>NC_082732.1:21039515-21349495 GCF_030144855.1 Hypanus sabinus
TTCAATCCTGACCTCCAGTGATAACTGTGTGGAGTTTGCACACTCTCCCTGTGATCGTGTAGCCATTGTAAATTGCCCCTGGAGTGTAGGTGATGGAATCGGAGGAGGGGGAGTTTAATAGGGTTGACGTGAATGGATATTGATAGACTGAATTCTGTGGGCTGTACGGGATGCTGCTGTGATGTCTGTTTCTGAGACTCACATTTTCTCCCTGGTCTTGTATCCTAAACATCGGCTTATTATGCAAACCAAACTTGTACCCTTTGAAGAGGTTAATATCAGACAAGTTGCCCATGAAGGAAAAGTTCCAGCACAGTTTTTCAGAAAGCCGGAAAATACTTACAGCACAGAAAGAGGTTAGTTGAACCCACACTGGTGAAAAGGAGCAGCCATCTTGACGACCCACCTTACAGTATTTAAGAATCTGCGGACTCCAACATTCTTCTATTCCTTCAGTCTTCTCAATATCCTCCCACACTGTGTCTTCTGTTTCCACGTTACACCTTTCCAGATTCATCACCTCATACTGGAATTTAGTTTTCCAGTCTTCTGCTCAACTAACCAACCATTTCCATCCGAAAGCTTTCCCCTTCCCTGTCAGCTGTATTGCCAATTTAAAACATATGCAAACACCTTCTTTGTGCCCCCAGCATTTAAGTCCAGTTCTCTAATGTATAACCACAGAAAGCATGGACTCTTGAATTACCAAAGATTATTGCTCTTAGAATGAAGTGAAACTGCTTGATTGTGTACAAGTGGTCATAGAAGAGAGGCAACGAGTCCAGATATCTCACCCCGACAGTGTGTCTGTGGATCAACCTTCACGACTGCATGAAATTCCCCAGAGAGGATATTACAGATTTACCTTCAAGTGTGGCTCTGCTTCATTTGTGAGCCTCTGTTCTAGGAATCTAAGTGAATCAAGTTTCTTTTCGCCTTGGTAAACTGATGCAAGTTTGCTCAGTCTCAGCTTCTTGTAATTTCAGTGAAAAGAGTTTTAATAACAAGCCAAATTTTTAATCAAGGATTTATAAATTGAATTAAGTTGAGAGAGGGACTGGACCATCCATTCTATGTGTGTTGTGATTATAAGTTAGTAAGAAGATGGAGACGTAAGAGTTAGTCTGTTCTGCTATCCAATTAAATCACAGCTTTCTCCTTCTTTACCCCATTACTCTAGAAGCCCTTCTTTCATAATTCCATCTTTCTCAAGCTTGAAAGGTGAAAGCTTTATCTATGCTAGCAACCTTTTGGGAATAAGAGCCTCAGACATACAGGGTTCCATGATGTAATTTAAAGTTTAGAATGACTTTAGTCAATACTGCCTAAACCCAATTATTGGGTAACTTCTATCACTGATACTTATGACTTCTGCATCTTCTAACATAACAATGAGTGTATTCATCATTAGCCACCCACTTACATTAAGCCTACACTGATGTTTTTATTTTTTCCCTCATTCCCATCAACACCGCCCCCCTCCCCACCAGATTCTAAATTCACCTGCGTACTTGAGACCATTTTCAATGGCCAGGTTAACCTACCAGCCTGCACGTCTTTAGAATGCACCCCAATGATCTCTGCGTGGTCAGAGGGAGAACGTAGGAACTTTGCACAGGCGCCAGTGGAGATCAGTACCGAACCTGGTCCCTGGCGTGGCATTCTGACACTCTGATCTGCTCTGACATGAACCTGCTGATTGACATTCTGTGGATGAACCTCCTGGTGCGTCTCCACCTAAAACTCAGGAAAATATCTATGTGATAATCTAAAGTGGTGAAGCTTTAGTGCTAGGAAGCTCATGTTGGCGATAAATAAGGCTCAGCAGTCTCACAGATGGAACAGGAGCAGCTTGATTCAAATACTTTCATCTGTTTATTTGCTTAAAGCTGGAGGTCAAGGCCCAGTATTATAATCGTTGACTGTTGTATCTCATTTGAACATTTGTACCAATTAGCTGCATATTTTGATAACATGCTGCCTTCATTCCAAGTCCCGAGAGCAACATTACAAGATTCTGCTAAGCTTATTTGTGGTAGTGATTTCCAGGTTCATTAAAATTGCAGTGCAGGCCTTTGAGATATTGAGAAAGATGTAAAATCTTAGATCTTCCCCACCATGCACCAAGTATAAAGACTCAGATTAAAAATGGTTTCTTCAATCTGTGAAAGTACTTGACCCCTTTAAGCTAATATTGATCCTTACGTGTGGGATCTGGGAATTTACGAACTTCCTTTGAAAGAAGAAAATCAACTCATCAAGGAGAAACCGGTGTTTGTGCTGGTACTTGTAGCATCCATGTTCCATGTGCAAGCACCAGTAACATGTACTCCACTTTCAGAGCAGCACAAGGTCAGGCAAACAGTACAACCCCACCTGTGTGTTACCCCCAAACTGAGGTGACCAGACCCTTCTGCACCACACCGCCGTTTTTCCGCTGTGCTGTCTAAAGGTTGTTCGGAGCTTCAGCACGTAGAAACTCGGACAGACTTCCACATTCGGAACCCACACCGAAGAACTTAATTTTGGCCTGAGGTTTTCTTGTTAAATTAGAGATAGGTTTACACTTACAACAAAGAACAGCAGCAGAGAGTTTTTAACCCCCTTCTTCTCAGCACAAGAGACTACCATCCTGTCAGTCAGTCTGGACTAATCTAACTTCATTTGCTGTGCCTCATTGTATCCAGTCTCTGCTGATCTTGCATCATTCTGTACATCTCAGTCATATCACTTGCATTCTTGAATGTGGAAGCATACGAGCAAAATGAATCTCTCATCGCATTTTTGGATCTTGAATGTCCATTCTGCTCACTGAACAACTGGGTGGAAATTTCAATTTAACATCTCGCCCAGACCTAGCACCTTTTGCAATGTTGCGCTATAGTCTTGAATCCATTACATGAAAGGGCAGCGGAAGGAAATTCAGGAGGGGATTGGCTTGTTCCAAAGAGGGGAAATGTGCAAGGCACTGGCACAAGAACAGCAGAGTGGGAATAATTGAACAGCTGCCTAATTCCAAAGTTTGCTTGTGCTGGAGTGCACTTAAATCCCACAGCATTGTGTCAAGCTGGTCCCAGTCAAGGGTTAAGGACCTTTTGAGTATTGCGGGAGCCCACTTGCAGGCTGTCACTGTCACGGACAGCTTTTCTTACGTATCAATCAATGTCCCTGGCTGAGGTGCTAAACAGCAGTCAAGCAGAGGTTTTGTGGGAGCCGGTTCAGCATCGTGCAGAAATGACTGGTGTGATTTTTGAAAGGAATTAATAAAACAGGCACTAATAGAAAGCTGCTTTTTGCTGGAACCGAGACAGAAGTGGGATCAGCAGTTCACGAGCAAAGCATAACTAAACCGTGAATCTCCTGCCTTCAGGGTTTTATTTAATTTAGTTTGGTAATTTTCAGTGTTTGTTCAGCAAAATTGGGCATTTTATTTTTTTTAAATAGTCATGAGCTTGGAAAGCTTCGGTCTCTATGAAGCTTTACCTCTTTTTATAAAAGAAACGTAATTGTCTTTTACTGTAATCTTTAGTCACTTGCCCCACAGTTTTACCCAGTGTGTGGTCCTCCTCACACACTGCTGAGCGGTGTATCACAGTCAGATTGGGTTGATCCAAGATGTGTATGACTGTTGAAAGTCATACACGTTGTTCTAAAGCAAAACGTTAATTCTGCACGGTGGACATCCATTGCCAGTGAAGAGTTATGCCAATGGAGGAGAAAGAACTTACTTACCAGGCCACATTGGTTAATTGGCTACAGTACAATGCCTCTAGTATGTAACTTAGATTAGAACTAGTCGGTGGTGTTGGAGTTGCTAATGGATTATGAAGGGAACAAGTGGGCTGGGTGTCAGATCAGAGTAAGTGGTGTAGACTAGGTGTGTTGAAAGGTCCATTTTTGTGTTGCGTAGTTCTATGATTCTGTACTGTGTGCTGCTGGTACTAAAAATTCATGACATTAGTGATGATCAACAGGTAATGAGCTAAAGACATTATTTATCTTCAGTAAGAGTTTCAGAATCATTAGTATAGGGAGCGGAGTAGACTCTGGATCTAAGTTTCCCATTGAACCGTGTGATGTAGACTCAGAGTAAGGCTGTCTTTCTCTTTTCTCCTCAGTGTTCTCTTTCCAGAGTAACAGTCCATCACTCTCCAATTCGTCACTCTTAGAGTTGGCCATCGTTGGTGTCATTTTCTCCTTGGCTGAGGAAGGCATGTTCCTTCCCCTGCCCAGTCAGTCCTCAACACTCTGTCCTGACCTACAGTGGCTCTTACTCATTGGGTCCGTGCCAAATTTATCCTCTCAAAATATCCCCCTACCAGATCAGAGCTTTAACTCCTTGCCCATCCCCACTTTAAGTCTTCTGCTTCTCCAGTACTAGTCGTCCAGCTTCCGAACTGGCTGAGGAATCAGAACTCTTGAGGAAGTTAAACCCACTGTTAATATTCCGAGACTTGCCTCAATCTGAGCTCACGAGCTGAAGCTCTAATAGGGAAAGCAGCAGGGGCAGGTTACATTGCTCAGGGGAACAGTGGAGGAAATTGATGTAGAGTCAGTCATGGAAGAATCAATATAGCCCCAGTAGCTACTTTATTAGGTACTCCTGTATGTTCATGGTCTTCTGCTGCTGCAGCCCATCCACTTCGAGTTCGGCATGTTGTGCATTCAGAGATATCTTTCTGCACTCCACTCTCAGCTTCCTGTCAGCCCGAACCAGTCTGGCCATTCTCTGACAAGGCGTTTTCACCCACAGAACTGATGCTCACTGGACGTTTTGTTTCTCGCACCATTCTCTGTAAACTCTAGAGACTTTTGTGTGTGAAAATCCCAGGAGCTCAGCAGTTTCTCCGCCCGTCTGGCACCAACAATCATTCCATGGTCAAAGCCACTTGGGATCATATTTCTTCCCCATTCTGTTGTTTGGTCTGAGCAACAACTGAACCTCTTGACCGTGTTTGTGTGCATTTATGCACTGAGTTGCTGCCACATGATTGGCTGATTTAGACATTTGCATTAATGAGCTACTGTACCTAATGAAGTGGCCACTGAGTGTAGATAATTAAGTATCTTTTTATCATGGGTGGTGTTTAAAGAATCAAGGGGCCACATTGCATGCCTTATGGCATCACAAGTATCTTGGGCTCTTATGTTCACTATCCCTGTGAGGTTATACACACTGATCCTGTCTGAACTAAAGCAGTGAGTCTTGGCTGATTCACAACAGACCCAGTGATCCTGGTGGCAGGGCGTCTGAGAAAAGAGCCTGAGTCCTGTTATTAATTGACATTTACTGACTTTCATCATCAGGCTGGCTGGGTGGTGATTAGTGCAGAGGCAATGAAGTTCCTAGTTCAAATCCCTTCTGAAATTGAAGGAATGTATTGCCGTGGGATGGAGGTGAAGGCAGAGATGGATGCAAAGGTAAAAATATTCCAAAACTATCAGTCAGACTTTTTTTTAACATTCCTCTGAATCTGTTCCACAATTCAACCTGGTTAGGTCATATATGAGACATAATTGAGTTTGGTCATAAAGTGGGACAAATAATTCAGCCTAAGCCGGCTGTATTGACTACCTTTCTTTTGCCCCAGTTGCACTTTTGGAAAGACCTGGTCCTACATTTTCTAAAGTACTGGAATGGAATAGTTAGTTCCATGCGATCCTAAACTTCCCAAATGTGCACACCAGTCGTATGGAAATCTTAAGAACATCATAGCAAACACATAGGGAGCAGGATGAGCTTTCTTGGATCATCAATGCATCATCTTCAACAGGTATTTTTCCTACTTAAGATAGAAAAGCTGGGTGAGTGGCCTGTTTTATAGATACTTCAAGCCTTCAGATCTGAGTCAGGAAACAAACGCAAATTTTCTTTTTAACCACGTTGCACTAGTCAACCGATTAGGTCACCCTGAGGCTAAGTTCAAACCACAGATTATGAAAACCTGTTCCAAGCAGTGTTGCTGCACACTGCCCTGGGTTCTTGTGTCATCAAAGCTTTGGACACCAGAGGAGATTGCAACAGAACCTGAAGTTAGAGGTCTCATATTACTCATTGCAGCGACTGTTGTGTTAGATGTTACCACAGTTATATTTTTTAAAAAAAAGAAGTCCATCTGAGAATTGTAGCTTAAAATCAATAAAAGAATAAATTTATGGAAAATTTTGACTGTTTATTGTCGGACTGATGAGCTTTTTTTGCAAAAGATAAAACATCCCATATTCCCCAGATGTATGTCTACTTACCTTCCATCGTGTTTTGTTTCTGTTCACTACTTCTTAAAGTCTCCTCAACACTAATAATCACACGTGTGTCTGTGAGGGACCTCTCACACCACCACCCTGCCTTATCACAGCTCATTGCCTCTAACCCATCCTAAACTCTGCTTTGGTAAAATTGTCATGTTATACAAGGAAGCCCAGTTCTGCTCGGTGCCTGGTAAGTCTCTTTTACTCCACGTGTTCCGAAATATGTCTAAATAATTTTACAGTTGTCATGACATGGTTGATAATCTTTGCTTAATTTCACAATTCATTATTGCCATTTGAATTAAGACCAGAAAAGTTTGGAATGCACAGATCAGGAAATCTCTTTAGAGAGCATTAATGTTTCAGTTGAATGACTTTCATCAGATTTGAAGCATCATCTCTGCTTCTTTCGGAGGTGCCGCTGCCTGACCTGCTGGATACCTCCAGCATCTGCCCTACTTGGCTATTGTTATTATTGTTGACACCTGTTTTGGGAATCCTTGGTTAAAGTGATTACATGCTGCTTGATTTTTCCAGTCTCCAATTGCAGTGATTTTGTATTTTTCTCCATGTGAACCATTGTGCAGATTGGAAAACAGCTTGCTGGCCTTGTGTGTTTACCTATTCTGTTAACGTTGGCGCGCTTTGCTGAGGTCCGCATCGACTCATGGAAGCCAGGGGTCCCCAACCTCTTTATGCCATGGACCCCTACCAATAACTGAAAGGTCTGTGGACACCAGGTTGGGCGCCTCTGATTTAGGCAAACACCTCAACCTACCTTTTCTTTTAATGCTTCTTCATACGAAGCTCCTTACTTGGCTCAGTAAGTTTATCCAGTGAGTTACTGAGAGCTGCAGACTCAGCTCCTGATTTGTACTCCATTAACAGATTATAATTGGGGCAGCAGTAAGAAGCCAAATAGTTGTTGCCAGCATCACAGCATGGCTTAGAGAGGGACAGTCAAACCAAAATCTGTAATTGATAAAAACAATAATAAATCGAGCAATTCTTAGTTTGAACAATAATAAATTTCCAGTTTAAGATGGTCCTACCGAAGGCATGCAATGGCTTAACGACTTTGAACCTGAATGTCTTTCCCTTTGCTAACTGGCACGTAAGCAGCTCACAAATTGCAGAGTATTAGCCAGAATTTGCAGGGTAGAGATAGGTCATCCAGCCCAATAGACATGAACTTCTTCCAGACATGTCTCACACTAACAAAATTGTTCTATCACTTTCCATCATATCCAGCTTCCCCTCAACTACAAAAATGCATTTCACATTAACTACATCTTGTGGCATCATGCTCGTACATCTCACCACTGCCTCAGTAAAAGGTATTTTTTTCTTAAATTCTCTGTTAGATTTATTAGCCCCGAATTTTGAATGTTCAGTTCTCCACATACACATCAATGAATAATTTTTAAAGCTTCCATTAACTAAACTTTCAGTCTTCTTTCTAGACGGAGTAAAAAATGTTTTATTCCTTTTTATTGTGATTAGAGAGACCGCCATCTGTATTGTTCAGGAATTGCTGCCTCACTGAGGTAACTGAAAGTAAAATCATTGTCAAGTTTTGTCAGCACCTTAAGAGAAAGAAACAAGTAATGACAATTTCAGCCACCTTCCTGTTCACAAAATGAGCAGCCATCACCATCTACTTCCCTCCCCACCCTCACTCCTGACCAGCACGCTAAGCACCACCTTACACACTGATGGTGCCAGTCGCAACCAGCTATGGCACCTGGGAATTCATTTACAGATGTAACACCCCCTCACTGAGCTTGTGTGCAAACTTTGCTCGTCAGCTGGCTCTGCTAACAGTCACGTGATTCAGCTGCGAGAAGGCCACCTTTCTTAAACAATATATATCTAGGGTCATTATGATTTGAGTTCACCCCCACAGGAAAATTGAGGTGTTTCGATGGATGCTGCGTAAATACTGCCAATACACAATAAGTAACAGATCATACACCACATAAAGAAAATGTATTTACTAATTTCAGCTTTATCGAAGTTATTAAGAGAAAGAAAAGGGAAAAAAAAGTAATGGGCCCATTACAATTAAAGCAGTCTAAATGTGCACATGTATTGTCCACAAGCTGGGTATGACAGTTCCGGCGCTGAATCCTCATCACCAACCACCAGTAGAACTTCCCACCTTGGACTCTTTTCATCTCGCGAGGCACTCCTTGCAATTGCATCTTCCCATTGGATTGAATCCTTTGTCTGTCTCTCATGATCTTCTCCACCTCCCCCGCCAAAAGACCACAAACTCCACCAGCGTCCGTCACAAATTTCTCTCCACCCAGCTCTCTCTAGAACCTTCTCCCAATTCCACCATCCTGATTGGCTGACACAACATTCCCTAAGTTGAACATCACCGTCCCTGACCTTTAGCCGAAAACAAGTCGTCCTACCAGCGGGACATATTGTTTTTACGGAAAACTACTAAATGAAATACCCTACAGCATTAACCATAAAAAATCTTAACCAGGGCATTACACAGAAAATGTGCAAAAGTGATTCACAAATAAAAGTCACTGTTCAACTGTCACCTCATCTCTGCCACTGATTCAATGGAAACCCCTTTTGGATGGACGTTTTAAACACCACTGCATGCTAGGAGGTTGGTCCATCTGTCAGTAGCTCCCATTCATTGATGTTGTGGCTGCCTCTGCAAGTGGTTGGCGAGGCACTAAGCATCCCCAGCCTGTCCTTTGACCTCGCCTAGATTCTTCTGCCTTCAGCGGATTCACCCCCTCAACCAAAATCTTGAGATGGAGAAACGTCAATGAAACGAAGGCCCATTCTCTCACCACGCCACAGATGAAGCAGAGGGATAACTATTTATTGGTAGATAGCAACTATATCCAAATCACACCGACGTTCCCTTTTCATAAAGTGTCCACATTTCATTGGCGCGTCAAGTTGGAGCAGTAGTTACTCCACATAGCAGTTCTTCATGACAATTATGGCTTTGGGAAGATATTGGATAGAAACAGGGAGTCATGGGAGGGAAATAATTCAGGCTCTGCTACAGAATTGCTTTCCAGTCAGTAGGTAGTAGTATTAATAGAACAATCTATCCCTTCATCCACGAATGTTGATAACTTCATTCAATGCACATTGCGTGGATGGATCATGCTTTAGGGATCGGCATTGTTCTGAGAAGAAAATTGTGTTGCTGTTATCTAAATGACTATCAGTTTGTTTTCAGTGATCTTCCAGTACTAGACATTTTCATGCAGCAAGCATGTTTCTGTCTTAGAACCATTGGGCTTATGTATCAACTGCAGGCCCACTATCTGACCCAGTCCATTAAAGAAACTTTAGAAGAAACGGAGCTGGATCTGACAGGGGTACCTGACACACTGCCACACATTGCCCTGACTCGTGCACAGAAAACTGACCACACAGAAAGGGTTCATTTGGCAGCTATGGTCGAGAATTACTATTCAGACCAATTCTAACTCCCAACCCCTGGATCCTTTGCCTGGCGTGCTGTATGTCACTGCCTCTTCACATACTATCCAGGTACTTTTCAAATATGATCCGAGCTTCAGGTCTCACAAATATAAGTCGCTGCAACAAACTGATCTGGGAACCAAAAGGGAAAGTCAATTGAACAGATAACACAGGGAATGGGAAAAGGAGACTCGCCATCGGGACTGCATAGATGATAGGGTGGTTGTCTGGTCAGTCCCGCTCAGTAATAGCACCACTGTCCGACACATTGTGTCTCCTTCGATGTAGAGCAGGAGAAGTCTTGATGCCCATTGTCACAACTCAACCCAGTCCTGGCTGAGATCAACAACCACTTATACTTACGTGGTGCCTTTGACAAAGAATCAAGCACCGAGTTGCATTGTCGGAGAAAATCCTGACACTATTGCTAAGGAACTATGATGAGTTGTAGACTCCCACAGTCCTCTGGGTAAAAAAAACGTACATTGTCTCCCCACTGATCCTTCTCCCAAGTACTTTCAATCTATGTCCCCAAGGATATCTCAGGTGAAACAGGTCTTTCATTTACAGTCTATGTAGGGCCCCCTTAATTTTATACTCAGTTAAATCCCTCTGTTCCATAGAAAGTAATGCTAATCTATCCTCCTGACTACAATTTCCAATCTGACAACAATCTTGCTTTTCTTCTCTGCAGCCTCCCTAGCGAAATCACATCTTTCTTGCAGTGTGGAGGCCTGAATTATACAGTGTTCATCTTGTGACATGATAAATTTATACACAGTTCTAAAATAAAGTGTTTCTGCTAATAAACAGAAGTATCCTATGTGGGTTTTTAACTACCTCATTGACCTTCCCATCTACCTTAAAGAATCTGTATCTATTCTGCACGATATGAGATCCTTTTCTTCATCATTGTTCGTGCCCTCCCTTGTGGCTCCTTATCTCACACCTCTCGAGATTTAAATCCATTTGTTATTTTTCTGCCAGGCTGAGTGGACCATCCATAGTCTTCTGAGATCAAGAGCTTTCCTCCTCCGTCAGTCACACTGCTCAGGAAATTCGTTCCAGTGAGGTGCTGAGAGACCGCACTTGCTCTGTACGGTCACACTTTATTCTGCACTCCCTTACAGCTTTGCCCCATACCACCTCAATACACTGTTGTAATGAGTTGACCCGTACGCACAGTGGGCAAATCAAGTTTTTCACTGTAGATGTGACAATAATAAACCAATTTGAAAGAAACCACAGAATATAAACTGCCAAAATACGCTGATTTGGGATCAAAACGGACGGTGGGAAATGGTAAATTGGTTAGACTGTTATTATGGAGCTGCTACGATGATTGGATGGTCGGACACTTTGTGTCTCCTTCAACATCTCCGCGGGGAGCCTTGATATTGTCACAACTCAACAATGAGATGGAGAACAACGTGCATTTATATTAAACAAATGTACATTAGAATCATAGAAAGCATGAAAACGAGTCATTCAGCCCAACTTAACCATGCTGACCGAGATATCTGTCTTGAGTTGGTCCAATTTGTCTGCGTTTGGCCCGTACCTGCAGCTGTCCACTTCTCTACTCCCCTCATGACTTTATGTACCTGCATGAGGTCGCCTCTCAGCCTCCGATGCTCCAGGCAATAAAGCCCCAGCCTGCCCATCTGCTCCTGATAGCTCAAGCCCTCTGGTGCACGTTGAGAATAATTTGCTGCTGTGATGGGACGATACTGTGGTTAAGCTTTACGCTGCAAAAGGAGGGGAAAGCCAGAGAGATTTACCAAGGGCAGTCTAGAGTTTTTGGGGTGAAAGAATTGCACTAGAGCCCAGATAGGAGCAATGCAGTTGCTGGACGGATTAAAGGGTTGCAGGAGCATACAGAACTAGGGAAAGAGAGAGATAGCAATGGGATCTGAATATATGATGAGAATTTCAGAATTAGTCAAGGAAGGTTCCTAAATCGCATTGTGCCAATCAGTCAACGAGATATGGTCATGTTATCAAACAGTGAGAGACTGTTCCAGAGAGTGCCTATATAAATAACATATGGGATTCAATTACACCAGTGGGAGTATCAGCAGATAAAATGTGCTGAACTAGATGTGGAATGTTAGAGAAATAACATAGGATTGGGAGCTCCAGTCAGGATCAAATAGATTACAGCCAGTAAGTGTCTGAGCAGGTCAGAGGCCTTTAGTGGAAGGGATGGAGATTGTGATTGTTAAAAAATAGTCGAGAAATCACTGAACTGTGACAAGTCTGTCCTCTAAGAAGCAGCACATCTTGTGACATGGGTCTCTTTTTTCCCTGCTATTAGTTACTGTCAGGCATCTACAGTCAAAGGTCTTTGTCATTTCATAGCTGGGCAGTCAGACTGAAAAATCCAGACAGCAAACCAGGAATTAAAATACCGCCAACTTGTAAAAACTTTACAAAGAACAACATCAGGTTGAAATATATGCACTGATTATGGTGGAATCTGAAAGATAAATTTTAAAACTAATAAAAATAATTGTAGATATTTAACATTTTGAAATAATTATTTGTGTAAAAATCAAATCAACGTTCAAAGTATACTTTTCTAAGGGCCAGGGAACCATCTTTGGCAATAATTATAGTGCAGGCTGTTAAAAGCACAGTCTCAACTCTTTTACTAGAGATCCCTCAAAGTTGCTGCACAAGTTAATAGGATTGTTAAGGCAAATGGTGTGTTGGCCTTCATTAGTCAAGGGTTTGTGTTCAGCAAGATTCACGAGGTAATGTTGCAACTCGACATGTTAGACCACACTTGGCCGCCTATGAGGAAGCTTTAGAGAGGTTGCAGAGGAGATTTGCCAGAAAGCTGCCCGGACAAGGGTGTGTCTTATGATTAGCGAGTTAGGGCTTTTCTCTTTTTGGTGAAAGAGGATGAGAGGTGACCTGATAGAGGTGTACAAGATAGTAAGAGGCATATATCCTGTGGATGACTGGAGAATTTTTCCCAGGGGAGAGATGGCGAGTGCTAGGAGGCATTATTTTAAGATGATTGGAGGAAATTGTAGGGAGGGGGCGTGTCAGAGGTAAGTTCTTTTCACAGAGAATTATTAGTGCATCCCAGGGAGGCAGGAGACACTCACTAAAGAGTTTAAGAAACTCTTAGATAGGCACATGGATGATTCAAAATAATGGAGGACTACCTAGGAGGAAAGGATTAACTTGATATTATAACCATATAACAATTACAGCACGGAAACAGGCCATCTTGACCCGCACTCAGCCCATAACCCTCCATTCCTTTCCTGTCCATATACCTATCCAATTTTACTTTAAATGACAATAATGAACCTGCCTCTA
Source organism: Hypanus sabinus (assembly GCF_030144855.1). Taxonomy (NCBI): domain Eukaryota; kingdom Metazoa; phylum Chordata; class Chondrichthyes; order Myliobatiformes; family Dasyatidae; genus Hypanus; species Hypanus sabinus. The sequence continues at coordinate 21,052,566 of NC_082732.1, forward strand.
CCACTTCTACTGGAAGCTCGATCCACACAACTACCACTCTCTGAGTAAAGAAATTCTCCCTCGTGATATTAGAGTAGGCTAACATGTCAGCAAAACATTCAAAGGTCGAAGGGCCAGTTCTGTACTGTAATATTCTCTGTTCTATGCTCTTTATAAGATTGCTCCGGAGTTTTCCAGGGAGAATAAGGCTGAGTGGGTGGAGTCCGTGTCAAGTTTGGTGATTTTGTGATTGATTGCATCAGTGAAGGCAGTGACCGCGCGCATTGTGGACAAACGACAGCCACTGGATTTCCATGCTTAATTGCACGTGTGGATGTCAGTTCACAGAGTAATGATGGAATGCTGCTAGCTTTGCTTTTATTCCAAGCATAACTGAACTTCTGATCTTGCCAATGTTTTACTGGAGGACATTGCAACTTGTCCAGGACAGCATTTGACAGGAACAGACAATGGAGGTATCAGGAGGATGTTAATGTTTAACCTGAGGTCATATCTCTGAATGGTGAAGTTGTGAGGCACAGTGTGAATAACCAAAAGAGAGACCAAGGATAAATCCTCAAGTGTTGTGAGATAATAGTGCAGATTGAATGCATGATTAGCAAACTCAGGACAGGCTTACACTAAAACCTGAAGTCTTCCTATATGGCTAGTCGTTGAACAAAGAAAAATCTACGTATTCACACACATGCAGATCAACAGTTCCTGAGCAACTTCCTTGGGCCTTATGTTGCTGGTACCTGCATATTAAACGGGTTAGTTACTGTAGTTTTTCATTGTTAGTAATATTCACCTAAATCAGCAATCACATACTTTATATCTTCAAGCACTTCTATAGCAGGTATACCTTGCAGAATAAAGCTCTTTCTCTGCTCCAGTAATATACCTTAACCCCAATCCCAACTCCTTCCGACACCATCATCCCCCATAAGCCTGCTCTTCGCCTGCACCATTTTGTTCTTCACTCTTCTTTCGAGGTTTGGCCGAGTGTCTGAGTGAGTGTTCAAATTAGTTTGCTGCTGTTGTTCGACATCCTGTGAATTAAGCTGATATTGGTCCAGACTTGATCATTACAGATCAATATCACTGGAGGCTTATATCCCACCAACTTTCAAATTCAGAGGAGATTAAAGGATCAATCACATTGCGCAAAATCCAACTGGTGGATATTGGCTGCTTCAGACTGACGTGGGATCAAAAATATTCTTAGTCCTTACTTGATCTGCTTGATCTCCAGCAACTTTCAGGCTTCGCATGTGAGAAAGATACTAATTAGGGAAACAGTTCATTTTAGACAGGAGAGATCCCACTCTTAAGAGTGACACGGTAGTGTGATTAGTGTAACACTATTACAGCACTGACAACCCAGGTCCATTTCTGCTGCAGTTTGTAAGGAATTGATGTGTTTTCTCGGTGACTGCTTGTTTTTTTCTCTGGGTGCTCCAGTTTCTTCACAGATTCCAACGATGTACAGGTTAATTGGTCGCGGGTGGAATTGGATGACCTAGGCTTATTGGATCAAAGGGCCTGGTATCATTCTCTTTTAAAAAAAAATGCCATTGCATATCCACTTAATGAGAGGTTTGCTCAGGAGGTGGCAGAGTGCTCAGAGTGGACAAGCTTTGCCTTTCTTTACTCTCCATTTAAAGAAATTGTTGACCTCACTTTAAAGACTATGATTGATATTGAGAACTCAATTCCTGCATTTGGAAGCATAGCCCAGGCAGAAGCAGCCTTCCAAAGTACTAAGAGAAGATTGAAGAGTCCGATGCTTTGAATAACATAATGAAGGAGTCATGGGGCGATGCAGTGAGGAAGCCCAGCAGCACCCACTCATAATAATCCTACAAAAATCCCATTTTTATATGTGTAGCAGCCAGTTCTATAAAGCTAATGCTGCTGGCATAGCACATGGATTGTTATCCTTGTGTGACGCTCCCTCTGATCAATCCAAAAATGTAATGTTCCAGAAGTCGAAGAAATGCGGGCTACAGTACAGATAGAGAACAGATGCATGGCTCCTACAGGATAGCTTCTATTTGTATCAGCTCAGTTCAGTTGTCAGAACACGTCTGTAATTCACAGAGTCACCAGTTCAAGCCTCATCCCAAAGGCCTCACTGAGAAAGCACTGCATTTCTGACATCATTTAATATAGACAAAGGCAAGTCTCTTTCACAGGGAACGCTGAAGAAAGAGACTGAAAGGAACCATGGTCAGTTAGGCTTATTCCCCCAATCTGATGGGAGTCATCCTTCCACATCAAGATTCCTGAAGAGTAAAGTTTCTCAAAGGTAGAAGTGAAAGATCTGTCACCTTCCATTATCTGAGCTTTATCCACTATTCCTGAAAGAGATGAACATACAATAAATAAAGGAGATAAAGAATCAAAATGTAGAGGACATAGATTTAAGGTGAGAGATTCTTCAGATGCTGGAAATCTTAAGAAAACACACAAAAAATCCTGGAGAAAGGCATTCCATAGTATTACTTGAAGAAATATGGCTTCCTTTAAGAAGCACCATCTAATTGGATGATTTGATCATGTTTATGGGATTTTGTTGTAGACACTCTGATACGCAGCTTTCCCGAGATAAGAATATTGATTGCATTTGAGAAAATAAATTGTTAGTTGATTCAGCATTTGAGCATCCTGAGCATGCAAAAGTTTTTATAGGAATCTAAATCACCATTCTCCATTCTCATTACTTCAGCCCACCCCCCCCATTCTCCAATTGTCAGTCAGCTTTAGAAATTAAACACTTGTTGGTGGGTGGTTTCTTAATGACACTTTGCCATACTCCCTTACATATTTGAGGGGCGATTCATTAAGCACAAGACTTTACTGGGCTTTGTGCTGACGAACAGCTATCAGATTACGGCTGTTAACAAACAACAGGCCAGCAGCGTTTGGTCAGCAGATGTCTGGAAGTGACAGATGCCCCAAGGCCCAGACCATAAACCCAGACTTCATGCAACCCTTCAGTCTTCAACTTTACGACTAAACAGATGTGATAGATCCTGTAGGCAAGTATTAGCCTCAGCACTCTGGATGTAGGAGACAGACACAAGAAAGGTGGTACAGTATCTGTCAATAGCAGAGCTATAGCTGTTCATTGGGGCAACAATGTCAACTGTGGTGGTCAATACCTGAACAAGTAGTTCCCACTTTCCAGAGTTCTGTCCGTTGGTTCAGTTGCTGTCTTGCTGTATTAACAATGGATAAAGGGACTGTCAGACATTGATATTTTTGCCTTGTCTGGATTCTAGACTAGCAGGAGTTGGTTTAACTTGGCTGAGATTGCAACACAAACATAGAGAAATGGAACACAGAGAAACAAATGAATAATCATTCTGAAACACAAGAGATTCTTCAGATACTGGCAACCTTGAGCAACACACACACAAAATGCTGGAGGAACTCAGCAGGTCAGGCAACATCCATGGAAATGAACAAGCAGTTGATGTTTCAGGACAAGACCCTTCTTCAGGACCTGAAAGGAAAGGGGGGGGAGACACTAGAATAAAAAGATGGGGGTGGGGGGAGAGGAAGAAGGATAGCTATAAGGTGATGGGTGAAGCCAGGTGGGTGGTGAAGGTCAAGGGCTGGAAAGGAAGGAATCCTCTAGGAGAGGAGAGTGGACCATAGGAGAAAGAGAAGGTGGAGAGGACTCAGAGAGAGGTGATAGACAGATGAGAATGATTAAGAGGCCACAATGGGAAATAGAAGAAGAGGGGAGGCGGGGGAGGGAAAAATTTACCAGAAGGAGAAATCAATGTTCACGCCACCAAGTTGGAGGCTACCCAGACAGAATATAAGGTGTTGCTCCTCCACCGTAAGGGGGGCCTCATCGTGACACAAGAGGAGGCCATAGACCAACATGTTGGAACAAAAATGGGAAAAAGGAATTAAAATGCTGGGCCATCAGGAAGTTCCGCTTTTGGCAGATGGAGCAGAGGTGCTCGAAGAAGCAGTCCCCCGATTTACAAAGTTTCTTACCAATGTAGAATGGAAGGGTGGGGGGAATAAATAGTTTCAGACCAAGATCCTTCATCAGGGCTCAGGTGCTTATTCCCCTCCATATATGTTGCTTGACCTGCTGAAATCCCCCTGCATTTTGTGCACATTAATCAATAAAAAATTTTATGTCTGTTTATCTTTAAAATGCTGAATATGTACATCCTATGTACAAACATTACTTCAGTCCATCAGTTATTTTTCATAATTTTTCACAATTTATGTTGAGTTTTTCTCCTATGTCATGGTATAATTCCAGTCACTAACCATTAGGTATCCATGTGCAAGTCTCTTTGCAGACCACAAATTATCTTTCAATGATTTTTAAAAAAGCATCTTGAGAAATATTTATCAATGGATCATGAGAAATAATCGGTGATATGTTAAACACTGCATAGATAACAAAACACTCTCTACAAACGGTGTACATGCTCATGCTCTTCCGCATTTACTGACGGTGAATTTGGCAAATCTCCTGAGACTTTCTGTCACTCCTCTGACCCCAAACTGCCACACACACAAACTTAATTCTGACATTTTACAAAAGCAAGCCAACCTGACCTCTAATTAGTCCAAGGACATGTTTACGAATAAGTAATCCATAATTGACCAAAATTACACGGGTCCGTTTAATGTTTATTTTTTTCTCTCTCTGCAACTGGGTCATCCTCAGCAGCAGTTTTGTTCAATCCAGCTGCTTATCTTCAGTTTGCAGTTGGCTGTGCATTGGCAGCTCTCTCTGAACATATGAAAACAGCTGAAGTTTGACCCGTTAATCACAGAATAATTACTGTGCTTTAAGCAGGGAACAGTCATGTTCTGAAATAGTAATCAGCCATGCAGTACACCAGAACCAGAAAATAGGAAGAGGAGTGGGCCTCCTGGCCTCTCGATTCAATGCGAACGTGGCTGAATTACACCGGCCGCAAATCCTCCCTGAGCTCTCAGTCCCCCAATCTTTCAAAAACTTACCCGCCTCCGCTTTAAATACTTACAATGACCCTCTTGAGTGGAGAGTTACAAAGCTTCACCACCCTCTGCAAAATTCCTATGCATCTCAGTTTTAAACGGCCAGCCCCTTAATCTTGTAACCACGTCCCCTCATTCAGGGTTCTCCCACCAGTGGAAACATCTCCATAACAACCCTGCCATTCCTCCTCAGGACCTTAAGTGTCTTATTAAGTTCACTCCTCGTTCCTTTAAACTTCAAGGAATACAGACCCAAGTAAGCCATGTCTTGGGAGCTTCCTTATTGCGACATCGGCTTTTAATTCAACAACAGCTTGCAATTAAACTTTTCAACTTGATTTTTAGTCTCACCATATCCATGGCATTCCTCCACACCTCCCTCTCGCCCTAATAGTACCTATGATCACTTGTGTTATCTAGATTTCTTCATCATCTCAGGCTATCCAGAATTCAATTCCTAAGCATACCACCTCTTTACATCTCTGCTCAAACCCCACTTCTTCAACCTATGCTTTGCTCACCTCCCCTTGTATCTCCAGTGAAACTTAGGGTCCAATTTTGCCAAATATTCCTGCAGACATTCCTGGACTATTTTGCTGTGTTAAATCTGCTGAAATAGATGTAAACTGTTGCTTGGGAAGAACTCCACAAAACTGTCACATTTTGTATAAAAATCAAAGAAATCAGGCTGATCTTGCCAATCCTAATCACCCTGGGATAAAAAGAGTTGACCTTATTATGAGAGACCTATACTAACTAGCTGGTTCGCAACAGCCAGTTAAGAGACTCCTGGATAGGTACATGGAGCTTAGAAAAATAGAGGGCTATGGGTAACCCTAGGTAATTTCTAAAGTAAGTACATGTTCTGCACAGCATTGTGGGCTGAAGGGCCTGTATTGTGCTAGAACCATAGAACATTACAGCACACAAACAGGCCTTTTGGCCCTTCTTGGCTGGCCGAACCATTTTCCTGCCTGGTCCCACTGACCTGCACCTGACCCATATCCCTCCATACACCTCTCCTCCACGTACCTGTCCAAGTTTTTCTTAAATGTTAAAAGTGAGCCTGCATTTACAACTTCATCTGGCAGCTCATTCCACACTCCCACCACTCTCTGTGTGAAGAAGCTCCCCCATAATGTTCCCTTTAAACTTCCCCCTTCACCCTTAACCCATGTCCTCTGGTTTTTTCTCCCCTAGCCTCAGTGGAAAAAGCCTGCTTGCATTCACTCTGTCTATACCCATCATAATTTTATACACCTCTATCAAATCACACCTCATTCTTCTACACTCCAGGGAATGAAGTCCTAACCTACTCAACCTTTCTCTGTAACTCAGTTTCTCAAGTCCCAGCAACATCCTTGTAAACCTTCACTGCACTCTTTCAACCTTATTAATATCCTTCCTGTAATTCGGTGACCAAAACTGTACACAATACTCCAAATTCGGGCCTCACCAATGCCTTATACAACCTCACCATAACATTCCAACTCTTATACTCAATACTTTGATTTATAAAGGCCAATGTACCACAAGCTCTCTTTACTACCCTATCTATCTGTGACGCCACTTTTAGGGAATTTTGTATCTGTATTCCAGTGTCCCTCTGTTCTACTGCACTCCTCATTGTCCTACCATTTACCTTGTATGTTCTAGCTTGGTTTGTCCTTCCAAAGTGCAATACCTCACACTTGTCTGTTTTAAACTCCATCTGCCTTTTTTCAGCCCATTTTTCCAGCTGGTCCAGATCCCTCTGCAAGCTTTCAAAACCTTCCTCACTGTCCACTCCACCTCCAATCTTTGTATCATCAGCAAATTTGCTGATCCAATTTACCACATTATCATCCAGATCATTGATATAGAGGACAAATAACAATGGACCCAGCACTGATCTCTGTGGCACACCACTAGTCACAGTCCTCCACTCAGAGAAGCAATTCTCCACTACCACTCTCTGACTTCTCCCATTGAGCCAACGTCTAGTCCAATTTACTACCTCACCATGTATACCTAGCTACTGAATCTTCATAACTAACCTCCCATGTGGGACCTTGTCAAAGGCCTTACTGAAGTCCATGTAGACAACATCCACTGCCTGGTAACCTCCTCGAAAAACTCTAATAGATTTGTTAAACATGACCTACTATGCACAAAGCCGTGTTGACTCTCTGTAATAAGTTCCTGTCCATCCAAATACTTGTAGATCCTATCTCTGAGTACTCCTTCCAATAATTTACCTACTACAGACATCAAACTTACTGGCCTATAATTCCCTGGATTACTTTTTGAGCCTGCAGATAACGACATTTTAAATATATCTGCCAGGGCCCCTGCAATTTCAACACTAGTCTCCTTCAAGGTCCGAGGGAATACCCTGTCAGGTCCTGGGGATTTGTCTACTCTGGTTTGCCTCAAGATAGCAAGCACCTGCTCCTCTTCAATCTGTGTAGGTTCCATGCTGTAGATTTTCTATGTTTCTATGTTTTCTATGTTTTTTTAAATACTAGTTTCTAGCAGGCATTGTAAACTGAAGAAAACAGTCACATTTATCAACTGCCTGCTTAAGAACTTCAATGATCTCTCTCCAGGCCATCTCCCTTGAAGAGCTGACACCGGCCATTTTGTTATGTTCAAAGCATTAAATTAATTCAAAGGAAGGCACTGGAGTGTGGGAATGCAGGTCTCACTTTGCATTTACTTTAATCAATGCATGCATTTATCATGTGATGAGTGATGGTATATATACTTGAAATGAATTATTTAAACAAACAAGAATGCTTAATCAACCAATATATACAAGATTACTCAACCATACTTAAATATTAAACAGACAACACACATCACAACTAAAGAACTCGCAAATAAGAACCTCAGTAGCTTTACATTTCGTTAGTATGGACATGACAGGCGAATAAACTGTGAAGTAAGTTTCCATAATTCATTGATCTTCAGAGAGTGATAAGAAGTCATGGGAAGGCAGTTGGAAGAGTAGCTGTCTCACAGTGCCAGAGTTCAATCCTGACCTCCGGTGCTATTTTTCTGTCCGCTTGGGCTCCCATTGGGTGTCCTAGTTTCCTCCCGCATCCCAAAGAGTTAAATTAGCACTTGTTCCTATTGTCCAGTTTAGTGGTAGATTCGGCGGGCACTTGATGACAATGTGGGGACAGTTTTAAAAAAATGAACAGGTGGTTTCTGCTCCATGCAGATTCACTGGGCTGAGGGACCCGTTTCCACGCTACGTGACTCTGACCACACCACTAGCCAAAATCTTGGAAGTCAGAGGAACCTAAATGGTTCCACTTTGGATCGGTGTGGACAACATGGGCAAATGATCTCCTGTGATGTACGTTTCCAATGCTCTATAGTCAACAGAGATCGATTAGAAGACATGGGAGAGCAGAACTACAATGTTTTAACAATTGCATCATACAGTAGATTCTTCATACACAAGGCCCATTGATTAAACCGAGGTGATGTTATGAAGAAACTCTTCCCCTTGCGTTTGAGTCTTTTGTTCACAGGAATACAACTATTCTGTATATCTTATTTATTAGATATCTATTCTGCATAAAGCATAGGTGTCAAACTCAAGGCCCGCGGGCCATATCCGGCCCGGCGTATGATTATATCCGGCCTGCAAGATCATTTTAGATAGATCTATTATTTTAATTATTAATGGCCCGGCGATATGAAGCCTATGATTGTAAGTTAATACCAATCATAAAAATAATGCTTGCTGAGCAGTCATCTTCATAAGAAACGGAATTTGTGAAGTGAAACACTTCGTAGTTATAGCAGAGACTGAGACACATGAGAACAGGCTGATAAAACGGAGGCAATGAAAGCTGCGCTCGCACGCGCCCGACTGATCCGGCCCGCATGAAGCTGCATTTTGCCCAATCCGGCCCGTGACCTAAAATGAGTTTGACACCCCTGGCATAAAGATTATCCAGAAAAATATTATTTGTCTGAGGGAAAAGTAGAAAATGTTTGCCATTTTCATCTTTGTCTTCCAACATCCCAGAAGATCCCAAAGGGACCAACATTCCGAAGTGCATTCACCATTGTTTAAGTAAGTTGAGATGGCATGACAATCAGAGTCCCCAAAAGCAGCAGACAAAAGGGTTAACTTATTGTATAACAACAACACACACAAAATGCTGGTGGAACACAGCAGGCCAGACAGCATCGATAGGGAGAAGCTATCCAGGGGATCTGTTTACTATGCGCCTGAGCGCACAGTATTGGATCCTGCTGACACTCGGGGATTAACTGGGATTTGACCAACGCCTCTGTTAGTCAGGGAATTGGATCCTGTGAAGCTGCAATCCAACTACAGACCTGCACCTTCAGCAGACAAGCAAGCTAAGAATCAACCCTGAGCACGGGCTCACAGGTAATAATGGGAAACTAGCCCATGTTTCTCCTGTCTGCAGGGTCTCTGTTGCTTTGTAAACCTAATTACAGACAGAGCTACCGAAGGAACAAGCCGTATTAAAGGCATCTACCAATTAACAGCAGTGGATGGTCATCACAGTCTGTTTGACAAATTCACATACACTGCTAGACTGTACTCCCTTTCAATAAGCTGTCATTTCTTGCAAAAACATTAATTATTTACAAATGTTAAATTATGCCATTAGTTAGCTGGGCAAATATGAAATTTTACAACTAAACCATTATTTATAGAGACATTTATAGTAAATAGTTATAAATTTAACCAAACAAAATTATTCTGTTAGTCTTCTGAGCTACAGGCTCTGTATGGTGCTTAACTTCCTCATTATCATGATCCGCTGTGTTGTGTTGACTTGGGCGATCGCGGTCTTATCCATGACCGTGGTTGTCCTTGGCAACGCTTTTCCACAGAAGTGGTTTACCATTGCCTCCTTCTGGGCAGGGTAGCCCCAGCCGTTATCAATACTCTTCAGAGCCTGTGGTCGCATGACCACGACTTGTGATACACGCCACCTGCTCACGTGACTTCATGTGACCCTGATTGGCGGGCTGAGCAGGCGCTACACTTCGCCAAAGCATGACCTGCAGGCGAGCGAAGGGAGGGAACACCTTACACCTCCTTTGGTAGAGACAGATCTCCACCCTGCCACCCTATGACCTTAACTTAATATCTTTACATTATTGACCCCACTTTATATTACTAATTCCCATGATAGTCCAAATAGACTGTCTGTAACAAATCGTACATCTCATACGGCAATTTTTATTTAAAACAGTGTCCCATAGCCATAAATACATTCTGTTACACTTTTTCTAAACATCAGTTGTTAACATTGGCTAATAACAATTATTAGCATCTACAGCAGTCACAACTATTCATTCTGAAAATCAGTAAACACAGCAAAGACAATGGTATCATGTTCTATATTTATGCCTTCATAAGGTTCTCCATCTACATGCTTCTGCATTATAATTCTGCATGTTTACTTCCACTGCGACTTCTTGTAGACATTGGACTAATTCCACTTTATTGTCTCTCTTTAAATTAGCGAGCCACCTCCCCCAGTTGTTACTTCCTGAGTATTTTCCAGCACTCTCAGTTCAGCTGTAATTCTCTGCTGTGCTGACTGGCTACAGAGCTGACATCAGTAAACCACATCCACTGTGACATGGATCCATAAGAGCTTTCAAACAGCCTCCACAAAATAACACCGTGTCCCTTAAGTCTCATCCAACTTAATCTGTTCTAGATTCAGGTCATTTTGTAATTCCATAGAGAACAGAAGGCTTGCTGATGCTCGCTTCTCCAATACTTGTACAGTTTCATCTTCTGCCGCAGTGTCATCTGTACCAAATTTATTTTCAATTACTTTGCTACAGCATCTTGCCTTCAACCTTATTTGTCGATTTTCGAACCTGGGGTGAATCAGCACTCTCATGATAATCTAAGAGTTCACGGAGTCTGCCTCTGAGCACCTTCCTGCTGAGGACTGTGAGCGTCCCTCTTGTTCTAAAGAGACTAAGTAGTTGTCCCAACAGGTACCCACAGATCTTTTGTTTTCCACAGCTGCTGTTTTGGAGCTGAAGCCTTGTGAGCTGTAGATCTCAGTGCCTCTGTGGTCCCTTGGTTGGGGCCAATGCACGCTGGGACTCTGGGGTGTCCAAAGATACACACATGAAGGAACTTTTCCACGTCTCAGTCACAAATGACCTACCCTTTGCTTTGAGAAATTGATCATTGTTTCTGGACTTCACAGCCAAGGGAAGTCTCATTCTTTCCCTCTGTAGTAAGTAAGCTCCCTCTTGAGCAAGGAGCCAAAATCTGTCAAGTGTTCCATGTAATTACTGTTACTGACCATTGCTGACACTGTGAGGCATGATGGGGAGTTGATCCGTACACAAAAACATACCCTCTTCAACGATAGCTAATTTCTTCAAAAACTTACACCCACCCCTCTGATGCATAAAGTGCCGGGTCATCGTGAACTTGTATTCTGAGGCAGTGACACACTCACCATCCACGAGACGGCTTCTTACCTTTTGTACCGGGTGATTTGTGTCCTTTAGCATCATCTCCTTCCTGGCGGCTGCCCTTCGCTTTCCCCAATTATTAAGACAAATGTATCAAACACATTTGACTGAATTCTTGCATTGGCAATCTACACACTAGGAAATCCAGCAGGGTCCTTTCTAAATGGGTCTGTTTCATTGGGTACATGCCAATTGTTTTGTTTGGCCCCTGGTTGCATTGGCCATACTCATTAACTGTTTGGCTGGGTTAAAATGCCCCTTCGAAACCTTTACAATTAGCTCATAAGGGAGACCATGTCTGTGGGCTGTTAATTTTGCCAGGCCATTCTGACATCCAAGCCTGCTACCAAACACAATTCACAGCATGCACAGGACTCAGCCATGAAGGAAATCACTTGTCCATTTCCAACCCTGCAGATTGCTGCCCATACCCCAGAGAAGGGCCTCATACTTTTCAGTGCTTTGCTGGAAGCCATTGAACTTCGCCTTCTTCCATTTGGTGCCAGCCCCCCAGGACTACAATCACCTTCAGGAGCTTCCCCACTCGCTGTAGGCTGGGCAGAGCGGCCATCAGGAAGGTGCCAGTCATACAGTGTGTAAGGTAGGAAGCCGTGTCGTGAATGGTGAGTCTGTCACTCTGTTCACAGTGACCTGGTTTTTCACGTGTCACAGGGTGGGTAAGTTCTTGAAGAGATTAGCTATTGATAAAGAGACTTCTGAAGAACACAAGAAATAGGAGCAGGAGTAGGCTATCTGGCCCATTGAGCCTGCTCCACCATTCAATGAGATCATGGCTGATCTGGCCACAGGATCATCTCCACCTAACTGCCTTTCCCCCATAACCCTTAATTCCCCTACTATGCAAAAATCTATCCAAACTTGTCTTAAATATATTTACTCAACTGCTTCATTAGGCAGAGAATTCCATAGATTCACCATTCTTTGAGAAAAGCAGTTTCTCCTCAACTCCATCCTAAATCTACTCCCCTGAATCTTGAGGCCATGTCCTCTAGTTCTAGCCTCCCCTACAAGTGGAAACAACTTTCTTGCCTCTATCTTATCTATCCCTTTCATAATTTTATATGTTTCTATCAGATCTCCTCTCATTCTTCTGAATGCTTCCAGCGTCCTCAATGCCCCTCATCCTCAATGAGGCTCTCTATTAATTTCACACTCATTCTCTGCCCCACTGCTTCCAGCATCCCCTGCTTGTCATCTGTATGGTGTCTGAATGCTCTTTAATGCTTTTTCTTAATGAACCGAATAACAGAGTTTGATATTCCAACAAAACACTCTTTATCAAAGGCAGTCAATTCTCATTTAACAGCAGCGACTGACTCAACCACAGGATAACACAATTCTTAAAGGGACGCTCACTCATATATACTATATGGATCGCCTAAGAAGATCACTGATTTTTGGTGTCAGAAACTGACCCCTTGTTTCAAGCGTTTGTCCAATTACTCGTTTAAATTTGTTTCCATGGTAACATCAATATTCTCGTGTTTTCCCTGAACCTCCACAGCCTTTTAACTCGACTGCTGCCCGTCTTCAGAATCCATTCCAACGGATGGGTTGGCCAGATTGTGTTTTGAATGGGGGCTCTGCTATTGTACCTTGTGAGCAAAATATCAGCACCCCACCTTGCAAAGCAGAGCAAAGGCCCAGCACTGTGCCAGTAGGCCTCTCTGCCACTCCGTGAGAAGAAAACGATAGCTGAAGGCTTGCAAGGAACTGTTACCAAGGAAACATCTTCAACTGGCATCTGACAGGCCAAAACTTTCAACTGTTGAATGAGGCAGAATTTTTCTTTGTATCATTATCTTTATAGCCTCCCAAAAGCACTGAAAGTGATGGCTTAATGTTCCCCAGCTGCGTGCTTGTCACAGTTTCTGGCTGTAATTAGCCAAAGAGCCCTTTAAGATTGCTTTACACTGGTGCTTGCTGTCATTCTGAGAGGAGTAAATCACTCAGGAGGCCCAGAATAGAAGGCAAACCCCAGCAGCTGTGTGTAATATCTGTGAGGGTAGATTGCCCATACAACGAATATGAGATTTGAGATTATATTGTCTTATCAATGAGGCATTGTGGCATCTAATACCTTCCATTTCAGCCGAAAGAACATAAGAGACTGCAGTTATATGGCCCAGTTTAATTACTGCACACTTCACTCAAGCTATTTCCCTGCCTTTCCATTAATATAAAACTTCCTGTAGACGAGATTGAAAGTTCTCTTAAAGCAGAGAGAGGGGTGAGTGGGTGAGAGAGGGGTGAGTGGGTAAGAGAAGTTGGGGTAGGGTTAGGGTAAGAGGAAGGAGAGCAGGGAAGTGTTTGGAAGGGTGGGAGAGAAGTCTGAGGATAGGAGAGAGGCAGAAGGGAAGCTGGGAGCAGAAGGCTAAAAGAGGGGGAGGAAAGGTTGAGAGAGGACAGGAGATTTGGGGGGGGGGTGGTGTAAGAGAGGTAAGCTGAGACAGACCATGATCCTAGTCCAGTGAGTAAAGGAGCCATTCTCGGACACGCAGATTAGTTTGCCTTGGGTTCAGAGCTGAGTTTCTGATCCCAGCCAGACCTGAGCACTTAACTCTGGCACGTAAGGAGGAAATAAAAAATCATTATCCAATCAAAAGTCCCCGGTCACAATCACAAACACCTGGGCTGACACAGGCTTCCCTCATGATAAGCATCATCCTTACTTGCAAATAAAGCAGTATTCCTACATAATCTTTGGGTCCAAATTCCGGAACTCCATCCCTGACTCGCTGTATACCTTCAGCAGAAGGACTACAACAGTTCATCAAGGCAGTGAGCCATCTGTAAGTGACTGAAATAGAACTGGTACATTTAGATGTAAGCTATAATCAAGAAGGCATTGAGAGATCACAGATTCTCCTTATTTAGAGTTCCTCAGTATTTCGGGCACCCATCATATCTCACTTTAGGATCCTCTTCCTCAAGGACAAGAGTGCCCTCTTCTGCAATCTCTTCGTGTGACTGGCACTCTTTGTCCCTGATGCTGTTCTCCACTGGACCTTCTCTGAGACCTTGACAACTTCCCAGAAGAGTGGTGACCAGACATTGCACCAATGCCTAACACGAACCCTAAGTGGCACTCAACTCAAAGAACCCTCTTGACCCTAAGCGAGACCCCCATTAACCCTAAATTGCCCCACTATACACTGCCTGACCCTAAGCAGCACTCCCCAACCCTCACACACATACATAATTCAAAACACGGACACTACCCCAAACACTCTGACCATTTCCCCCTCCCACCTTGCACACACAAACATCCAACAATACCAGGCACCCCTCTCCCACTCTTAATAGGTTGGATGATAAATAAACACAGATCCCAAAATAGGTAAATGAAGTTGGTCCGAGTTAATGAAAGCTCGTGCCAGATCAAAGTGGTGGGTCCAGTGACACTGAATCTCCAGTAACAAGATCAATAAACTTAAGAGGGATGATTTTCCCATTGCCCACATACTAACACCCTGAGTCTAGTGCTTTATAAACTTCCTTACTCTTTCACTCAATGCCTTTGTTCTAAGATCAAGAATCACAGGCACTTATTTAATTGGCACTTTTTCTGCATTTTTAAAGGCTTCAATGCAAATACCCCTAGGATACGGTTTCTGTAGCCACATTAAGATTGTACAGTTTGATTTATCTTATCATCGTTCATTCTGTCTATGAAAGCAAATCACTTCATTTTACATTAAGTTTCATCTGTTTCTCTGCCTCTATGTCTGTTGCTATTGTCCTCACCTCTTTCTTCTAATTCTGAGTTTGGCGCTATTTGAAACGATCCTCTGTAGACCCAATGGTTCAATTTAATATTGGAGAATCTGTACAGTACACAACCTGAGACTCTTACTCTTCGCAAAACCGAGGAAAAACCCTGAAGAATGAATGATAGAAAACATTCAAACCCCAAAGCCCGCCATCCCCTTCTCACATACAAGCATCAGCAAAAGCATCTCCCCTCCCCTTGCTCCAGCAAAAGCATTAGCCCCCACCGCCCACCATGAATTCTACTGCAAAATCCTCCAGAGACCATGATCTGGAGTTCATCAAAAAACTACTGGCCATCCCAACATCTTAGAGAGGCTCTCTCTCACTAATGAGGGAGAGGTATCGCTCCTGCCACTGTGAGAGGGAGACCAAAAGCTCACTGCTTCGATGTTATAATCAGCAGCTTCACTTACTTCAACCGCAGCATACACTGCCGTCTCGATGTTCCAATCACTCGCGACGCTTCAGTTGGCAACACTGGTTAGGAGTCGGGTCGTCCACAGGGCCGCACGTTGAAGGAGCACGTCTTCAAGCACACCTGGAGATATCAAAAGATGCCAGGCCACTCGGCAAGCACAGAGAGCGAGAACTCACCGCTGTGAAGAACCTCAGTTTGAGTGCAGCAGCTGATCATGGACTTCAACAGGACCCCAGCCACCTTAAAAAGGAAAGAAAAGACAAAAATAGAAAAGAAATTAAACTTTCATGGACGAACCGTAAGAAGTCACCCAGGTCCAATAAAACCTCTGGCATCATGACAGGAGTGTGACAATTCCAGTCCTCTGCTCCTCTGGCACTGTTTGTAAGGCTGGAATCAGAACTTTGACAGTTTCCACTTCTCTCAGAAGTCAATATATGGTTAACTTTTACACCCTGAGCACCGCCAACCATTGAAATACTTCCTAGTTATCTGTATTTATCTTATTTAGATTTCCCCACTGCCTCCTCCAGTTGGAAAGTGTCTCTGTAGACCATAGGTTCCCAACCTCTTTATGCCCAGGACCCTTAGCCCATTAATCAAGATGGGAAACCCCGACGTAAATTCATGACTTCACCCTCAGCACCATCATCTATTTGCTATCTTTACACTATTTATAGATGTATAAAAGCATTCTGAGCTCACTTTTATGTTATTTGGTAATCTTTCCCCATACACTTTCCTCTTTCAGTCCTCTTCTGCTTTCGGCGTTGAACTTAGCTCTTATGATTCAGTTTGTTCTTCATGTCATCAATGTTCCAAGTTGTGCCAGCTTTGACCACTCACTGTCCTTTCTTTGAAGGTTTCCCTTTGTGGAGTTATGTTTCCACTTCCAACCTTTGATTCCCCAGTCGACCAGGTCGTAGGGTCAAGGAGTCATTCAGCGCAGAAACAGACCCTTTGGCCTACAGGGTCTTCACCAAATGCTGACCACAGGTTCACACTAATCCTTCACTCATCCCATTTTTTATTCTCACACTCTTCCCAACAACGCTCCAAGAATCTTCCACTCACCTCCGCACTAACAGCCATTTGTGGTGCCCAGTTAACCTACCAGGTCCTCATGCCCCTGGAACATGGGAGGTAACTGAAGCTCTGGGGGTGGTGGGGGGAGGAAATGATCCCACACAGTCCACAAAGAGGACACACAAATTTCCCACAGACTGTGCAGACGTCAGGATCGAATCCAGGTTTCCGGGGCCATAAGGGAGCAGCTCTACCCACTTTGCCACGGCACCATCTAGGCCTGCACATCTCACGAAAGACAGCCCTCAACTTGTTGAGTATTGTGCATTTCATTATTTGTTGAGCTTTTTCAAACCACTTTAAATCTAATGATGATGTGATTACTGTTTCCTAATCACACCCTGCTGGGATATCCTTGCCGTGATTCATCCACAAAATCACTTGCATCATCTGAACCCACACTCCTCCTTCCTCTTCAGTACAGACACATAGAAAGCAAGTTGCCTGATAAGGAGGAGAACCCCCTTCTGTGTGCATGAATTGAGGTGGATTCTTGCAGAGGTCAGATGCAAGTATGCTGGTAATATGGGGTAGGATAATTATTCATCTGAAGTATAACTCGAGCCCTTGGATACTCACTGTGTGAATGGCTGAATGTATTGTGGTTCTGACAACCCAGTACAAGGAGTGAAAAAATATTGCTTCATAACTAATATTTCTCTGAGAGCCAGCTGGCTTATCTATCACAGCTGGAGATTAGAGTTTAATTCCGTTTCAGATAAACGTCAAAGAAAGAAATCGCGTTTGGTTAACTGTTGGCTGACTACAGAGAAGCACTGACTTCGCTAGGTGAGCAGAACGCTCTGCTGCTGAACGGTGAGACACTCTGTGAAGAGTGTGTCTCCGGTTGTGATTGTGAGCAGCCTGTGAGTGACGTGTGTGAGTAGCGTTCCCCAATAGTGAGCCATGTGCCTCAGCACTATGCTTTCTCGTGGTTTCTTTTGACACTGAGAGCTTCAGGATAAAAATTAGTCTAACTGTGTGAGTAGAATTGAATTGACTTTATTACTTCCATCTTTCACATACATGAGGAGTAAAAATCTTTACATTAGTCTCCGTCTAAATGTGCAATGTGCAATTTACAGTAATTTGTAATAAATAGTATGTCCAACAGGACAGTCAATATAACATAGAAATACAATTGTATCAGCGGGAGTTAATCAGTCTGATGGTCTGGTGGAAGAAGCTGTCCTGGAGCCTGTTGGTCCTGGCTTTTATGCTGCGGTAACGTTTCCCAGATGGTAGCAGCTGGAACAGATTGTGGATGGGGTGACTCAGGTCCCCAATGATCCTTCGGGCCCTTTTTACACACCTGTCTCTGTAAATGTCCTGAATAGTGGGAAGTTCACATCTACAGATGAGCTGGGCTGTCTGTGCCACTCCCTGCAGAATCCTGCGATTGAGGGCAGTACAGTTCCCATACCAGGCAGTGATGCAGCCAGTCAGGATGCTCTCAATTGTGCCCCTGCAGAAAGTTCTTAGGACTTGGGGGCGCTTACCAAACTTCTTCAACCGTCTGAGGTGGAAGAGGCACTGTTGTGCTTTATTCACCACACAGCCGTTATGTACAGACCACGTGAGATCCTCGGTGATGTGGATGCTGAGGAACTTAAAGCTGTTCATCCTCTCAACCCCAGATCCATTGATGTCAATAGGGGATAGCCTGTCTCCATCCCTCCTGTTGTCCGCAACCAGCTCCTTTGTTTTTGCGACATTGAGAGAGAGGTTGTTTACTTGACACCACTGTGTGAGGAAACATGTTAATTAATCATCATCCAATAGCGGGGAAATCCTTACGGTTCAGAGTAGCAATGTAGCCAAATGCCATGGTCGAGGAAAAGTTGCCATTGGCAGTCTAGAAAACAAAAGTTGTCGAAGACGAATAATGCCTATCAGTATTTTCAGCACTCTGCAGCCTCGTTCCTCTGGCGAACTGGCTCCTGTTGGGATGGGTGTCACTCCACTGGCGACGCTCGGCTCCAGGAACTTTTCCAAATCCACTCATTGCCCAACTTTACTCACAGGCCGTGTTTTCATGGAAGGTACCAGAGTGTTCACACTCGTGGGTCTAACATGGGTTTCCCTGCCCTCCTCAGCAGAAGGGAAAAGGGTGCCCCAGAAGCCAAGTGGTTTGAGTAAACAGTGCGGACTCACGAAAACTGCTCTGGGATATGGGTAGAATGGCGAAAGAAAACCTTATTCATAAAAAAACTATATACAATGCAAAACATTCATAATGTCGTCCAGTCTATGCATTCATAGTGTTAACAAATCAGTACATTGGTAGTGTCTTCAAAGTGATACATTCTATATATAAAGCACCAATGCCATTCCTGTAGCTTCTTTGGGGAGGGGGGTGGTGTTGCTGTTGCACAGGACCTGACCACTAGATGCCTATGGCAGATTACATCCTTCCTCACGAAGCTGCACCAGACGTAGGAGTAGCCCTCAGCTCGTGGTCCTGCGGCCTAGAATGTGTCAGGTGGCGGCATTCCCTACGGACTTATCATCGTGCCACTAACTAGCAAGTTTCGGCAGACCACAGTACATACTTCACCAAGTCGGTGACCTTCATATTTGTCCCAGTGACAGGGTGGCTGGCTCTGTCGTAGTGTTACACTGACCATGTCACCCATTCAAAGTGATGGTGGATCCCCTCAACCATATCAGTCTTCACCGAAAAGCGACCGAAATGTTATGGTCTACATTTTCCATTTAATATTGGGGGGCAAATGTGATGTGGGTTGGAAGGGGATAACTGATTTGCAGACCTTCTTTATATGACCCATCCTCTTCTATGCTTCAAGATAGATGGATACTTTATTGATCAAAGTGGAAATTACCATGTCACAGTAGCATTACAAGTACACAAATAGAAGAGAAGTGAGAAATGAATAAAAAATAAGTTACCTCAAACAGTCTAACAGGAGGGAGGTCATCACTTCCCCGGCTATAGGTTGACTCATTATAGAGCCTAATGGCCGAGGGTAAGAATGACCTCATATAGTGCTCTTTGGAGCAGCACAGTTGTTTTAGTCTATTACTGAAAGTGTTCCTCTGTTCAGCCAAGGTGGCATGCACAGGGTGAGAAACGTTGTCCAGAATTTCCAGGATTTTCCGTCAGGTCCTTTGTTCTACCACAGCCTCCAGTGTCTCCATTTTGACTTCTAGAGCCAGCCTCTCTAATCAGTTTATAGAGCCTGTTGGCATCACCCGTGTTGATGCCATTGCCCCAGCACACCACCACATAGAAGATTTTACTGGTGGCACATAGATGGAGAGGCCTGCATACTCTGAAGGACCTCAGTCTCTTCAGGAAGTAGAGGCGATTCTGGCCCTTTTTGTACACAGCCTCTGTATTGGTGCTCCACTCGAGTCTCTCATCCAAGTGCACCCCCCAGGTACCTGTAGGTCCTCACCATCAATAGTAACAGGGAACAGTGCAGGCTTAGTCTCCCTAAAGTCCATCACCATCTCCTTTGCTGGGCTGCGGATGATTCAGCTTGCACCATTTGACAAAGGCCTCTACCAGGGCCCTGTATTCATCCTCCCGTCCTCCCTTTATACACCCAACTGTTGCTGAGAAATCAGAGAATTTCTGCAGATGATATGATTCAGTCTATAATAGCTTAGGACTCAATTTCCAAACTCATCTAATGCATCACCTGCAGTTCAGCTGCTGTGGGTCAGGTGATCTTTGTCCTGGAATGTAATTGCCACAGCCTTTCCCAGTAGTCTTAAAGACTAGATCCACTCCTGCAGGGAGGTGAGGTGCAGCATGCGGTGAGAGCAATGATACAGACATAATGGACACCAGTGACATCGGCTCTGTTATAGAGTAGTCGGTCAGGGTCACAGTTTGCATGCCACCATGAAGAAAATGTAAAATGGAGATGAATTTCTGTAGACAGCTGAACATGATAAGAGAGGTTCACGGTCCCTTCCTGACTGATAGAATCAAAGCCGTTAGTGAGTTTGAAATAAGTCCTGTTCCCTGCACTCTTCTTGGAGTTGTACTGTGGAGCTCAAGTCCATAATGTCCTGTGATGGACACTGGGAGGAGGCAGCTGAGAAGGACACTGACTGTGAACTGCCATGTGGCAGACACTCTGCAGTTACCGTATTGTGGATGTCGCCTTTCTTGAAGATAGTCACAATTCTGAGTTTTCCAGGATGTGCTTTGTTTGCTGAAAGAGCGATGCGATTGTGGTTTTATGCTCAGTGGCCACCTCCAGTCCCTAATAAAGAGGCCACTGAGTGTACGTTCATGTCGTCTGCTGCTGTAGCCCCCACACTTCAAGATTTGACGTGTTGTGCATTCAGAGCTGCTCTCCTGTTGTCACTGTTGTCGGGTGTGGATATTGACTTGCTGTCTCCTTCCTGTCAGCTTGAACCAGGCTGGCCATTCTTCACTGACCTCTCTCATTAATGAGGTACTTTTGCCCACAGAACTGCCTTTTGGGTGTTTTTTTTTTGTTTATCACACTATTCTTTGTAAACTGTAAATATTGTTGTATATGAAAATTCCAGGAGATCAGCAGCTTCTGAGAAATTCAAAACCGCCTCATCTGGCCCCAGCAATCATTCCATGGTCAAACTCACTTAGATCACACTTATTTCCCCATTCTGATGTTTGGTTTGAACAGTAACTGAACCTCTTGATCACGTCTGCATGCTTTTAAGCATTGAGTTGCTGCCACGTGATTGGCTGATTAGATATTTGCATTAACGGGCAGGTGTACCTAATAAAGTGGCCGCTGAGTGTAGGAGCTTGTAGTAATCTCAGGGCAGACCTAGAATGAGTAATAAAATATTTTCACTGTCACTCTCATTTTCAATAGTGAATCAAAGTAACACTTTTATTAAATTCAAACCTCTTATCTTCAGCAAAAAAGTTCTCATACACCAGCATTACAGTTAAAACCCATCTTCACCAGTACAATTCAAAGATTCAAAGTATATTTATAATCAAAGTATGTATGCAGTTTCCAACCCTGAAACTCATCTTCCCCACAGACAACCACGAAACAAAGGGAACCCACTGAAGCTGTACTAAGAAAAACATCAAACTCCTCCCAACCACACACATTAAAAAAACAAATTGTGCAGATGGTAACAAAAAAAAGAGCGAATACACAGAATATAAAACACAGAAATGAAAGAATCCAGGCACATTCAGTTCAGCTCGGTGCTCATTATCTGCAATATCCAAAAGTAGCAACAAAAATTGGATAAAAATTCGTCATTTTAAAAAAATTGGATAGGTATATGGACAGGAAAGGAATGGAGGGTTATGGGCTGAGTGTAGGTTGGTGGGCCTAGGTGAGAGTAAGCATTCGGCATGGACTAGAAGGGCTGAGATGGCCTGTTTCAGTGCTGTAATTGTTACACGGTTATAAAAGGAGTGGCTGGAAACCAGAATCACATCATAACATGAACTGAAGAACCCAATGTTCAATCTGTTGAGTTTTCACGTAAGCTTTAAACACAAGTTTCTGAGGTTTAGTATCACAGTCTATAAGCTTTGAAACAGACCATTTGGCCCATAGTGTAAATACTGGTGGGCATCCATTTATATTAGTCTCATCTTCTAACACTTGGCCCATAACCTTATATGCTTCGGTGAAATAAATTCTTGCCTGGACACTTCTGAAATCTTGTCGGTGACTCTTCTGCCACCATTCTCTCCAGCAGTGACTCCAGGTTCTCACTGCGCTCTGGGTAAATAAAGGTACCTCTTAGATCACTTCTAAATCCATTACCACTTACCCTAAATCTAGTAACCATAAACACACCCTGAATAAAAGGATTCACTGCCGAATGGTGGCAGTGTGTACAACCTGGAAAATTCTCTGTACTTATTTGCAAAGCTCTGTCTAACAGTGCCTCCCAAACACACAGCCTCTGCCTCTGAGGTGTAGGCCATGGGCAGCAGGCACTGGAGAATACGCCACCTGCCATCTTCCCTCCAAGTGACACATCATCCTGACTAGGAATGTATCCCCGTTCCTTCATCGCCGTCAGGCCTGGCTTCTGAAACTCCTCACCCAAAGGCTCTGTGGAAGGCCGTTCACCAGAATGGCGGTGCAGACTCGAGGGGCCAAATGGTCTATTTCTGCACCTATTGTCTATTAACTACACTGACTCAAGAAGGTGGGTCAAGGCCATTTTTTTTTAAAGGCACAGTTAGGAATGGCAACAAGCACCGATCTTGTGAGTGGCACGGTGGCGTAGAAGTTAGCTCAACACTTTACAGCCCCAGCTGTAAGATTGGGGTTCAATTCCACCGCTGTCTGTAAGGAGTTTGTACCTTCTCCCCATGAACACACGTAGATTCCTCTGGGTGCTCTGGTTTCCTCCCACTTTCCAAAGATGTACCAGTTAGAATTAGTAAGTTGTTAGCATTGTAATGTCGCCGCTGGAAGCATGGTGACACTGTGGGCTGCCTGGCACATCCTCGACGCAAACAATGTATTTCACTGTATGGTTCGAAGTGCGTGTGACAAATAAGACTAATTTTTATATATTTTCTTCATGTCATCCTATAAATTAATAAATTAAAGTTTGAAAGGTGGGATGTTAAACTTTAAAATAAAGTTGTACTTAATTGGTAATGAGTGTAGGCCAACAAGGATTTGTGATCATGTTCTCCCCTCAGTAATGTACAGGTGGCTCATTTCCAGTTGCTGGGACGAGAGGTGTAGTCAGGGTTTTGTTCAAAGGCAACCACTTTGAAACTCCCAATATTTCGTACAGGAAAATGTCAGTTCAACTTGATCTGGATGTCAGGGAAGCAGACTCACAATTTAGAGAGTGTTTGGGGTCTGGTGCAGTGGAAGGGTAGGGAGAAAGGACAGGCTGTTGCCATTGTACAAATGGACTTCAGAAAGGGGTAAGGTGAAGGAACGCACACCAGTCCTCATAGAAGGATCGGAAGTGGAAAGTGTGAGCGATTTCAAGTTCCTGGATGTCAATATCTCTGAGGATCTATCCTGGACCCAACGTATCAATGCAGCTACAAAGAAGGCACAACAGCAGCTGTATTGCAGGAGGAATTTGAGGGGTTTAGTATGTCACCAAAAACACTCGCAAAATTTCTACAGACGTACCATGGAGAGCATTCTAACTGGCTGCATCACCGTCTGGTTTAGGGGGGTGGTGGTGTGTGGCTGTGGCAATGGCACAGGATCCAAGTAAGCTGCAGAGAATTGTAAACTGAGTCAGCTCCATCACAGGCAGTGGCCTCTGTGGTGTCCAGGACATCTTCAAGGAACGACGCCTCAAAAAGACGGCTTCCATCATTAAGGACCCACATCACCCAAGTCATGCCCTGTTTAGCATATTAATACTCCAATCACCGTAAGACATAGGAGAGGAATTAGGCCATTTGGCCCATCTGCATTGCTTCTATCAGGAAGGAGGTACAGCAGCCTGAAGGCACACACTCAACGATTCAGGAACAGCCCTCTGCCGTCCAATTTCTGAATGGACACTGAACCCATGAACACTACCTCACTACTTTTTTATTTCTATTTTTGCACTATTTATTTAATTTAACTATTTAATACATACATACTTGTTGCAATTCATGTTTTTTTCTCTGTTATTATCTATCACATTGTACTGCTGCTGCAAATACACCAAATTTCACAACATATGCTGGTGATATTAAGCCCGGCTCTGAACCTGATTCCGAAACTGACTATATTTTCAGATGCTTTTGCCAAGAAGCTGCATGTAGATGAGAAGTGGGAGGAGATTGTGAGTGAAGAGACATCCTAGGGGTAGTAGGGCAGATGGAAAGGTAGAGGTCATGACTACCACTGGGTAGATGAGGCTGAGTGACAATTGGAAGGTGTTGTCGGATAATTGCATTTCAAAAGCCCCATTAAGACTGGGTTACCTTTGACAAAGACACCCAGCAGGATCAAGACTTTGGCAGAACTGTTCCTGTGCCTTGGCTGGAGCAGAAACCAGATCAGGAGGGGTGGGCAAGGATTTGAGTTGGGATCGTTTGTTCTGTGACATTAAGGAAAAAGGTAGCGTGTGGAAAGCATTTGCACTGGCTGAAAGACTGATAATTGTTTTTAATCTTTGAGGACAGAAATGCTGAGAAGTGGTATAGGGTACCTGTTGAGAGAAAACTGTAAACAACATCAACCCCCAGGCAGCATTTAATGGTACATTTACCTATCCCATACTTACGTCAACGTTCCAAGTAAAATTTATCAGGATACATACATATCACCACATACAACTCTGAGATTCCTTTTCTGCGGGCATACTTAGCAAATCTATTGAAGAGTAACTGTAAACAGGATCTGTAAACTATAAACGAGCGAGGCAAATGCAGATAATAAATAAATAGCAATAAACAACAAGTTTGAAATAACAAGATAAAAGAGCCCTTAAATGAGTGTAGTTATTCCCTGTTGTTCGAGTACTGATGGCTGAGGGGTAGTAACTGTTTTTGAACCTGGTGGTGAGAGTCCTGAGGCTCTTGTACCTTCTACCTGATGGCAGCAGTGAGAAAAGAGCACGGTCTGGGTGGTGAGGATCTTTGATGATGGATGCTGCTTTTCTACGACATCGTTTCATGTGGATGTGCTCCAGCCCAAGATCAGCAAAGCCAGATCAAAAAGAGCAGAGATCACAGTTGCTTTGTGATCCTGGTCTCAGCCTGTCACCGCTGTAATCTCATCCCTGCAAACTCTCCACGACAATTAACATCTAATCACCAGAATTCGGAAATGTGGTGATTGAAATCCAAATGCAATGTGGCTAAAAGATTATAACAGGGACATTTCCTCTGTGTGGGAATGGATTTTCCATTAGCAAAGGATTTAAAAGTGATTGATTTAGAGACAGTGGGTACTTTGATGAATAGAATCTATTCTGTTTGGTAAAAACAAGAAAGATAGCTGAAGCTATGTGGACTAGTATAAACTTTCAAATAAAAACTTAATTAAAACAGGAATAACATACCTTTAGGATACTGTTAACCGGTTCTCTCAAACTTCAGTCAAGGTGTATGATGTGAACAATGCTCTTGGTGTGTGATAATGATACACATCATCTCTCAGCAGTCTTGGGATTGAGCTTAGAACTAGTAAATACAGTCAGTTTAATAGGCCTAGTTGGAGGAAGCCATCGATCCCAGGCGATCATGGGTTTGCCCCTCTGGTGGTCTGTGTCCTCTCTAGGGTGCAAGCCTGGGCGGGAAGATTTGAAGAACCAGCTATTGCCCATGCAGTGGGTTCCCCCTCTCCATGTCACTGATGTAGTCCATGGGAAGGGCAAGTGCCGATACAGCTTGGCACCAGTGTCGTCACAGAGGCTGCCAGAGTGAAGTTGTAACCAGCATCAAACTGCCTTAGGGAACCCGGCTCCGGATTTCTTCCTCGCGGTTTACTCTCGAAGCCTTTCCCACGGGTGGGTACGGCCGCAAGGCAGCGGAGGTTTAAAAGCAGAATTTTCCTTCTCCTAGGGTCTGCCGTCCAAGGCTGACGAGCCCCACCTGCCCGATTAATAGGCCTAGTCTACTCCAAATGCATCTCCTAAGTCTTGGAACTCTACCACCTGAGAGGTAAATTGGTAAATTGATTTATTTTTGTACTGGGGTACAGAGGAAAACTTGTTTTTGCATGCCATCATTTCATTATCACAAGGTCGCTGAGATAGTACAAGGACAAAGACAGCATGTGCTTAGAGGCACCACCACCTTCAGATTCCCCTTCAAATCACATGCCACTATAAACTGCAAATATTTATCTTATCGTTATTTGTGGACACACAATGTGGACTAGGCCCATCCGGCCCTTCGAGCCTCGCTGACCAACAACCCACTCATTTAATCCTAAAATAATCACAGGACAATTTACTATGACCAATTAACCTGTTAACTAGTTCGTCTTTGGACTGTGGGAGGAAACCAGAGCACCCGGAGGAAACCCACATGGTCAAGGGAAGAGTGTGCAAACTCCTTACAGGCAGCCGTGGAAATTGAACCCAAGTCGACTGTGTTGTAAAACGTTCTACTAACTGCTATGCCCAAATATATTGTTGCTGTCTTTGCTAGCCGGCTGGCAGCGTGGTGGCATCAGCGCCAGACTTTGGAGCGAAGGCTCCCGAGTTCGAATCCAGCCGGCTCCCTTGCACGCTTTCCATTCCTGCTTGGTTGAGCGTTGAGCTAGCAACTCGGCCTTGTAAAAACAAGAAAGCCTGCTAAAAAAACAGTCACGACGACATCCTGATGACTCCACTCAGAGTTAAGGGCTTTCTTCTTCTTCTTCATCTTTGCTGGGCCTAAACCTTGGAAATCCCCATGCCATGAGAGTACCTTCACAAGAAGGCTGCATTTCAATGAGGCAGCCCACTGCCATCTTTCAAGTTCAAAGTTCAAAGTAAATTTAGTATCAAACTACATGTACGTCACCATCTACAACGCTGAGGTTAATTTTCTCGCATTTACACAATAGAATTTTATGAAAGACTATGCATAAACAGACGAAGACTGACAAACAACCGGTGTGCAAAAGAAGGCAAACTGTGCCAATAAAAATAATACTAAGAACACGAGTTGTGAAGGTATTGAACACAAGTCTGTAGATTATAGACACAAAGTGCACTGCAGATGCTGGGATCAAAGCAACATGTACAACAAGCTTTGAGGAACTCAGCAGGTCGGACGGTGTCCGTGGAAACGAGCAGTCAACATTTCAGGCCGAGACCCTTCCTCAGGACTGAAGAGGGAGGGGGTAGAGGCACCTACCAGCCTTCTCCTTCCCACCCTTCCCCCACCTTCTTTATAGGGCCCCTGCCCCCTCCCTCTTCAATCCTGACGAAGGGTCTCGGCCCAAAACATTGACTGCTGGTTTCCACAGATGCTGTCCGACATGGTGAGTTCCTCCAGCTTGTTGTACATGTAGATTATAGAATCAGTTCAGAACAGAAATTGTCCATGCTGATTCAAGAGCCTGTTGGTTTAGGGTAATAACTGTTCCTGAACCTGGTGAGTGGGGCCTAAAGTTCTGTAGTTCCTCCCCGATGGTAGTGATGAGAAAAGAGCACAGCCTGGATGGTGAGAGCCTTTGATGATGGATGCAGCTTCCTCATGACAGCACTCCATGTGAATGTTCTCAGTGGCGGAGAGAGCTCTTGCTGTAATGGGCTTGGCTGTATCTACCATTTTCAATATAGACATTTTTGTTCCTGGGCTTTGGTGTTTCCATCGCAGACTGTCAACGGCATTCAGGGATAGTCAGGATGGCTTAGGTGGGAACATACAGATGTCATGGTCCCTTCTGACAATTGCCCACCTGGCTATTTACCTCAGGAACTGGGCTGCAATCACCTCGTTTAGTGCCAATCATTCCCAGGTTCCACTGACTACAAACACCTGCTTTCCATCAGCAAATGCAGTGTAAAAACCCTGTGAGCCAGTTTGTTGGTTGACTCTGGTGTGAGTAACCTTGATTCATGGTTCTTGGGACTGCCAGTTCTAGGTCTAGCATTGCTCCTGGATACCGACTCCATGCTTACTATGTTAATAATGCCTCCCAGCTCTGCCTCCATGCCCCGGGTTCCAGCACTTGGGTTTGTTCACCGCCATGTTTGTGTAACAACAGATCTTGAAAGTATAAAATTAAACCTAACCTCACTCCTCAGCATGTCCTCCCCTAAAAATGAGGGCGAGACCATGCTGAAATGAATACAATGCAGATGTTGTCCATGGAGCCAGATGCACCTTCCAATGTTGCATTACACAAAGCCATAAAATGGAACAGGAAGAGAGAACAGATACTGGAGTCAATCAGCTGGCCCCAAGGTATTTGTGCAGGCAAAGGTAATGCTAGCATTTTCTGGATACTCAGAGATTTGACAAGAAGTCATAGGCTCAGATCTTAACTTGCTCTTTTGAATACAGTCTGGACTATGTAAAGAATCTTTGGTGGGTTATACTGGGGCTAAGTGGATGGGCCAGGGCTTGCTATGAGGATTGTGAAAGAATATGAGGTCATATGGGACAGAAAAACAGAGAGGAGGAGTGGTTATTAAATGGTGAGAGTTTGAAAGGTATGAGCATTCAAGGACTTTGGTGTTGCTTGCACGCTCATCATTGAGAGGTTGATTAGCACACATCAAATGTCAGGGAAAATTAAAGGAAAAGTAGAGAGATCTTGCTACAGCTACACAGGGCCCTGGTGAGACCACATGTGGAACTTTTTTGCGCAGGTAGAATCTTCCTGTCTAATGAATGATAAGCAACACACACAAAATGCTGGAGGAATTGAGCAAGTTAGGCAGCATCTATTGAAATTCTTCAGGATGTCCTGAAGAAGTCTCTTGGCCTGAAACATTGACTGTTTATTCATTTCCATAGATGCTACCTGACTTGCTGAGTTCCTTCAGCATTTTGTGTGTGTTGCTTTGAATTTCCAGCATTTTCAGACTTTCTAGTGTTTATAATGAAGGATAACGTGAATTCTAGAGGGGGTGAAGTGAGGGTTCAATCGACTAATTCCTGGAGTTGCTGGTTCATTATATGAGAGACTGAGCAGTCTATGCCTGAACTCTGTTGAATTTGAAGTGAGAGATGATCTCATGGAAATGTACTCTGGTTACTCTTTTGGAATTATAATTGGTTTATTGCTGTCACATGTACCCAGATAGAGTTTGTCTTGCATACATTTCATACAAATCAGATCATTACACAGTGCCTTGGGGTAGAACAAAGTAAAGCAATAGCAGAATGCAGAATAAAGTCTCACAGCTTCAGAAAAGATGCAGTCCATGTAAACAACAAAGTACAGAGGAAATGTTGGGTAGGTTTTTTTTACACAGAGTGATGAGTGCATGGAATGGGCTGCTGGCCACGGTGGTGGAGGTGGATACGATAGGGTCTTTTAAGAGACTCCTGGACAGGTGCACGGACCTCAGAAAAATAGAGGGCTGTGGGTAACCTTCAGTAATGTCTAAGTTAAGGACCTGTTCGGCACAGCTTTGTGGGCCGAAGGGCCTGTATTGTGTTGTAGGATTTCTGTGTTTTTATTTGTGAGGTAGATTGCAAGGTCAAGAGTCCATCTTATCATATTAGTGGACCGTTTCATAATCTTGTAACCTATTTCTTGCATCCTTTTGATCTGATGAGTGTTTCCTGTCATTTTAGTTCTGTGTGTGTGATGAACGAGTTGCTTCCCTCTCAGCTGGAACCTGCCGTATACAGCAGATGTACCTGCCCGCCCCTTCCCTTCGATGGGAGCTCAGCGAGACCCTCGCTCACTGCTCCCCCTCTGTGATCTCTGCTGTTATTAGACTCTTCCAGTGCTCACCCAGACTCGATCCCCCTCCCCCACCTTTTTATTCTGGCTTCTTCCCCTTCCTTTCCGGCCCTGATGAAGGGTTTCAACCTGAAACGTCAACTGTTTATTCCTCCCGACTGCTAAGTTCCGCTAGCATTTTGTGCTTTTGTCGCTCCACACCGGGAGCATTACTTGGCTCGTGCTTGCGTGTTTCAGCCCACAACGTGTAATCAGAGTCACAGAAGCAAGAAGTCAGAATTGTGCACCTTCGCTTCCTCGCCTGTAGTCAGTCAGTTGTTTCAGCCTTTTCCTCCCTGGACGGCTTTGGTCACCTGTCCTTGTGTCTTCTCGTTGTGTGACTGGGTTTTCACCTCTGGTTTTGCTCCGATCCACGACTGTTTAATGTCATTTCCTTTATGCTAGTGTAAAGGAGAACAAATTAATTGTTACTCCATATCCAGTGCAGCACAAAGAAATGAGGCATTTTTAGACATTTTACTACATCCAAGTAGTTTTGAGAGGGCTAGAGCCTCGACTATTGGGTAAGACGTGGATCCATGTCACCTGTGGCCACTGACCAGCCGATCATTCATCTCTGAATATTCCTCCCTTGTCTCCTGGCTAGTGGTTCTCCCTCAGTCACACACACGGTTTATCAGACTCTCTGGCCATTATTAGTTTGAGTTAACTGCATTTTGCATTGCTATTGTATTTCTCCAGTGGCAACAGCGCAAAAGTATTGCACATACATTTGAGTTAATGGAGATTGTTCTATTTTGTCCTTTCTTTGAACCCACGCTGAAAAAAATAATTGTTGTCACTTTGCAATATGAATCTGTACTACTTCAGTGCTTAGCTTCCTCCTCCTGATTTCTCCAGTCACCCAGTTATTGCCGTAGTCTATCGCCATTGAAAACCGATCTTCTGTACCACACCTCAAACCCCTCTGAAACTACATTATTCCACTCACCGTATGCCCTACTCCCCTGCTAGAACTCTCCTGTTTGATTTCCTAGACTCTGTTATTCTGCTCCATTACACAGGATCAGAGCCGGACTGGGCCACTCATTACAATCACGGCTGCACTGCCCCAGTCTTCCAGCTCCGCCTCTGTACTACTTCCTTATGGCTCTCAATTCCCAGAACTTCCAAAACTCTTTGTTTTCCCCTCCTCTTTAAAATACTTCTAATGACTTAACCTCTACACCCTTCAGGGTACAGATTGCAAGAGATTCATCACTGTCTGGGAAAAGGTAATTCCTACACACCTTGATTTTAAATTACCACCCCATTATCGAGTAACCAGCCCCTCCTAGACTAATTCACATCTCGACATCCACCCTTGTATATACTCTGTTTCAATCAAATCACGCCTCATCCTTCTAAATCCAAAATAATACAGTTCCAACTCTTCAGCCACTCATGAGAGAGGAATCCTCTCATTTCAGTAATTAACCTGGCTAATCTCTAATGCCAATAAATAATTTCTTAAATAAGGGGACCACAATGGAGCACAGTACTGCATGTGTGGCCTCACCAATCCCCAGTACAATTATAAAAAATACTTCTCTATGTCTAAACTCTAAGCCCTTTGTAATAAAGACCAATATTGCATTTATCTTTATAACCACATCCCCGCAAAATATTTCTGATTCATGCACAAGAAATTTAGATCCCTCTTGTATTTCACTCATTTGCAATTTCTCTCCATTTAGATAATGGCCTGCCTTTAAATCCTCGTACTGAAATGTGTGACCTCACGTTTTCTCTCATTAAACCCTATTCACCAAATTTCTTTACCACTTACTTCATATCTTGTTGCAAATTCCAAACATCCTCATCATATCATGCCTTTTGCTGGCACATTTGGATACCTCAATCCCTTCTCCAGATCACTTCTCCAGGGCACTCCACTAGATTCATCCCTTCCAGTCTGAAAAATTCCCAATTATTCTGACTCTGTCTTCTAACATTCTGACTCTGTCAGTCTTCAGCCTATTCACACTTCCCTCAATACCATGAACTCGTATCTTCCCCTGTGGAATTGTAATATCTCTTCTAAGTTCCCTCTATGCTCAATGTCACCTGTCTCTGCAACACACTTCCCACACTGCCTCTGTGCCTCCGTCACTACGGAGCTAACACAGTTTTATTCTACCACCATTCAATATATTCTATTTGTGTTGGAATCAGAAAGTATGCTCATTGTAACTGGCTACTCCTGACGAAGCCCTTTCAAGTTCATGGGATATGATGGACCACCAGCATCATTTCAGCTAACCTCTGGTAGCCCAGCAGAGGCTGTTGATTGAATGGGAGACTTCTAGACCGTTGGAACACTATAATGTAGAACGTTCACAATTTATCAAACACGAGTTGACGGAGGAAGGATGGAGCACAAGCATTTAGTACATACGACAGAAAAAGGAAGAGTGTTGTGACGAGGGGTCTTGATCAGACATGGCTGAGGCTCCTGCTTATTAAAGTCCAACCACTAGGTCTTCGACCTGCAATGCTATACGGTAGGTATTTCATTATTAGCAATCTTCTGTAAAGCGGTGTACCACGCTGGAAAGCATGTTTGGGCTTCGGCTAAGATAAGGGTTCGTTGTCCAACTCAGGAACGTGAGTCAGCCAATCGGGATCGTGGGGAAGAGTTTTCAGAAGGACAGTAGTCTGGTTTGGTGGGGGGGGGGTTCTTTTTGGTGGGAGCTGTGAGAGGACAGTAGGGAAGAAGGGTGAGGATGCCGTCCCTGTTGCACAAGGTGCTTTGTACAGATGAATGGCTCCATGGAGGAAGGACTAAGACTCCCAGGGGAAGAGCCTATTGGCTCGAGACGGATTTTGAGCGAAGATCGGAATGTGGTGTGATCTTTCACGCAGACCATGGATCCAGCATGTGACTGAAAAGCTCAACTTCAAGATGGGCTCCAACCGTACTTGCACATTTGAACTGGGTTAACTGGAATGGCCCTTTTATTTCTTTCTCCCTTTCCTTTTTCTTACTAACTGTTCAATAAAGCTGAAATTTGTAAATGTACTGTCTTTATAGTATTATGCGGTGTGCAATTTGTTATTTCTTGCTGACCGTCAAATGTGTATGAACAGAGCTTTTATAGCACTTGCCCAAATCGGAGTTCTATTAGTCAAATATCGGTTTAATGGGACCCAAATTGTACCAACCCTAGATGTAAGCTGGCTTTCTCACCGCTGCGGCCAGTGGCTGTTAGCGGAGCTGGCTAACAAGCCTGGGGAGCGGACTTCATACCTCACCTTCTTAGGTGATTTAATATTATACTTTTTGTTTGTAGCCCTTCTATGGAAGACCTTGAGCCATTTCAAGTTCAGATTAATTGCCATTCAACATGAATACAGACCAACTGAACAACATTTCTCTGGTCTTCCTCTGATATGTCAGAAGTGGCGTTTCAATGGAAATTGGTATTAATCCAGTCAAGCTGTGTCAAATAACAAAAGGGATTCAAGGCAGTAGAAACTTCCTGTCAAAAAGATTCAAGGGTTCATTTATTATCGAAGTACACAACTCTGAAATCCTCCTCCTCCAGATAGCCACAAAAGCTGGAAAGAAAAGAACAGCAGCGTGATCATCAACCCCCAAGTCCCTCCTCCCCGCACAAAGAACGAACAAAATCGGAACAAGCTCACTGGGTCTTCCCGTCATGCACTTTATGGTTATCTCTACCACACACTCCTCACACCACCTCAGCGCCTCTCCCACTACGGAGCTGGCACAGTTTTGCTTTACTGCCGTTCATTGCATTCTGTTTGTGTCGGGAATGGAAAGTTTGCTGGCTTCCTGCGATGACACAACGCAAAGCTAGTTGGAGCTGGGCCAAATCAGGAGGATATTTTCCGCAGAAGGAGTAGTGGAAGCTTGGAAGCCTGCATGAGTACCGGGAGTTTGGGAAATCTCATGGTTTCATTGGGTAGACAAGAGTGGGTTAAAGATGAGTGTATTGGCCTGGAAGACAGATCAGATACGATTTAGTGAATGACAGGACAAGCTCTAGAAGCTGACTGGACGTCGCTATTCCTGGTGTTCCTATAACAATATTAACAATATGCCTCAGCTCCCTGAATTCAACACAAGAGATTCTGCAGATGCTGGAATTCCCAGAGCAACAGACACAAAATGCTGGAGGAACTCAGCAGCAACATCTACAGAAGTGAATAAGCAGTGGACATTTTGGGCCAAGACCCTTCAGCGGGACTGAAAAGGAAGGGGGAAAGTGCCAGAATAAAAAGGTGGGGGAAAGGAGGACACGCTGGAAGGTGATCAGTGAAGCCAGGTGGGTTGGGTGGGCGAAGTAAGAAGCTGAGAGATAATAGGTGGAAAAGCCAAAGTGCTGGAGAAAAAGGAATCTAATGGGAGAGGAGAGTGGACCATGGGAGAAAGGTAAGGAGGGGGAGCTCCAGGGGAGGTGATTGACAGGGAGGCAGGGGAGGAGAAGAGGTAAGAGGCTAGAGTGGGGAACAGAAGAAGATGGAGGGGGAAATTACAGGAATTCATCCAAACTTTTTTAACAGAAAGAAAATGTAAAGATAAGATGTCATATCAGTACAAAACCATAAGGGAATTTGAAGCTTAGTGTCCTGAAGCTCTGCTGATGCCATCATTTCTCTTCGCTACAGATTCTGATGGTCTGTCCAGCCCCACAAACCTGAGCCTCAGCTTGTCTGAGGGCGATGAGCATCTGGACAGGTTGCAGCAGGTGGAGATTGCAAGGACCATGCCGATGTCTCAGTGGAAGGCGGGTACTGTACAGGCCTGGCTGGAGGTTGTCATGGCGATGCCAATGTACATCAAGTCTTGCACGGAGAATGTCAAAAGTGGAAAGGTAAGGTAACAATCCCCGTATCAGTCATTGTGAAATTCTTCCACAATCCACTGTGTTGGGTTCCAACGCAGTGGGGCAACTTTATGTGAGGCAAATACCTATTGCACCCAAAACCGAAGGTATGATGCCTGATCAGGTCAGGACATCAAGGGTCAGCAACTCAGTTGGGAAGTGAGGGTTGCAGGAGTAATACCATCCGCATGAGAAGTATCAGGACGGAGTCCAGGTGTAATGAGGGGAGAGCGTTAATCATTTTTTGAGATGTGGGAATTGCTGGCAAGATCAATATTTATGTATTTCCCTTCATTAAGAGAGATTTGAAATTCAGCCACACAGAGTGGGACTGGAATCACATGTAGTCCAGATTAGGTGTAGATGGAGGAGATTTCCTCTGCTGAAAATGGTTAGTCAACCAGGCAGGATTTTGCAGTTATTTTTCAGGCCAAGAGCTGTTTTGCACAATCCAGGGATTTGAACCTGGGCCTCTGGATAAACAGGTCAGTAGCAACAGCTCTATATGTCTCAAACAATATCAAAGTCAAAGGGATACAGGGGAAGTGGCATCGCGTGGCAAAAGGGAGAGGAGTGGCGATTGGAACTCGAGGCCAGTTAAGATGCATTCCCTCAGACTAATGCAGAAGGTGGTCTCAATTGCCGACTTTCGTAAAAGAGATCCAGCTTTACAGGGGTCTTCCACATGACGTCACCATGAAAATCTAAGGACCTTTGTACACAAGTGTGGAAAATGCATGGAAGAGCTGGAACAAAGGTGACAAACTGCAGACAGGCACAAGGCACAGTTCCTAATTTTGCTCCATACTAAAAGGTTGCACGAGGTGAGTGCATTAGGCAGCATGTCCAAGTGATGTTCACAATGGCCAATCTACACAAAGCACTGAAATCACTTGCCTTGGCCAGTCCAACGGCACCTCCAAATCCATTACCTCTATCATCATTAAAGACATGGGATCAGAGGGATAGTGTTCTGAGGTTTAAACAATGATC
Source organism: Hypanus sabinus (assembly GCF_030144855.1). Classification (NCBI taxonomy): domain Eukaryota; kingdom Metazoa; phylum Chordata; class Chondrichthyes; order Myliobatiformes; family Dasyatidae; genus Hypanus; species Hypanus sabinus. The sequence goes on from NC_082732.1 coordinate 21,088,502, forward strand.
TTGTGCAGTTTGAAAGGGAAGATCGCCTCTTCCTGAGAATGTGGTGCTTGAGAACACCACTAACTGCAGATTCCTCTTCAAACTGAGCACTATCCTGACTTGGAAAATACCTTGTCCTTCAATGGGGTTGTGTTGGAACACCTGTCCCAACTGGAGGAGCATCTTCCCGATGGAACTACAGTTGTACATAGTGTGGCTCACCACTACTTTCCCAGTTATGAACAGGGGTAGACCAGCATTGCCTTGATTCTGAAAAAGTTTTAAAAAGTTTTGAGGATTATTCCTGGAAATGCAATTAAAGTATTGAACATATGGGTGAGAATGCTGTACAGCTAGGAATAGAAATTAGTCCTTGGTTGTTGGTGTTAAACATCAGTATTCTCCCTCGCCAGCATTTGACCCAGTTCACTGTGCTGAAACGAGAGGAATACAATGTGTGAGTCAGTAGGGCCACCCTAGTGTAAGTGACTTTGGACAGATTTCTCCTCTTGGACTCATTTAACTGCAGGGATGGAGCAGGAGTGATTGTTAATTAAGCATGAATAGTCTGTGATCACCCAAAAGACCTTCCATATCTGAATCCAAATGAGGAGCGTATACATATCTGAACCATTGTCATATTTTGCATTGAACATCCAGTTCATCACCTCCCAGATTATATAAAGGCCCGTGATTAAAAATCCTCATACAAATTCCCATTATGTCTGTGATGCTGAAGACTCTTTTCTCCCCTCTGTCTCCTCGTTACATTTGCCAATCTCTGGCCCGGTGATTGACGGGCCTGCTGCAGTGGCAGTGGGAAAGAAGCCTTTGGTTTCCTTTGCCTCCAGCAGCCGTCCTTTGTGTCCCAGGAGAGTGGAGGATTAATAAGCCATTGGCACAGAAGGTAGCCTTCACTAGCTGCTCCCATTACCTTCACTACAGAGGGAGCTTTCTGTAGAGTCTGAACAATTTAAAGCAATGTTTGGTATTTTATTGCAGCAGTTCTGTTGCCAAGGCAATTTAAATGTTCCAATATCCTATATCCTGTCCATTTAATCACTCAGCCAGTACTCATTAACACCAGAACATTTACTGTAAAGACTGCTTTCCTTTCACATACTTGCATATGTCACACCCTTGTTTAAGTACTTCAGTGAAACCTTATGAGTCACATTATCTTTTAAATGATATTTTGACATCAGCTTATAAATGATATTTCTACACTGAGATAGAAATATGGAACGAAGGAGCTATTAAGAAACACGATAATGTTCCATTTAGTCTCGGAATGGCTTCTGTTGCTGTAAGCATAGCAGCCTTGTCCAGTTCTCTGATATTGGTGAATTCTATTGAAGAGGCAGAGGGACTTTGCTGTTATTTTCAACAGAAAGCCTCAATATCAAAGCAATCACACTGGACTCAGCTTTGACATCTCTCAAGGGGCCACAGACTGGAATGGGACTATAGTCTCCAGGAAGGTAGTTTTTTCTTTAAACCAAATAAGCCATTCATAATAGAAAAATATTTACAAGAATAAGCCATTCTTTACATTCTCTACATTCAACGTGAATGCTATCAGTGCTATTGCATTACATTCCTACACATCCATAGCACCTCCACCACTCATGTGGCTCCCTAGGGTGGTATCACTATTACAATAACTGAGGGGCTTCCTTCCCCCAACCTAGCCCAGTAGGAGAAGAGCCCTACACTGGTCCTTCCCAACCAAGCCCTTGCTTCAGTGCATCCCTAAGCACGTCCTTGTGTAGTCTGGAGTGTGCCAATTGGCAGCATTCCTCCACGGGCATCTCAATGCACTGGCAGTCCAGTAGGACGTTTTTCACCAAGCGCAGACAGAATGTTCTCAGGAGTCTAGACGAATGAAAGGAGATTGCATTGGAGGGGAAAAAATAAACCTTCAGTGAGGATGCGGAATGTTTGCTTTGGACGAGGATTTCAGAATCAGAGGTCACCATCTCAGAATAAGGGGCAGTCTCTTGAGATTCAGATGAGCACAGCGAATCTCCGGAATTCTCTTCCCTGGATCACTATGGAGGCTCAGGCCAAGATGGATCGATGGATTTGTGCTTATTATGGAGGGACAGAGGGAGAGTGTATTCTGAGGCCTAAGCAATGTCAGCCATGGCCTTGAGCAGTTTGAAAAGGAAGATGGCCTCTGCCTGCTCCTGCTTGTTGTGCAGGTTGGAATTGTGACCACACTGGCCACTGATAATCTCCGAAGGGAATGGACACCACGATCTGCTTAAATTCCCAATCAATCGCCTGTCGTTCTGAACATATGGTAAAGGAAGGACTGCAGTTTTTAGCATGGTTCATCAGCTGAGTGTATTCCAGTGAATCGTGGTCGAGTACTACACCACAGAAACAGGCCCTTTGGCCCATCTTGATTATGGCAACCTGGCCACCTACCTGGTGCAATCTACCTTCACCTGGACCGTCGGCCTCCACACCCCCTCTCATCCATGGTTTAGTAGCAGTCAAGGCAAGATAATAATGATGCTGATGACCAATGAGTATTGGCTGGAAGGCTAGGAACACCAGACCTTCTTTGAAGCAGTGTTACTGTGTCTTTTACATTTCCAGCTGAGGACAGCATCTCCAGTGATGTAGCAGTTGCTCCGTACAGTGGAGGTAATTGTGTTTGAGTTGATACAGTTGGACTTGAGCATCAAGCTATGACCAGAACATGAAATACTTGAGACAGGAAATCAAAACCACATATTTAGCCATGTCCAAGCTCCAGTATCCTGCAGTGGCCCAATAGACGGGCTCATATGCAGCAGAAACTGGCTTGACCCTTTGCTGGAACACAGTGGTTCATGGTGTACGTCAGAGAGAGAGAGAGAGAGAAATCTGAACGCTTCCCATCTCAGCTCCAACCCCCGTCTTTTCTCATATTCGGGAATTCACGCAGCCAACAGTTAAGGGTTACCGAAGATTGAAAGGACGGGATGAGCAGGCACTGTGAATTGCACTTCATCTTCAACCTGTTTCTCTGCCATGTATGGTCGTTAGTTATTGAGACCCCTGGAGTTGACTGAAGGTCACCGGCTGTGAGGGGTAAGACCACGTCGAGCTCAGATATTCATTGCTCGTGGGTTGTAGGGCGGAGGGGTGGTGCTGATCTCCATGCTGAGGTACTTGTGTGGGAAATGGGATCTACCAAGTGTGGATGAAGGAAGAGTACGGAGGAGAGGAAATGTGGAGTAGAACATCAAGACCTTTATAGCACTGAGCTCACTGTCAGTTTTACTGTTTTACTTAAATGGACTTCAATCAGTAATCCTTGTTTCAACCCATTACTGCTTGAGACCACCCCAACCCCTCACTCACTGAGGGTAATCACCCCAACCCCTCACTCTTAAGGGAATTTCTTCTCCAATCCCTCACTCAGTGAGGGTAATCACCCCCAACCCCTCACTCACTGGGCTGTGATCAGCCCAGTCCCTCAGTAAGGGGCAGGGGACCACCTTAAACCCATGCCCTATCAGTGTAAGTGGCCTTTGTAATCCTTCACTCATTAGAATTGACCCCCTAAACCCCTCCCGCACTGGCAGTGACTATTCCAATCCCTCACTCACTGAGGGTAATCACCCCAACCCCTCACTCTATGGGAGTGCCTTCTCCAATCCCTCACTCACTGAGGGTAATCACCCCAACCCCTCACTTTATGGGAGTGGGAGTGCCTTCTCAAATCCCTCACTCTTCAGGAGTGACCACCCCAACACCTTGCTGGGATTGCACCCACTCAACCCCTCATCAAGGTTGGTACTCCCATACGCCCCTTTCATGCCTGCTAGACTGGGAGCTGCTTATAGCTAAGATTATCCCACACCTTCACTCTGGAAGCCAGCACTAAGCCAACCCTTTTTTCAGAGGGTCTGGGATATCCCATCTCCTCACTCTTCACAGCAGAGGCCACCGAAACCCCCACCATGGGATAGAGACCACGTCTTAAATAAAATGGTTGGAACTAAAGCTGTCCTCTACTCACTGAGGGCCAAGTCTACCCACACCCTTCAGTGACAGGAGGCTGAAGCTGATCTGATATCCTACAGTTTTCCTGAAAAGGAATATAGATATAGTCTATTTTTCCAGACAGCACTTGCACTGAGAGTTCCTGATGATTGTTTTAACATTTCCAGAATATAAACCCAGTGTAATCAGACTGAGATCAGTGTAAATAATCAGAGCCCAAGGGATTGTTGAACCTGCAGTGGGTTCCATCATTATGTTTTACATCCATTATGTATGAAAATTAATGTTGGAATTCTTTAAGCCACCGTTTATACAGATTAGTCTCAAAGTACGTTTACAAGGTAATAATAAGAGGCTTTTCACTTCTGTAGGCCTTAAGAGCAGAAGGTAAAGTTTCACCTCGTGGTGAGGAGAGACTATGCCGAATGGTTGAAAAACCGCCAGGGCAACGACATGGAGCTCTGCTGCAGCTGAAGATTTGTTCATTAGTTAACAGCCAGCCTGCAGTCAGTGTAAGCGCAAGGGCCGGAGTTGTGTTGATACGTTTCAGGGTGCAGGGCTTGAGAGGTCAGTCTGAACTGTGTGCACGGGAAGAGTCCAGTGCGTCACTTATATTGATGTTTCCCCAGCTGGTTGTGCTGAGATCGGGAAATACGATTCTTTTGCCCCAGGTTCCGGGAAGATTCGAGGCCTCCACAGACAGGTGAAACAAATGTAGTTTGGTGAATGATAACGGCATTAGACTTGGAGAAGGAAGAAGGAGCTAACTCTAACCGCAGTTAAATATTTGTCCTACAATAGAGGTAATTGGTACAGATTTTATTTGAATCCAGTGTCACTGCCAAGGCCAGCATTTATTGTATATCCCTTTTGCCCCTGAATTGATATCTTCATAGCCATTCTCAGTGATTAGCTTAGAGTCAAATGCATTGATGAACCTGGACTACCTGTCACTCTCTGTGTAAAATAAAACTTACCCCACATAATTCCATTAAACTTCCTGCCTTTTACCATCTTTGGTAACTTGCCTCAATGACTATCATCCAGTAGTACTCAAATCAAAGTGCTTCAAGAGGTTCCTCATGAAGCATATCAATTCCTCCCTGAAGAGTGACCTGGACCATTTCCAATTTGCCCACTGTTACAGCAGGTCAACAGTAGATGCCATTTCATTGGCTCATCACTCAGCTCTCGGTCACCTGATCAATGAAGATGCTTACGTCAGGATGCTATCCATTGACTACAGGTCAGCATTCAGTACTAACATCCCCTCAAAACTCATCATTAAGCTCCAAAACCTAAGGAGCAGAGACAGAATCAGAATTAGGTTTAATATCACTGGCATATATCATGAAATTTGTTGACCTCAATACCTCCCTGTGAAACTGGATCCTCAAGTTCCTCACTTGCAAATCCCAGTTAGTGAAGATTGGCAACAACATCTCTTTTACACTCACCATCAACACAGGTGCATCACAAGGCTGACTTACTCAAATTACACTTGGCTAAGTACAGCTCCAGTACTGCACTTAAGTTTGCTGGCAACGCCATTATTGTTGGCCAAATCGAAGATGATGATGAATATCGGAGGAGGGAGATTGAGAATCTGGTTGAGTGGTTCCACGACAACAAACCCTCACTCAGCATCAGCAAACCCTAAGAGCTGATTGTCGACTATAAGAGGAAGAAGCTGGAAGCCCATGAGCCAGTCGTCATTAGGAGATCAGAGATGGAGAGGTTCAGAAGCTTTAAATTCTTTGGCATTAACATATCAGTGGATTTATCCTGAAATCAACATATAACTTGCACAACTCCCTTGTCAGTCTGGTTTGGCAGAACATCTCCTCCACAATCTCCATCAGCACAGGAGCACCACAGGGTTGTGTGCTTAGCCCCCTGCTCTACTCACTTTACACTTATGACTGTGCGGCTAAGCACAGCTCCATCACCAGATACCAGTTTGCTGATGACACCACTGTTGTGGGCCACATCAAAGGTGGTGATGAATCAGATAGAAAATTTAGCTGAGTGGTGTAATAGCAACAACCTCTCACTCAATGTCAATACAACCAAAGAACTGATTGTGGACTTTGGGAAACCAGAGGTCCATGAGCCAGTCCTCATCAGAGGATCAGAGGTGGAGAGGGTCAGCAACTTTAAATTCCTGGCTGTCACCATCTCAGAGGACCTGTCCTTGACCCATCATATAAATATAATTGCAAAGAAAGCACATCAGCACCTCTACTTCCTCAGGAGTCTGTAGAAGTTTGGCATGTCATCAAAAATCTTGGCAAATTTCAATAGACGTGTGGTAGAAAGTGTGCTGACTGGCTGCATTATGGCCTGGTTTGGGAACACCAATACCTTTGAGCAGAAAGTTCTACAAAAGGTAATGGATTCGGCCCAGTACATCACATGTAAAACCCTCCCAACCACTGAGCACATCTGTATGAAACATTGACATAGAAAAGCAACATTCATCATCAAAGATCCTCACCACCCAGGCATGCTCTTTTCTCACTGCTGCCATCAGGTAAAAGGTGCAGGTGCCTCAGGACTTGCACCACCAGGTTCAAGAACAGTTACTACCCCTCAACCATCAGGCTCTTGGACAAAAGGGGATAACTACACTCATTCTACTTCTGTGTTCCCATAACCGATGGTCTCACTTTAAGGTCTCTTTATTTTGCTATTTCATGTTCGTTATTTATTGCTATTTGTTTATATCTGTATTTGCACAATTTGTTGTTCATTGATCCTGTTTATAGTTACTGTTCTATAGGCTTACTAAGTATGCCCACAGGAAAAATAATTTCAATGTTGTATGTGATGACATGTATGTACTCTGAAAGTAAATTGCACTTTGAGCGTTGAACTTGAAGTGTCATCACAAAGAAGAAACTGTTGACTTCCCAAGTTTCCGGTCAAGATGGCACCAGTGAACAATGACTCCTCTGTCAACATTTTCCAGAGAGTCAATTATTTCAGTTTTTCTCCGCCTTCCATTTATTCTTTTTATCTTCACTGTGGTTCGGAAACTGTTGGAGCCCTGCGATTTACTGTTTGGAGCTCAATCGAGTGATCTAGCGCTTTGCTGTCGCCAAAAGAATTCCAGGAGAGGACTGCAAGCACGAGTTGTTTCGAGCAGAAGATCAGAGATGGGGTGCAGGGCCATGGTCGACTCCATTTCTGACCAACTGAAGCTTCGAGGAAGATTGAAACATTGAGGTGAATGTGGAGGAGGCCAGGTCAGTGGTCCCTCTTCACGGGAGGCCAGGTCAGTGGTCACTCTTCATGGGAGGCTGGCAGTGGTCACTCCTCACAGGAGGCTGGCAGTGGTCCCTCTTCACGGGACGTCAGGTCAGTGATCCCTCTTCACGGGAGGCCAGGTTAGTGGTCCCTCTTCACGGGAGGCCAGGTCAGTGGTCCCTCTTCACGGGAGGTCAGGTCAGTGGTCCCTCTTCACGGGAGGCCAGGTCAGTGGTCCCTCTTCATGGGACGTCAGGTCAGTGGTCCCTCTTCACGGGAGGCTGGCAGTGGTCACTCCTCACAGGAGGTTGGCAGTGGTCCCTCTTCACGGGAGGCCAGGTCAGTGATCCCTCTTCACGGGAGGTCAGGTCAGTGGTCCCTCTTCACGGGAGGTCAGGTCAGTGGTCCCTCTTCACGGGAGGTCAGGTCAGTGATCCCTCTTCACGGGACGTCAGGTCAGTGGTCCCTCTTCACGGGAGGCCACATCAGGCCAGAGGTCGAGAGGCCACGTTATGCTGGAAGTCACTCCACACAGAAGGACTGATTTGAGCCGTCGCTCTCCTCAATGCTGACTGGGGCTGCTCTTGAAATTCCGAAACATGTGTGATTATCGGTGTGGACTGTAGTTTTGTATTAGCCTCCTTCAGCTTTCTGTTGCTGGCGATTGGCGGGTGGACGATGTGTTACTCTTTTGCTGGAGGGAGAGGTTGAAAATTGTCGGTCTGATGTTCTTGTTGAGTGGTTTTCCATGTGAGCAACCTGTTAGGTTTTTGTGTGCAAGAGAGGGGTTGGCAGTTTGAATTGTCACTGTTCATTTTTGCATGGGAGGGTTTTGAGTTTAGGGATTTGATATTTTAGCTGCCTTCCAGGTGAGCAATCTGCTAGATTTTGTGTGAGGGAGGGTTGAGGTTCGTGAGTTTTGTTTCTTTTTCTGGTGTTCCTGTGGCTATCGGGAGAAGACGAATTGCAGGGTTGTATTCTGCATACGTACTTTGATAATAAAATGAACCTTGGAAACAACATTACCTCTGAATTCTCAGAAGTTTACTTTAACATCCACAAATGCCCAGTGAAGAGTATCCTAACCAGTTGTATCATACCTGGTATGGAAACACCAGTGCCCAGGAACAGAAAAGACGACAGAAAGTGGTGGACACAGCCCAGTCCATCCCAGACAAAACCCTCCGCACCCCTGAGTAAATTTACATGAAACGCTTACACAAGAAAGCAGTGACCATCGTCAAAGGCTCCTGAATCAGTGTGGCTCTCACCAGTACTCTGAACTGATTCCATGACCCACATACTCACTTCCAGGGGCTCTTTATAATTCATAATCTCAATATTATTTTGACTTGTCCATGGTTGCTTGTCAGTCATTGTTTATGTAATTGTTCTGTAAATGCCTGCAAGGAAATGAATCTCAAGGTGATGTAAAGGTGATTATTTGGATAATGAATTTACTTTGAACTTACTGCTTAATCCTCCAGTGTTCCAATGGAGAACCAGCCACCATGGTTACTAAAGTGCAACCCAACTACAACTGCATGCTCACCCAACCCATCTGCTTAGTAGTCCTCCCCACCCACCAGGATCCCTTCACCCAGGACCCCTTGACTTCAGACACTAACCTGTCTCCTCACTCTGGAGTGAGGTACTCAGAATCTGGGTAGATGAAGAAGAATCCAAAGTACTGTTCTGCACAATACATGAGATCACAGACCCATCACTTGTCGTAAGAGAGCTCTTCTGTCTAGTTCCACTTTCCATCACTTGGTCTTTATCCCTAGTGCTCAAGGCCCTTCCAGTACGTAGACACAAGAGACTGAAGGTGCTGGAATTGGGAGCAACATAAAATGAACTGGAAGATCTCAGAGGGTCAGGCAACATCTGTGGAAGGAAATGGACAGTTGATATTTTGGGTTCAGATCCTTACATAGAAAGAAAAAGGGGAGAAAGTCAATATAAAAAGCTGGAGGGAGGGCCGGAACAAGAGCAGGCATATGATCGGTGGATCCAAGTGAGGGAGTGATAGGCATAAGAGAGTGGGAATGATATCAGAGGCCGGGAAGTGATAGTGGAAGTGAAAATGGACTGAAGATGATGGAATCTGATGGGGGAGGACAGTGTAGCAGGGGACCAGTGGGCAGAGTGACTGGGTGATGGTCAGATGGAGAAGGTGGGGGAGGGGAAAGACATTGGGTGATGTGAGTCAGTTGGATTAGGAGGAGAGTGAATAAAGAAAAATAGTGGGAAAGGGACAGAGGGGCAGCGGTTAATGCAAGCTGGATGCAGCCCAGGCGGAATACAATATGTTTTCCTGCTAACTGTCATTTGGACGTGACCTGGCAGTGGAGGAGCCCGTGGACAGATGTCTCAGTGTGGGCGTGCAAGGTGGATTCAAAACAGCTGGCCACTGGGAGATGCTGGCTGGCTGGACTAATGGAGCAGAAGTGATTTCATTTGTGTGGTCTTCACTGGAAAAGAATGTGATGAAGAGGAATTTCTGTCCCCAGTGGTGGGCACATGAGCAAGATGGGTCCGCTCTTGGCGAGTTCTCGACTGCTGTCCAATCAAAGTACACCAGTGTCATCACGGACAGAGGAGCACCAGGAATCCAGAGCGGTAGAGCCATCTGCTGGAGGGTGCTGGGAACTCTAGCTGCCTGTGACTGCGGTGAAGAAGGCAGTTCAAATGAGTTTGTGCTCTTCCCCCACCCTCTGCCTCCTTCCTTGCCAGTCCTGCTGATGGGTCTTGCCCCAAGACATTGACTGTTTATTCCCTAAATGCTGCCTACCTGTGTAGGCCAAACCCTGCATTCACTTTTGTAACATTCTTTATCATTGTGGCTCTTTTGAATAAAGACTCAATATTCTTCGACTTTCACCACTGGCTGGTTAAGAAGGCCTCACCCAGAGACACGATGGGGAATTGAAATGGTTGGTTGAGAATGCACAGTACCACACTAAATGCAATGTGGTAAATTCCACTGTTCCAGCTCTTTCATTTAGATAACTGATTCCCTAATCCAACTGAGTTCTTGGGATTAATTAATTAACCAAGTGTCCTCTTCACTCCATTCTAACAACACATTTTTGGACTGTTGGTTCTATCCAATAGGAAGCCCAAGTTCCTTCTAATTGGCCAAACTTGGGCTCTGTTGTTCACTGCACTTCATGTTCCAGCCAGGCTCCAGCCCCAGCTCTTCTCCAGCCACTACCTACCCATGGATCTGTCCAAATGTCAGTCCAGACCCCACTCCATAATGCAGTTCATAGCTGATCCAGATCAATGACAGGGGCGTGGCCTAGACTCCAGCGCTCCAGACCAATATCTCTGCTCCAACCTACTTTCCATGATCTGGTCCAGCCTATTCCAATCCACTGTCCTTAATCCAAACCAGAGCCCATTCCTAACGTCTGTACCTGATCTGATCCATATGCCAGACTAGACCATTGCCCTTTGTCTGATCCAGATTCCATTCCAGACCACTGTGCTTGGCCCAGTCTAGGTTCCGCACCATGACCACAGTCTGAGCTCAAATCAAAACGCAGTTCTGTTCACTTTTTTTCCTAAAGCTTGCTCCTTTCTGTCACAGGTCCTGTTGAGCCTGAATGACGAAGACTTGGAGGTCGGCCTGGGGGTGAACAGCTCGATGCACCGGCGTAAGCTGCGGCTGGCGATTGAGGACTATCGCGAGGCAGAGTATGGAAAGGGGTGAGCAGCATCCCTGAGATAACGGTGAACCTTGGCCAATCAGAGGCACCCCAGAGCCACCCGACCCCAGAATTCTAGCACAGGCCTTGATCTGGGATCAGAGTAGAAGTAGGACGTGCTCTTCAGTGCCCTTGGTGAGACACTTCCGCCTCATGTGCCAACTCTACCTTGGTTGGCAAGTTGTTGGCACTTGTTCTTCCTTTTTTTCAATATTGTGAGAACTTCTAGTCCTCAAAACACATTAATTTTGCATCCTGTCCTCTTAGATAAAGTACAAGGAACTGGTTTATGGGTAAATGTGACATTTGGGACCTGATGATTGAGCTGACTGGTGATATTGGAGATGAGCCTTCCTCGGTTAACCTATGGTATTTGGCCCAAGTGCAGTTGCCCTAGAAGGTTAGATGGAGAGCAATAGACACAGGGGTATGGAGCTTGAGGACCAGGTGCCTGTTGTAGAAGTCTGGAGCAACAAACAATCTGCTGGAAGAACTCAACTTGTCAACCCCCATCAGTGGGAGGAAAAGGATTGAACACTCCAGATCATCCCCCTCTGTGGCTGAATGAAGAAAACTTTGCCGTAGAAACCTAACTGGCAGGCCCCAGCCATACATAAACTGAGAGTCCCGTCTGCGCTTTCTGCAAACACGCTACATTGCTTTGGCTCGTGAGGATCTACAGAAGCCCTGCCTTCAGTGTGAGCACACATCTCAGGTTCAGGCAGGCTTCTTGTTGCACTTGCAGGTGACGTGCTGAGCGATGATGGTACATTGACAAAAAAAATAACAGATTATGTGGCCATTACCACAGCAGTGATTGGGGGCAGCTTGCTGAGTGCAAATTGGCTGTTGTGTTTCCTACATACTCCAAGTACAGCACTGTAGGATGTCCCAAAAGGCACGTATTAAACACAGTTCTTTCTTTCCTTCGGTAAACAGCCTGAGTCAGTCTTAGATATTTTACCCTACCATTCACAGCAGTTAAGGCTAATCTGTGACCTAACGTATACCCTTCATAATTTTAGTTCAGAAAAGAGATGGCCCCCTTGGTCCTCCGACCTAAGACTATCACTGTCCTCACCTCCCATCATCACAGTGACTGCTCCAGGGTATTTGTGGCACCAAATTCTATGAGCTCTCACTCCCAGAAGTAAATGAAGGACCTATACACAAAACTAGACATCAATTGACATCACTGTCCGCACTGCCCGTGCAGTACAATGTGAGCCAGACAAATCTCTGATGAGACTTTACCCATAACCCCTGAGGGAGGCAGCCGATTGGAAGAGTTGATAAAAATCACAGAGCTCTTTACCCTTTGAAAGCATCCTAACTCTCAGTGTGTGTCAGTAAATGTCAGGCAAATTCCCCATCAGCAGTAATTGCGGCAGAGCTGTCTGAGCTGTTATTCTCTCTGCAGGTTGTCCAAGGCCTCAGAGCTGGACCATCACTGGGTTGCCAAGGCATGGTTGAACGATGTGGGCCTCCTGCAGTACTCACAGGCATTCCATAACCACCTTATCGACGGCCGAATGCTGAACTCACTGACAAAACGGGATCTGGAAAAATACCTGAACGTGTCGAAGAAATTTCATCAGATTAGTATCCTGCTTGGCATTGAGCTGTTTCGACAGTGGGACTTTGACAGAGAGGTGAGAATGGGAACTGCCAAAAACCATTGAATATCTTCATGTGTTCACAGACAGGCACATTGTACACATTCACATACACACATACACAGCAATGCACAACACATTCATGCACACCGACAAAGCAATTATATACCCATATACACAAAATACATTCACACATCCAACACAATTCTTGCACAACAACACTTCAGCAGTGTGTGCAAACACGCCATTCCCCCCCCCCCCCCCCACTGGCACACACAAGATAGGTGGAGGGGCAGCTAGTGTTGAGGAAGTAGGAAGTCTGCAAGACAGGCAGATTAGAAGAATAGGCAAAGAAGTGACAGATGGAATAGAGTGTCAGGAAGTTTATGGCCATGAACTTTGGTAGAAGGGAATAAAGGTGTAGACTATTTTCTAAATGGTTCAGAAATCAGAGGTGAAAAGGGAGTCCTTGTGCAGGATTCCCTGGAAGTTAACTCACAGATTGAGTTGGTGTTAATGCAATGTTAGCATTCATTTCAAGACTAGAATATAGAAGCGATGGTGTAATGCTGAGGCTTTATAAGGCATTGGCAATTAGAGTATTGGGAGCAGTTTTGCTGGCATTGAGGAGGTTCAAGAGGATTATCTCAGGAAGCATATGAGGTTTGGTGACTCTGGGTCAGAACTCACTGGAGTTTAGAAGAATGAGGGAGGATTTCATTGAAAGGCCGAGGTAGATTGGATGTGGACAGGATGTTTCCAGTGGTGCCACGGCCTATAGTAGAAGGATGTCCCTTTAGAATGGAGATGAGGAGGAGTTTCTTTAGCCAGAGGGTGGTGAATGTGTGGAATTAATTGCCACAGATGGCTGCGGAGTCATTGGGTTTATTTAAAGTGGAGTTTAAGAAATTCTTAATTAATATAGGTGTCAAGATTACAGGGAGTAGTTTGGAACATGGGGTTGAGAGGGATAATAAATTGGCCATTATGGAATGTTGGAGCAGACTCGATGAGCTGAATGGCCTAAATCTGCCCCTATGCCTTATGGTCTTAGCTCACCCAGACAATCCGGTACATTTACAAACTGATCACTCAGTCGGTCGAGTTGGGAAGGTTTAATCACAGTCTATATTAGTCCCCTCTTCACTGCACCTCAATTTCTCTACATTTTCTAGCAGAGGGGACTGGGCCTGACAGGCACTTAGCTGTGTCCCTGCCACTGTCCTGGTTTGCACCCATCTCTGAACCCTGTGTCTTATTCACTGAATGCAAAGGATACAGTCATTTTATACCTGAAAGCCCGGACAATGTAAATCCTTCTGTCCATCAATCACGATGGGATAATCCCCCCATGCAGTTTAACTGAGTCCCTGCCGTGTTACCCCCTCAGCCCGCTCTGAACATTGTAATTCTCTGATTGCTGCCACACACAGCTCACTCTGGGACAAGTGGCACATACGAAATGTGTAAGCACACGGTGCGATTAAGTAGGTGAGACACTGTCATAACAGTTTGTGGGGATTTAGAGGTTTAATTGAATTTTAAATTGATGAGGAGGCTGTAGAATTTTCTTGCACTGTTTGATGTAGGTTTTACTGAACTGGCAGCCCTGAATCTTTAGGAAGGATCCGGCTTCAATTGGGAGAAGTAATGTTTGCCCTTGCAGATGGGGGGTGAGTGATCACAGTTCCTAGAGAGGGACAATGAGATGGCCCCACTGTAACTGCAGAGAACGAGGTGGGATTTAGACAAACTGTGTAAATGGCGGCAGCTGAAACTCTGTGACTGCAGCTTCAGTCTTTGGCCAGACAGTTGTGGGTCAAATCCTCGCTCCAAGATCTCAGGAACATAATCAAAATATTTTAGATGAGATGCTTACCAAAACCATATAACCATGTAAACTATATAACAATAACAGCATGGAAACAGGCCATCACGGCCCTTCTAGTCTGTGCCGAATGCTTATTCTCACCTAGTCCCACCAACCTGCACTCAGCCCATAACCCTCCGTTCCTTTCCTGTCCATATACCTATCCAATTTTTTTTCAAATGACAAAATCGAACCTGCCTCTACCACTTCTACTGGAAGCTCGTTCCACACAGCTACCATTCTCTGAGTAAAGAAGTTCCCCCTCGTGTTACCCCTAAACTTTTGCCCCTTAACTCTCAACTCATGTCCTCTCGTTTGAATCTGCCCTACTCTCAATGGAAAAAGCCTATCCACGTCAACTCTATCTATCCCCCTCATAATTTTAAATACCTCTATCAACTCCCCCCTCAACCTTCTACACTCCAAAGAATTAAGACCGAACTTGTTCAACCTTTCTCTGTAACTTAGGTGCTGAAACCCAGGTAACATTCTAGTAAATCTACTCTGTACTCTCTCTATTTTGTTGACATCTTTCCTATAATTTGGTGACCAGAACTGTACACAATACTCCAAATTTGGCCTCACCAATGCCTTGTACAATTTTAACATTACATCCCAACCCCTATACTCAATGCTCTGATTTATAAAGGCCAGCATACCAAAAGCCCTCTTCACCACCCTCTCCACATGAGATTCCACCTTCAGGGAGCTATGCACCATTATTCCTAGATCACTCTGTTCCACAACCCCAGCTTCCCTTTCAGGGTGGAGGTACACAGAATCGAAGCACAAGGGAGTTCTGCCAGGTGAACCGACGCATGTTTATCCCATAGTGAACATGACTGGAATAGATATTCGTCATTTAATAATTGCTGTTTGTGGGAACCCGCTGTCCATTAGTTTCCTGCTTTGCCACAGTGACTATATTTTGAAGATACTTTTTTGTATTCGGGATTTCCTGAAAATTCCGATTGTGTGCAGTTTCCTTTGACGAAGAGCAAGAGCGACAGAGGAAGGAGGGAAAGAGGGAGAGGGAGTGAGAAAAAAAGAAAGAATATGTTTGAAGTGCACAGGTGGCTCTGAAAACAATCTCGGGTTCTGAGGCACCCCCCATGGTGGTTGTAGAAGCTGATTCTAGGACGGCAGGAAGTGGTTCTGACACCTCTGGATCCTTTCTGATGGACATGTTTGTATCCCTAGCAGTGCATGGCAAGCTGCTTGATCTGCTGGTCTATCTCAGGCCACCAGACAAAGCTTTCATTTTGACCACGCCTAGATGGCTGGCATGTCGCTCCCCCAACACTTTAGATCTCAACTTGGACGGTAAACAGCTCTCAATTTGCATGAATGGCAACCTCCATCAAGGGTCATCCCCTTGCTGGTAAAAATTGAGGAACAGGAACTTCCAGTGCACATTCCAGCCATATTAGGTTGCCGTGCAGACCTGAGATGGTCTGGTTTCCCTTTGGATGTTCTCTGCCATAACAGAGAGAGACTTTTGATTGGGGGAACGTGTCAAGAAGAGCGTCTTTTTTTGTAAAATATTCAGGCATTTCCTTTGCCAAGGGTAAACAGGACAATCCATCGTTATTTCCATGATTATTTGTCCTTTTGAATTTGTGTCCTCCAAGAAACAGAGCCCATCTCAGCATTCGTGCTTCTGCTGTTAGAACACCCTTCTGTGGATTGAAACAGGTCACCAGTGGTTGATGATCAGGAATGAGGTTTACTCTCTCCAAGATACAAAACGTTTTAGAGCCCAGACCAGACTCAAGGCCTCTCAGTCAATCTGTGCATACTTTTTCTCTGAAGCAGTATGGGAATGTGAGGCAAACGCAATGGAGCGATTACTTGCATCACTCAACATGTGACGTGACTGCACCTATACCATAAGCTGAGGTGTCACAGGCAAGCTTCACTGGACAATGTAATCTGTGAGTACAGTGTCTGACGTCACCATTTCCTCTGTCTTCTGGAAAGCCACTTCATACTGTTTGGTCCATTACCATCACATCCGATCTATAGTACTGAGTTCAAAGAGTGGAGCACAGTAGCCTGGTTTGGCAGGAACTTGTTATAGTAATTGACAAATCCAAAAAGGACCTCATCCTCCACTGCTTGAATTTTCTCAGCACACTTGCATAATGCTTGTGCTTCAAATGGTGTGACCACAGTAAGTGATGCTTGGTTTAAAGAACTCACACTTGTGTTTTGCTCTGGGCCCATAATCTTCAAATCTTTTCAACGCTGCCTTGAGATTTTGAAGATGATCCTTGTCATTCTTACCAGTAACACCAGATGTCATCCAGGTAACACTGAGTGCCTGGGCAGGCTTGCAGCTCCTGGTCCACAGCTTATTGCCAGAGTGCTGTTGCAGTTGGTACTCCTAAAATAAACCTATCATAACAATAAAGCACTTTGCGAGTGTTTATGGTGAGAAACACTTTGGACTCTTCTTCCATTTCCATCTGAAAGTAGGCCCAGCTACACCCATTTTGCGGATGTTTTTTCCCTCCAGAAAGGTTTGCAAAGATACCCGCTATCCTGGGCAGAGGGTATTGATCTACTTTCAGTGCTGGGTTGATGGTGACCCTAAAATCACCACCGATCCTGACAGACCCATCCTGTCTTGGCAACTGGGACCACTGCCATTGCCCACTCAAACCTGGAAAGAATTCCTTCATTTTCCATCCAATCTAGCTCACTGCCTGCTTTATCATGGATGGTGTAAGGAACAGAAGGGGCTTTGGGTGTCACCGTTTCATTTGCCTTTGATATGCCTGGGTTTTCCACTGCCATCCTTGAACACTGCTGTGGCATCCGGTGTCTTTCTCAATTCGCTTTCAGTTGACTCTTTTCCAGGAGATGTGGCATGCAACTGGTGGATGGGTCTCCATTCAAGTTGTAGTTGTCTCAACCAATCATGTGCCCACAATGCTATCCCTGCTGTCTTTACCACGTGCAAGCCCACTGTGGTTTGTTAGTTGCATTTCTTTTCGCCAGTATGATCTCTTAGTTGGATATCTGCAGGCTTCAGTTCAGCATCTTTGAAATGCTGTTCAGACTCATTTTGGGGAATGACCAAAACAGCCAAGCCAGTGTTCAAGCCATATTGCTTGTCTATTGTTAGTTTTCACATTGTAAATCTCAAGGCTACTCAGTCCTGTGTCACTCTCAACATTATCAGACTTTCCATCAGCAGCATGCAGATTAGTTCTCTTTCTGAAGCTGCAACTTGACTTTTTGCCTTTTTCCTCTTCCCTGTGCAGTCCATTTATTTTTGTCTGCCTGACATGCTCTTTGTACATGTTCTACTTTGTTGTATGTTTTTGCAATTTTCGCTTTTAAATCTGCATTGGTCTGGTGTGTGTGAACCACAACACAATGGTAAAACAATTTGTTTGGCCAAGCAGGTTTATGTGTAGACGATGCAATTTTGTTCTCGCTCTCTTTCATTCCTGACTGCTACTCAATTGTGCCTTTGGCTGCTGTTTCCATTACAACGATTTCAACTGCTCTTTGAAATGTGAGTTATGCTTTAGTTAGCCAATGTTGAAAGATTTCTTGCTGATTCCACAAACCAACCAATCTCTCAATGCATCATCAACCCCATCACTGAAATGAAAGCACTCAAGACAATTTCTTCAATTCAGCCACATACATTGAAATGGACTCCCTTTCCTTTTGATTCTATTTATGAAACCTGAAGCATTCTGCAATCAACAATGATTTTGGTTCTAAATGTTCCTGCATTATTTTCACCAAACAGCAAAACTCATTTCAACTAGTTTGGTTGGAGCAGTTAAACTTCTAAGCAAACTGTAAAGCTCTCCACCTATTAGACTCAGCAAAACTGGCACTCGTTTCCCACCAGCTATTTAATTTCCTTCAAAATACTTCTCAGTTCATTCAGTATATATCAGCCAGTTATCTTTTGTGGAACCAGACATGTCTATCTTTTTGATGTAGCAGCCACTTCTGCTTTTATTTTTATGATTATTATTGCCCAGTACTTACTGTTTATGAACCCTTGAATTTTGTACGTTTTCTGCCTTTTTTATTAACTCGAACACCTTGCTGCACTGCAACAGGTAATTAGGCATCTCGGGTTAGTTTTAAAGCTACCTCATCACCACTTATGTTTTGTAACTCCAAAACTTAAAACTAATCGGATGAAAAATACAGGAACCTGAGGATAATGTGTATACTTCACTTTTACTTTAGAGAGACAAGCACATATGATGTGGTGACATAATGACTTATGTCATTCACGTACTTTGTCATATAACCTGTAATGAATTATGTAAACAAGAATGAATGCATAATCTAACAATATATTTACAATTTTACTCAAATATTACTGAAATATTAAATACAGAAAATTTTCCACCAGCAGACCTCACTAGTTCAAGTCAAGTCGCTTTTATTGTCATTACAACCATAACTGCTGGTTATGGTAAAAATGAGACAATGTTTTCTCAGGACCATGGTGTTACATGACACAGTACAAAAACTAGACTGAATTACGTAAAAAACAACACAGGAAAAACACTACACTAGACTACAGACCTACCCACGACTGCATAAAGCACACAAAACAGTGCAGGCATTACAGTAAATAATAAACAAGACAATAGGGCAGTAAGGTGTCAGTCCAGGCTCTGGGTATTGAGGTGTCTGATAGTTTGGGGGAAGAAATTGTTACATAGTCTGGTCGCGAGAGCCTGAATGCTTCGGAGCCTTTTCCCAGATGGCAGGAGGGAGAAAAGTTTGTATGAGGGGTGCGTGGGGTCCTTCATAATACTGTTTGCTTTGCTGAGGCAGCGTGTAGTGTAAATGTCCGTAACGGCGGGAAGAAAGACCCCAATGATCTTCTCAGCTGACCTCACTATCCGCTGCAGGGTCTTGCGATCCGAGATGGTGCAATTTCCTAACCAGACAGTGATGCAGCTGCTCAGGATGCTCTCAACACAACCCCCGTAGAATGTGATGAGGTGGGGGGTGGGAGATGGACTTCCCTCAGCCTTCGCAGAAAGTAGAGATGCTGCTGGGCTTTCTTTGCTATGGAGCTGGTGTTGAGGGACCAGGTGAAATTCTCTGCCAGGTGAACACCAAGAAATTTCTCAATTACCTTGCAAATTTATCCTCACTAATTTATCCAGTTCCTTCTTGAAGGATATGGTGGAACCAGCCTTCACCACATCTGTGGACGGCGAATTCCAGAATTATCCTCCGGGTATAAGAAACTTTCCCTCCTGTCACTCTTATCCTCTTATTTCCTTTTTATACCTGTGACCTCTGGTTCTCAACCTGTCACATGTGAGAGAGAGAGATGATCTGGAGAGATGGAGATTAGTTGTGTACTAGGAGAGGAAATGGAGCTGCAAGGTGTAGATGGAGATAACGAGATGCTTATCAAAAGTGAATGTCCATTGTTGACAGAGTAATTGAATGAATGAACATGTGGGAAATGTAATAACAGTAATAACAAGTATGGGGTTCACTCCGAACAGAGGAACGTGTAGATTTGACCTGAGTCATGGAAAAAAATCAAAGGTTTCTACCTCTGAATAAAGAAACTGGAATTATAATAATTACAAATAAAAGGACAACTTTCTAAGTTCAGAGACTCTGTAGTTTGCAGTAGCATACTTCTCAAAACATCACAGTTTTCTCCATACCATAGATGACTTTCTGCTGGTTCCTTGCATTATTTATGATTCAAGATTGAAGATTGTTTAATGTAAAAACACACATCAAATATACAGTAAATGCATAAAATAGCTGATATACATAGATTGATTGTACGTCCATAACATGATGCTAGGCTGTGCATAAGGTGACTGGCAGGAAATAATAAAGTAGTGGTGGAGTTAGTAGTTGGAGGTGTTGATATTAAAAGTGAAAATTGTTGTAGATATAGGAATGAGGTCAGTTCCTCATCAGTCTTTATTTACCCTGCTGACTGGAGAATGACTCGAGAGTCCAGTCACAATAATACTTCTGCGCCCAAATTCAGCAGTATCAAGTGCCGAGAGATCATCCTGGAATCCTAATTGAGGATAAAGCAAATTAGCATTCTGCTTCACCATAGTCTTTGTTCCTTTGGTAATCCCCACCCTCTGAACCTGATGGATCTGTGTTTCTTCAGGTTAAATGGATTGGAGCATGAATAGGCCATTCAGCCTCAAGCCTGTCCCATCAGTCGGTCCAATTATGGTTGATTCTTGCCTTGGTTCCAAACCTTTTGTATTCAAGTCTAATGTCAATTAGTCATCCATAGGCCTACAATGAACTCCAGCCTCAGCTTCTTGAAGAGAGAGTTTTAATTTCTGATGCCCTTTGTGTGAAGTACTGAGGTTATGCTCCCCTATTCGAAGGATTATGCCGTACTGATTTTTTTGATCACCTTCAACGTTCCTATTAGATTGTATCATGGTGATGGCATGTACTGGGGCTGTGGGAATGACTAGTGTTCAGCTGAAGGCTGATGGTGATCTGCTGTCTTACAGATTCTACATGAAAGAAGGGCCTGGTGTGAAAATCACAACGTTGACCCTTTGGTCTGGACCAACCAGCGAGTCATAAAATGGGTGCGAGAGATTGACCTCAAGGTAGGTGATCTGACTCATTCCACCTCCCCAGGGGACAGAGCTAGAAAGAGTCGGGACCCATGTTAGAAACAGGATCTTTTTTAATTTCAAAAAGAGATTTTAATCACGAATAAAATATATATTCAAAAGAAGAAACTGCAAAAAAAAACCTTACATTTGTGGTCTATACATTCAGTAGTGTCAACTTCAAAAAGAGAGAGAAAAAAACACAAGCTAACTTTGCACTATTGCCACTTATGCGGCTCCCCGAGGTGATACATTTTGATTATTTCTCATCCAACCCAGTCCCTACATGTGCAGGGGCAGAAAGAGCCTATACTGTGTTATTTTACCCCCGTAGAAGCTTAATGTTGGCTGCTCTGAGTTTCAGTGCATCCCTGAGCACGCCTGGACGGAGCCAGCCAGTCTGCAGCATCCTCTGTTAGAGGACACTCTTGCAACGGGCGCATATGGCATCCTCTTTCTGTTGTTTTGTGTTAGCTGCGTTTGCAGCTCTGTCACAAGGAGGGGAGCGCTCCTCACTTGGAGCACTGTGAGCAATTTTGCATGCCACATCTAAGAAAGGGTGTACTGACACTGGAGAGGGTTCAAAGGAGGTTCACGAAAATGATTCCAGGATAGAAAGGATTGTCATATGAGGGGCGTTTGATGGCTCTGGGCCTCCACTCAATGGAATTCAGGAGGATGAGGGGTGACCTCATTGAAACCTATTGAATGTTGAAAGGCCTTGATAGAGTGGATGTGGAGAAGGTGTGGGAGAGTCTAGGACAGAGGACACAGCCTCACGACAGAGGGGCGTCCTTTTAGAATGGAGATGAGGAGGAATTTCTGTAGCCAGAGGGTGGTGAATCTGTGGAATTCATTGCCACAGATTGTTGTGGTGGCCGAGTCATTGGGTATATTTAAAGCAGAGGTTGATAGATTCTTAATTAGTCCGGGCATGAAGTGATACTGGGAGGGAAGGCAGGAGATTGGGGCCAAGAAGGAAATGGGTCAGCCATGCTGAAATGGCAGAGAAGACTCAATGGGCCAAATGGCCTAATTCTGCTGTAGTATCTTATGGTCAAGATGATGGTTAAAGGGTGATTTACATTTCACTACCAGCCCATTGGTTCTCAATGTCACAAAACTTGTGAAACCAAAATGGAGTAGGTGCCTATTCCATCCTCCTCCCCCTTGCAGCAAGATTTGTTATCATTTCCAGGTGGATTTAGGAGTGAAGCCGGATAAAAGAAGACAAGGGATTCTCATACAGCTCTACAAAGGGGTCAATTAACATGAATTCGACTTTGTTTCCATTTCTGTCTCTGTCTGGTCAATCAGAGCTCCCACTCACCCAGCAAAGACATTGCAGATCATTTAGCAAAAGTGCTTGAGGACAGGCATCATCACATGGCTCTGCCGGAATCAGGGATGAGACACTTATTTCTTGTCTTCAGCTTGTGCCCACATCAAGGAGTCAGGCTGATAACTTTGGATGGACGTAGAATCAGAATCATCATGTTTATTACCACCAGCATGTGGTGTGAAATTTGTTAACTTAGCAGCAGCAGTTCAATGCAAAGCATAATATAGAGGGAAAATAAATAAACTTCAGTATATGTGTATTGAATAGATTTAGAATAGTGCAAAAACTGAAATAAAATATATTAAAAAGTGAGGTAGTGTTCACAGGTTCAATGTCCATTTAGGAATCGGATGGCGGGAGGAAGAAGCTGTTTCTGAATCGCTGAGTGTGTGCCTTCATGCTGCTGTATTTCTAAATGTTTCAGCTAGAATAGACTCTGCTGCTCCTTCTCTGCTACCAGTGGGATCGAACAGCCCATTCCACACCCTGTACTGCCCTCAGCCTGTGGCAGATACAGAGATGGCTTGCATTTATGCAGTGGCCCATTTTATCCTTGGCACACTCCAAGCTACTTCACAATCAGGCATCATTGCAACTTTGTAAATAGATATGACGATTAATCGGCACCTTGGAAATCTCCACAATCAACAATAGGCTAAACATTCTGCAGATCCTGTCTCAGCCCCTACCTCCCCTGTCCCCAACACAAAGTATTGGAGTTGATGGGGAATGTATATGGTATCAACATATACCAGCATGTACACTTTCTCTTGCACACACAGCCAAGTATGCTCCACTGGGAATAGTCATTTAGAACTGATGGAATGGTGCACAATGTGATTCACCTCGTTTCTAAACCCATTTAACCCACCCATCTTCTTCACCACATCTATCCTTCCCAAATATGGCTTCAGTTAGACTTGATTAAATTACATGCCTGAGAAGTGCCTTGGAAGCTTTATTTTACTAACTGTCTGACATTGTTGCAAGTCATTCTTCAGATCTTGGGTCCAACCCTTCCTCAGAATGAAAGGCAGATTTCTTCCCCTTCGGCTTTGACCATCTTATTTTGTCCAACAAGCAATCTGCTGGAGGAACTCACCGGGTCAAGCAGCCGAGACACAGAGACTGCAAGTGCTGGAATCTGCTAAGAGTGGATGGTAACCATGGATACCATTGAGGGAGAGGTGAAGGGCAGAAGAAATGAGAGGGGAGAGGAGATCCAGTGGATAAAATATGTGCATAGTCGGTGCAAATTTGCCCTTTCTGCCACAAGGTGATGACAGACCAGCCCTGGGTTTTTGACAGTTCATGTTTATGTCTCCCATTTGTGCATTTCCTTTGAAATTACACAATTCTGTTGAGGTTAGGTGACAGTGAAATCAGGAACATGAGAAGTCAGCCTACAATTTTAAAGATCAGCTGATACAGGCAGTTCAGTGCCAATTACGGAACATTAATTTTGCTTCTCGTTGCATTCACCAACAGATGGATTTATTGATTAGAATCGCGGGGGAACAACATTCCGGGTTATGATACTGTTGCAAGTTTAATTTGCACCAGTGGTAGTTACTGCAAACAACATTGTCACTGACATGTTTCTAATCCGATAATTCGGTGAAATCACACCTGTCACTGAAATAACAGGTGCAAAGAATCCAGACCCTACCACTTCCCATCTCCCAGACCCACAGCAGAAGCTGTATGAGCAGGAGAGGTAGAGTTGAAATTAGGCAGTGTTTTACCATTGCCTCTGGCCCACCCCCATTTGCGTTGTCAGAGTGGTCCGCAGTATTGGGGGCTGACACTCCAAACTTCTTCCTTCACTCTTGCAGCTGAAGGGCGCCATTTGCTGGCTCTCTCTCTCTGAAGTCAAAATTACCTGTGTACGTCTACTGTGTAACGGGATGGGTTGGTGGTGAGGGATGTCTGATGCTGACAGAAGTTCATATCACTGGATGCTAACTCAACTCCACTCAGGTGACAAGTGAACCTCCCCTCGGCTCTGAATGAGCTCTGATACCACTTGCTTCCAGTGATGCTGTTGTAGATCATTGTAGAAGGTGAGGAGGAGGAGAGGATTTTCTTGCCCACATCTTCTCATTCTGACTTCTCCTCTTTTTTTGTCCGGTCCAGATAAAGGATCCCAGTTCATAATATCAACCGTTTATTCATTTCCATAGATGCCGCCTGATCTGCTGAGTTCCTCCAGTATTTTGTGTGTTTTCCCATGGATTTCCAGCATCTGCAGGATTTCTCCTGTTTGTGATGGAAGAACGCAGCAGGCTAAGCAGCGTTCGTGGGGTGGGAGGAAAATTTCAGGTTGAATTCCTGCATCAGGACAGATTCCAGCATCTGCCGTCTCTAGTGTCTCCAATCTTCGTGAATGTATTGATTTCTCAAAAAAACTGGACAGTAATGGGCACCAAGATAAGATAAGCCAATATCACAACTGTTGTCCATTTAAACTTAAACTGTCTTCATGTTTGACTTTCCCTTTAAATGTACTGTGCTCTTAATTGTCACTGGAGACCATTCAGACTTCTTCAACAAGACTTTACTGTCTCTACTCCTCAGGAATATGCAGACAACCTTCTCAATAGTGGTGTCCATGGTGCAGTGCTCGTCCTTGAACCCACCTTTAACTCAGAAGCCATGGCAACGGCGCTAGGAATCCCCAGCAACAAGCACATTATCAGGCGACATCTCTTTGAAGAGCTGAACTTAATTGTCAATCCTGCCAGGTAGGCCTCAGTACTGTTGAGATGCCAAAGGAGTCCGTTGGGGTAACAGTAGGAATAAATCAAATATTATTCAGCCTTACTGTGGTAGTGAAGTCTGGAATGCAGTTCCACAGAACCAGCAGATGGAATATTCCATAACAATACAAGCACTGGATCACTAATCTGATGATTTTTTTTTCCTTTCAGTTGTCTGCCAACAATACACCTGCCTTTTGTTACAATTATTTTCCATAATCTACTCATCAACTATCAGATGTACCTTTCCCTCAGGTTTCACTGTATGAGAATGTTTTTACACATATAATGCCGTATTAGTTCTAATCCCGCTCTCCTTACTTGCCTTCAATCTACTACCTCACAAAAAGAATTAAAAATCACCACATTTTCCAAATTTAGACCATCTGCCTGGTTTTCCCAGAAGCCTCATTACAGTTCATATGATAAATGAGGGAGAAGTTAACACAGGTACCTGGAGTCCTGTAGTTGGATTTATGTGCATCCCAGAGTATTCCGGTGAACATGTCCCCTACTGGCAGCCCTGTGCCTGAGAGCCTGGACAACCTGTCTTTCAGTTGGTACAAGTTGACGGTCTATTCGGGGAAGCTCAGCGGTGGACAGATGAGGGATTTGGAAAGAATCACACCTATACAGGAAAAAAAACTGCCTCATGAAGTTAGGGTTGAAAAATAGCTTCTTGTCAAAATAGAGGAATCTTTACCCTGTACTTAACCTGTGGCTTGCCAATGCTTGATACCAAACAGGGAGGGTATTCATCATTGGGGAGGATAAGACCTCAAGGGAGTATGATTATAGAAACATAGGAAACCTACAGGACAGTAAAGGCCCTTCAACCCACAAAGCTGTGCCGAATATGTCCTTACCTTAGAAATTACCTAGGGTTACCCATAGCCCTCTATTTTTCTGAGCTCCATGTACCTATCTGGGAGTCTCTTAAAAGGCCCTATTGTATCCACTTCCACCACCGTCACTGGCAGCCCATTCCACGGACTCACCACTCTCTGAGTAAAAAACTTACCCCTGACATCTCCGCTGTACCTACTTCCAAACACCTTAAAACTGTGCCCTCTTGTGCTAGCCATTTCAGCCCTGGGAAAAAGCCTCTGATTATCAACACAATCAATGCCTCTCATCATCTTATGCACCTCTATCGGGTCACCTCTCATCCTCTGTCACTCCAAGGAGAAAAGGCCAAGTTCACTCAACCTACTCTCGTAAGACATGCTCCCCAATCCAGACAACATCCTTGTAAATCTCCTCTGCACCCTTTCTATCATTTCCACATCCTTCCTGTAGTGAGGCGACCAGAACTGAGCACAGTACTCCAAGTGGGGTCTGACCAGGGTCCTATATAGCTGCAGCATTGCCTCTCGGCTCCTAAACTCAATCCCACAATTGATGAAGGCCAATGTACCGCATGTCTTCTTAACCACAGAGTCAACCTGCGCAGCTCCTTTGAGCGTCCCCAAGACCCCAAGACTCAGACCCCAAGATCCCTCTAATCCTCCACACTGCCAAGAATCTTATCATTAATACTACATTCTGCCATCATATTTGACCTACCAAAATGAATCACTTCGCACTTATCTGGGTTGAACTCCATCTGCCACTTCTCAGCCCAGTTTTGCAAACTATCGATGTCCAGCTGTAACCTCTGACAGTCCTCCACACTATCCACAACACCTCCAACATTTGTGTCATCAGCAAATTTACTAACCCATCCCTCCACTTCCTCATTCAGGTCATTTATAAACATCACGAAGAGCAGGGGTCCCCTAAGGCACACCACTAGTCACTGACTTCATACAGAATATGACCCGTCTACAACCACTCTTTGCCTTCTGTGGGCAAGCCAGTTCGGGATCCACAAAGCAATTTCCCTTTGGATCCCATGCCTCCTTACTTTTTCAAAAAGCCTTGCATGGGGTACCTTATCAAATGCCTTGCTGAAATACATATAAACAACATCTACTGCTCTACCTTCATCAATGTGTTTAGTCATATCCTTAAAAAATTTAGTTAGGCTCGTAAGGCATGACCTGCCTTTGACAAACCCATGCTGACTATTCCTAAACATATTATACCTCTCCAAATGTCCATAAATCCTGCCTTTCAGGATCTTCTCCATCAACTTACCGACCACTGAAGTTAAGACTCAATGGTCTATTATTTCCTCAGCTAACTCTTATTATGATGTATATCCATTAGATTCTCACTAAGCCCACCAGTAACTTACCTCACCAAACCTTCCCACTGTGATAACCTACCATCCCTCCTCCCTCACCACATAATCCAACCCCTACCCCTTATAGCTCCACCGCATCCCCAAACTTCCACACCCCTACACCATAATGCGATACATCATGCCAATAACCCACTGCCCCTAGCGCAGAGTTCTACCCCCTAATAATCCATCTCTTGCATTCCCCAACCCTCCAGCTTCATAATGAGAATACAGTCACAAACCTTACAAGGTCAAAATGCATGGCTTCTGCCCCTTTACCATTATAACCACCTACTCCGGCTCCCACCACTCGAATTCTCACTCCCCAACCTCCCAACTCCGAAGAGCCTCACCCACTACCCCACCCCTCCCACCCACATAACCCATCCCCATCACTCCTACCTGTCCATGACCCCATATTATTCCAAGAGCATTCCTATTATGAAATACTGCACACCAGCTCGAAAGGAAGCAGACCCTTTGTCACTCGATTGGATAACATTCAGTCAAATATTCCCCCTCTTCCATTGCCCATACTTTTGCAACCAAGAGAAGAAAATGCTTAAAGGAAACAGTAAAAAATACACTTCATTTTAATACCCCATGACATTTCCTATCCACTGTTCCACACATCAGATTAGTCTCCAATTCCAAGACACCTCAGAGGAGTGCTGGGAACACAAAATAGGTAGAAGTCAGTGGTTTATTCACTGTTCCCTCTAAGCTGTGCAGGTGCACGGCCGCACTGTAACTAAAATGATCCCATACATATAGTCTTTGCAGCATAGCTGGAGTTTTCTTTTATATAATGTTAATATAATTTTAAAATATGCTAACATAATTTTTAATCCTTGTTGATATAGTTGTGAAATACCTTGTAATTAATTATGTGTTAATGATATAATACTTACATTTTTTAAATGATAAACATACTACAACCCTTACTTTGAAACATTCTGGAACTCCAATGTATTTACATTGTCAGTGTTTCAAATGACAACACTGTTACAAATTGTAACAATAAACACAGAATGGAACTCGGTAGCTCATTGTTAATAGACCACCAGCCTGTTGAATGTCGACACCATCTAGTCAAAACATTTTACTTTGTCCATTGTGTCTGTTAGGTGTTTTAACTGCCTGACTTTGTTTACTTGGGTTGTGAGTTGTGGTTTGTTGTATGACTGCCAAAGAATACTCAGCTACTAATACAAACTATGACAAAAATCTTGCCTTAAACTATCACAGCAGTACTGAGATTTCAAATTTGTCATTTCTGAGAAAGTTAAGACCGGTTCAATTAAAACATTCACTCATATGTTGAACTATGTGCTTAGAAATGAAGGATTTGAAGAACTGTCAGTTCTTGTTGACAGTGTTAGAACATTTCAAGCTTCAAGTGCTGACTGCAAACGTGGATTCAGCCTTATGTATTCAATCAAATATAAATCCAGAAACAGACTAAAAGTGGAGCATTTGGATGACAAATTTGTTGTACTGTATTTCATTACATTGTTATTGAGTGCCATTCGGTTATTAACAACTCATGGTGACCCTATGGATAGTGCAGTTGTCCAAAGTGTTTTCGTGGCAAGACACAGAAGTAGATTGCTGGGCATTTCTTCTGTGCACATACTGCTGCTGCCCAGATTGGGACCCAGCTGGATTCGAACTCTGGACCATCTTGTCTCAAAGTCCAGTGCTGATGCCATTACACCACCAGCCAGCCCATATTTCATTATGCCCTTCAATTAGTAAATAAAATCAAGTATATGATTTTTCAATTTTCATATTACAAAAATAAAACATTGAAAAATGCCGGGCAGTTTTTAGGATGTGTAAAAATTTCCTGCTCAAGCAATAGTTGGTCTGTGCAGCTGTAAAAAAAATTTGAGAGAACATTAGCTGTATTATACCATGCAATATGTAAGGCTATTCTGTTGTTCAGTTATTTAAGCATTTTAACCCTGTGAGGCCACAGGTGTGAACCCAGAGCTTAACCAGGGGAAATGGTTGTTGGAGAGAGATCACAAATTGACAGGTGGTTGCAACTTTCCAAGTTATAAAACCCAAAAGAGGTACTTGGCTTGCCTTCTCCCAGGTGTATATGTTTGATGTAGGACAGGCTATCACGTCCATGAAAGCCGCCAGGTTGTTGTACTAAATAAATAGTTCACTCATTGCTTCAGGCAAAACAACCTGAGCCCACAACATGTGATTGAAGTCTGCGGCATGTGGCTGGTTCCAGGTGCCCTCTGAAAGAGAGCAGTGAGACTCTCAGCTGTTAAAAAAAAATTGCTGCAGACAAGAACACACTGTAGGTATTGCAGTGTCTCATACTCCACGAGCAATGAGAGTAAAATGATTAGAGAGTTGCATAAAGACATAATGGCAGAAATTAGGAGAAGAGCAGCAGGCACAGGCAGAATCCTAACTCTTTCAAATTCCCCACCAAGCAGCACGCCACCCTGAGCTGGAATTATTCCACCAGCGTTAGGCATCACCTGCTCTAATTCCTGGAACTGCCAGCAAGCAACACCATGGGGTTTATCTTCCCCAGAAGGACTGCGGCAGTTCAAGAAGGTAGCTCAATGCCACCACCTTTTCGGGGACAAAAAGGACGAGCCTATATATACTGACCAGACTAGCGGCATCCAGATGCCAAGAATTGAGTAAGTAAGAAGGAACCCAGTCACAAGAGATGTTGGAGATCTGGATCAAAACACACACACACAATGCTAGAGGAACTCAGCACTTCAGCTGGTGGGTAAAGGCTTTCCCAAGAAGTGATTGTATTGTTAGCATGGCAGCATGGATTTTAGCTCAGGAAATCCTCCCTAGGTGGGGAACTCCAGCCCAGATGGATTCAGACCCCATCTCGGCCCAAACCATTGATAGTTCATTTCCCTTCATGACCTGCTGAGTTCCTCTAGGATTTTGTGTGTGTTGAAAGAACCCAGTACCAGGACAGTTCTTCTCTTGTGCACTGGAATTCATATCAATCCTGCCTTTGTTACCCCCTAGACTCCGCTGTTCCTATCATCTCCCGCCTTGCACTCTTGACAGCTTTGAGTTATCTCATTTACCCTGCTAACTCTGTCCCAAAGTATTCCAGGTTCCATTTGCTTATCACCCTTCTGAACATTAACCTCCACTCACTCCCAGTCCAGCAAAGCGTTGCTTCTAAAACTCTCCCCCTCTTGTCAAATCACATCAGGCTGTCACCATGTGACAACTCCAGCACCTCCTCAGCCCAAACTCACTGAGATCTCTCCACTCCTCCGGTCCCGGCCTCTGATGACCTCCAATCTGGTTTGCTCCTGCGTTGGCCAGACATGTCTTCAGTTGCCTGGTGATCAAGCTCTTGAATTCCCTCCCCAAAAATATCTCTCCATTCCCTACAGCTCATCCCACACTGAAGATCATCTTGAAACCTACCCCTTCAGCCAAGCTTCAGTCCTTCTCTCTCCTTTCATGGCTCCCTGTCAGACTTAATTTGAATCATCAAGGCACGGAAAGTTATAGAGCAAGTGCGGGTAAATGGGATTAATTCACAGGGGTCGGAATGGTCGTGGTGAGCTAGAAAGTTTGTTTCTTCTGTTGTGGGATTCTTTGATGCTCTGCACACCCCCACTGTGTTAAACATGCTACACAACAACAAATTTTTACTGGATGTTGAAGTCTTATAACTTCATTCACAGATTAAATAAAGCACAGGTTAAAATTCCAGGATTGAATTCCCATTTTGCTGAGCCAAATGTACTTTACAGTAGTAACTCTTACTTCTGAAATCCAGATTCTCTGAAGTTATTGGAACCAAGTTCCAGAAGTGGAATAGAAAGTGTGGTTATTATTATGTAGGGCATCA
Organism: Hypanus sabinus; assembly: GCF_030144855.1. Lineage (NCBI taxonomy): Eukaryota > Metazoa > Chordata > Chondrichthyes > Myliobatiformes > Dasyatidae > Hypanus > Hypanus sabinus. Next base: position 21,119,747 of record NC_082732.1, read on the forward strand.
GCACTGCAGAACTGGAAGGCAATACTCAGCAGTTTTTTTCTGCACTGACCCCATCCTGCCCATGTACGTCACCAAAGTAACTGTCAGTTCAATGCTAATTAGTGCTAAATTGTGGACCTTTTCGTGCTTTGAGATGCAGCCTGTTTGGAAATAGATCAGGGCTGGGAAAAGTGTCCTAATTCTGTCACATAGTGCAGTGCCTGGCAATTAATGGCAGATTAGTCACAATTCAGTACTCACACTTTACTGGAGAATTTGTTAACTTTGTGGCATTGTTGAACTTTAACAGACACAACTCTTAGCACCTCGACTGCCTGATGGGGGATTTTGTTTTAACTTCTTGTCGTAACGGTACAATAGGCCCAGTGGAGAATTATGCAAAAGACTGCTTTCATAGAGTGGTCACAACCCACAAATGAGATCGATGAAAGTGTTCACCCAGAGAAATGCAACCAATATTGTAAATAATTCTTTGATCTACTGTCCCTTTACTTACAAATAACATAACTATATAAAGGCAAAGACTTTGATCTAACATCCCTTTCTTTATAAATGATATTATCTATATAAAGGCACTAGTCAGACTGTACTGGAGTATTGTGAGCAGTTATGAGGACTTCCTCTAAGTTGTGCTGATATTGGAGAGGGACCAGAAGAGGTTCACAAGATTGAAAGGAAGACTAAGTCATTGGATATATTTAAAGCAGAGTGTGACAGATTCATGATTACTAATGGCAGCAATGGTTACTGCAAGAAGGCAGAAGAATGGGAGTCTGCTCTGCCATTCTATCAGAATCTGCTCTTGTAGAATAGCAGAGCAGACTTGATGGACCAAATGGCTTAATTCTACTCCTTTGTCTTATGGTCTTATAAAAATACTCTAAATGTTATAAAATGTTCCTGGGGCAAACAGTGGTCTTCGGGCTCTCACCCAGATAACAAAGGGCCTCCACTTGTATAGCACTTTTTGCACCCCCAGCATAGCCAATGAACATTGTTTTGCACTAAAGAAATTTCTGATTCATGGGTGATCACAATGGCTATTTTTCAACTGACGTGCTCCTGCTAACCGGAATGGGATGAGTGACCAGGTTGCTGGGGATCAGATCGCCAGTGAGTCCCGCAGTCTTTGTCATACTCTTCAGCCATCTGATACTGCGATGCAAGTCCAACAACAATCAGCCTTCATTAACTCGGACCATCCAAAATAATGGCAGGCATTTTGTCTCCAGATATTGTCTACATACTGTAGCTAAGAGATCAACTTCTTCACTCTGTACCCTTCCATGGCAGTAGTTGCTTGGTTTCAAAGATGAAATGAGACAGTTCTGGATAGATACTGAAATGTTGATTGTCTTTGACTATCAACATATAGAGACTTTGTAAAGATAGTGATCTTTCATCACATCAACTTAGTTCAATATTTCTCATTCCTCCTTGCATTCTAATCAGTAACAATATTCAATCTGCCACTGCCTTTTGGTGGAAGTAAAGGGGGGTTCAGTTTGTTCAGAGTGGTAATGTAATAAGACAGTCCAGATTGGCTGCCTTTCTTGCACCCTTCCCAATAATGAAATCTATTGATGGCAACAATCAGCTGGGATGTGTGTCAACCAGTAAAAGTGTTCCTGTTCTTACTGTGATACACGTGATAACTCTCTATCCCAATACCTTCTTAGAGTGGGTAAAGGAATTAGTAAAATGACCGTAACCCTGTTCTGCCAGGGACACAACAGAATGAATTCTTTCCCACTCTGCTGTGAATTCCTGTGACTATTATTTACACTGTGGGCTGTTTGATCTCCCATTGTAGCTCCTCATTTGCAAAAGTTACTACTCGCCTGAGCTACACTGGAAACGCCTCCCAAACCTGTGATCTGTACTCTTTTCCTAGAAGCTACTTGGCCTGCTGAGTTCCTTCGGCATGTTATGTGTGTTGAATCTGTACCACCAAGACAGACAGGGCGGAAGGCACATGGAAATACCACTCCCTGAAGGTTGCCCCCCAAGTCAAGCACATCAGCCTGACTTGTAAATATGTCACCAGTCCTTTATTGCTGATTCTAAATCCCAAACTCTCCCCAAAAGCACTGTCTGAATGCCTTCATCAGACAGTATCCATCCTATACCCGTCATAAAAGGAAGTGACTCACCACCACAAGATAAATAGGCGTAGGCTATAAATGCTTTCCTTATCAATGATAGCCACACCCTGATAAATAAATGAAAAGAATCCCCTGAACACCACACTCACGGTTCCCATAGTCCAGGCTCCATTCCTTCCTTCATTGCTGTCTCTGTGGAGTTTTCACGTTCTCTTTGTGACCACATATGATTTACCCAGGTGCAAATCATAAACAAGAGAGATTCTATACGTCCAGGGTAACACGCACAAAATGCCAGTGGAGCTCAACAGATCAGGCCACATCTATGGAGAGGAATAAAAAGTCAATGTTTTGGGCCAAGACCTTTCATCAGCACTGGGAAGGGAATTCCTGTTTTCTTCCCCCTTTCCTTTCCAGTCCTGATGAAGCATTGACCGTTCAATCCTCTCACTGACTTGAACAATGACATTTTCTGCATGTTCCTCGAGGTGCTCAGGTTTCCTCCCACATCCCAAAGACGTGTAGCTTAATAGGTTAGTTGACAACTGTAAGTTACTGCTGGAGTGATTTACCACACAGAGGTGTGTAGAATCTGGAAAGAGTTGGAAAAATGTGGGCAGAATGGAATGGGATGAATGTAGCATTAATGTAAATAGGGGCTCGATGATCGACATGGAATTGGTGGGATAAATTTGCCTCTTTCTGTGCTGTAATTCTCCATGACTGTGCGTTTCCATAGAAACCTTCTGGTATCCCACATGTGACCGAAGTGGGGTTAAAGCAATGGTTTCCCCAATTTTAACTTGGAACGGATGTGTAGGATTTCTCTAGCCATCCCCTCACCACCCCAGCATGAACCTGGAGACATGGAGGATCAGAGCTTATTTAAATGTCTCTGCACGGTCACCCACCTGTGGACAGTGGGACGAGGGGGAGGCCTGCGAGCAGGACTGGGATACTGGCACGAGGACATACTGTCCGCAGCATACAAGAGCTTGCTGGAAGAGGTGCCATTTGTGAGGGGAGTGTGAAAATAAAGCACCCAAGGTTGTTTGGGTTATTCTGTTGCCTCTGCCCTATCTCACTGCCAGCTTTAGTGATGTCCGGATATCGCGATATTCTAATTAAAATCTCACTGTGGTGCTATTGTCTGTGCTGTAGTTTTGGATCTGGAAGGTTTCTGTTTCCTGGCTGAGAGAGTTCAGCAGGAATTCTGAAGACCTACTCCGTCTGTCACCTCCCCCCCACCTTCACACGGGGTGCATTGGATTACAAAATCAGGTCTTGAGTGGTTGGCTACTCATATTCCTCATATTATTTCATTTCTATGTCTTAGAAGGAGGGCATTTGGCCCATCAAACCTATACTGGTTCATGGAGAAATTTCCTCTCATCTACTGCCTCTCAGGTGCCCCACACTATTTCTCCCAGCCACCTGCGCCAGGGGCAATTTAGAGCTGGAACTTAACCGGCCACTGGGCGTGGAAAGAAACCAGGGCACTTAGTGGATCCCTGATGCAGTCACAGGCAAGCGTGCAGTTGGCACACGGACAACAACAGGGACCAGAATGAAACCCGGATCAGTTGCTCTCGAGCTGTGCTGTTCAGCCACAGAATGCCAAACCTCAACTTGCCCGTGCAAAGTTGGAATTCTGCCTGAATAACACTCCTGCCTGGTCAAAAGTAATGTTCCCGCTGTTAGACTGATGAGATCAGCTTTGATTATCACCAATCAGATCAAGAACAATTCTCCATATATATTAGAGCAGCATAGATAACAGGCAGACTGATTGAAGTCCACAAAATAATCAGCATACCTCGCTAGCGAGGACCAGAAAACACTTGTTTAAACAGTGTGTTTAAAAAAAACCGAGCCTGATGTTAAACTGTTGTTAGATAACAAGGGCCAGGCAAGAGCTGAGGTACAGAGATGACGTGTTGGAAAATGGTAAGTGGGAATGGAAACACAGAACCTCAGGGGCCAGCAGTTTTTAATCCTGTCAATTTTGCATATCCATGCAAATTCTGCAGGCTGCTGAAATAAAAATTCCTCCAGTCCTACCATTCAGTGTGAATATTCATTCTGACGTTTGCTTTTTAATAGTTGGTTGGAATGATAAGAATAAATTAGTACTGGGACTCGATTCTGAAGGAGCATGCAAAGCTGTGTGAGATGGAGCATATTTCGACTCTTGAACTCCCATTTAACAGAAATGATTAGATTATTGGGAACATTACAAATCTCCAGTATGCTTCTAACAACAGAAGCAACTCTATCAGCAGAAGCTCTCTCAGACCCCAGCAGACTGCCAGGGGCCATAGTTCATTGAATCAGCTCCTCTCAACTTTGGCAGTCGTTTCTAATCCACTCAGTCACAGATTTTTAAACCTAAGTGTCTCCATACAGAAAGTTAAATGCGGTGCAACAGTTTTATTAATTTTCTCTGAGAACTTAATAACGCAGCTTCTTCCTGATTTTGTTAAAGCTGATTTGATTTCACTGTCTGACTGCTCCAACAAGCAGGAAATTTCTCCATGAACCAGTATAGGTTTGATGGGCCAAATGCCCTCCTTCTAAGACATAGAAATGAAATAGTATGAGGAATATGAGTAGCCAACCACTATCCCAACAAGCAGCCAATGGGGAAGGTGCAGCCTGTCACGTGGTTTGCTGAATCAGCAAGTCAGGTTTCCCTCTCTTCGGTGCTCTGATCTTCGTGAAGCTCGAAATGAGACCGCTTTCCAATGCTGCAAAGCTATGTGAGTCTGTCCATAAGAGTGTAAGACATAGGCGCAGAATGAGGCTATTCAGCCCATTGAGCCTTCTCCACTATTCCACCATGGGTGATTTATTATCCCCCTCAACTCCATTCTCCTGCCTTCTCCCCTCACCATTGATACCCTGACTAATCAATAACCTTTCAACATCTGCTTTCAATATGCCCAATGATTCGGCCTCCACAGCCGCCTGTGGCAATGAATTCCACAGATTCACCACCCTGTTCAATTATAGTAACTTATGATAAATAGCATGTACAACAGCACAGTCAATGTGTCAGCATGAGTTAATCAGTCTGATGGCCTGGTGGAAGAAGCTGTCCCGGAGCCTGTTGGTCCTGCCTTTTATGCTGCAATACTGTTTCCCGGATGGTAGCAGCTGGAAAAGTTTGTGGTTGGAGTGACTCGGGTCCCCAATGGTCTTTGAAAATGTCCTGAATAGTGGGAAGTTCACATCTACAGGTGTGCTGGGCTGTCTGCACCACTCTCTGCAGAGTCCTGTGATTGAGGGAAGTACAGTTCCCATACCAGGCAGTGATGCAGCCAGTCAGACTGCTCTCAATTGTGTCCCTATAGAAAGGTTTTGGGGGTCCATACTAAACTTCTTCAACTGTCTGAGGTGAAAGAGGGGCTGTTGTGCCTTTTTCACCACACAGTTGTATGTACAGACCACACAAGATCCTCGGTGATGTTTACGCCAAGGAACTTAAAGCTGTTCACCCTCTCAACCCCAGATCCATTGATGTCAGTAGAGGTTAGCCTGTCTCCATTCCTCCTGTAATCCACAACCAGCTCCTTTGTTTTTGTGATATTGAGGGAGAGGTTGTTTTCTTGACACCACTGTGTGAGGGTGGTGATTTCCTCTCTGTAGGCTGCCTCATTATTATTTAGGCCAATCAGTGTAGTCAGCAAATTTAATTAGCAGATTGGAGCTGTGGGTGGAGACATAGTCATAGTTATACTTAGTACACAGCCCTGAGGGGCATCTGTGTTGAGAGTCAGAAGGGCAGAGGTGAGGGAGCCCACTCTTACCACCTGTCAGCTATCTGACAGGAAGTTCAGGATCCAATGACACGAGGCAGGGTGAAGGCTGAGGTCTCTGAGCTTCTTGTCGAGCCTGGATGCAACTGTGGTGTTGAATGCTGAACTGTAGTCCAAGAACAGCATTCTCACATAAGCATCCTTCTTCCCCAGATGTGTAAGTACAGTGTGTAGAGCTGTGGTTATTGAGTCATTTATCGATTGGTTGTGTCAGTAGGCGAACTATAGGAGGTCCAGTGTGGCTGGCAGCATGCCGCAGATGTAGTCCTTGACCATTTGCTTATTATTGAGGTGAGTGTGACAGGACGCCAGTCGTTCAGACATGTTACCTTGGTCTTTTTAGGGACCAGAACAATGGTAAATGTTTTGAAGTAGGAGGGCACTTTACACTGGGAGAGGGAGAGATTAAAAATGTCTGTAAACACACCTGCCAGTTGTGCCCCACACATCCTGAGTACTCTCCCTGGGATGCAGTCCGGTCCTGCAGCCTTGCGACTGCCCAGATCTGAGAAATTGTAACTTTAGGGAAAGGACTGAAGAGTCTCATTGGGAAGATTAAACTGAAGGGGGTGTTAATGACTAAAAAAGGTTTGTAGGTGCAGACATGGGGAAGCTGGTTTGACTTGTGGACAAGGCCTGAGTGGGGCCCTTCAATATTAGATCGTCACAAATAAATTCAACATGAAATTCAGGCAAAATATATGTACTTAGCTAGAGGTTGGATTGGAGTGTGCAGCTCAGAATTATAGAGAGCAGTTAAGAAGTATCAATGTATCAGTAGAGAACTGAGTGAGTCTATGAGGCAGGAAGAGGGAACTGGTAATGTTGGAGAGGTTTGATAAAGCAGTCCGGGAGGAAATTCATATGCAAGACACATATGACCCTTTAGACCAAAGTGACTGTTTCTCTGATATGAGTGTATTGTGGTACTTTCAGTAGCCTACATGATATATCTGCATAGACATTTTAATAAACCTGCATGTCATTCCCCATGTAACCAACTGATTGTCTATAATTCACATTCAAGATTTATTATGCATTCCTGATATTGCAATTCAGACTGAACCTGATTTAAAAATTAATGAAAGTTGGACATTTTTGCCCACCTCTGCTATTCCAGAATGGCTTGCTCTTTGAATTTCACTCACCACAATAGTTACCCAAAATTTAAGGCCCAGAAATCATATTGTGCAATACAGTGGCATCCAACAGTAATGCTGGCACCACTTCCACGCACGTCGATTTAGATCCTCGTATGCATGACTCACGCAGAAGCAGGCTCTCACTGTGTTTGCAGACCACTTCAGTGAAGCCCATGCACCTTGTATTAAGTTGCTGATGTTTTGAGATCATTTTCAATTGAAACTGAATCACACTAGACACATAGTGCTCCACTATAGAATTTCTAGGCCTGAGGTTTTGGCTAAATAGATTAAATTAGAGGTGTTGGAGTTGCTTCGATAACTGGCTCAGGCACTCAGTGTAAGGAGTAGTCTTATCATGAAATGTCCATTCCTCTCACAATTCCAACCCTCATGCCCTTGATTGCAAGTCTAACACTGGCCCCTCCTTGCCTCCCTGCTGATCACTAGCCTGACCCCACCCCATTCAAACCATCAGGCTTGCTAGTTGACCCCCCCCTCACCAACCATTACCGCCCAATCTCAGCCAAGTCTTACCTTCTCCCCGCAGCCTCCAGCTCTTCGTTCTTGAGTGTTCTCCATATTCACGTGCTCTCAGCATTCTCCAACCCTACAGATCTAACCTTCTCCCAATCTTCTCCAACACCCACAGCCCCCTCCCCCACCCAACACACCTCCACAATTCCAAACCTGATCTTTACCCATTGTGCCCCAACCCTCAGCAATACCTAACTGGGAGTCCAAACCTCATCGCCTCCCAGTTGTCTATTTGGGAAGGACGGAACCTGTGTCTGTACTTGACAATGTCTGTTTAACTCTATGAGCTGCTCATCAATTGGCAGTATGAAGCGCAGTGGACATGAACTTAACCGTGCAACTAATTAAAGCGAAATTGACGGAGCATTAGAGCTGCTTCAGATGACCTTACCTGACCTCACTAAAACCTTCGACTCCATCGAGTTCAGCTGCCCCCCAAAAAAAATTTGTGGAGACGACGTAACCTGATGCTGGCTCCCTTTGTAGAACAGGGACCGAGTAATCCAGGATAGTGTCTGCAGGCAACGTCACTCATAAACTGCTCCATGTTGCTGAGTCTGCATGAGCCAGGAGAGCAGATAATAAAATGCCTCACAATCCATCTTGCACAAAATTGAACTTTAAACTAGTTTGCTGCTCACTTGTAGTGCATATACCAGCCCTGAAGGGTAACAAGGACTGACAGAGATAAATGGCACCATTTACAAGTACATACACCCAAAGTGATTATAGTTTCAAGACTGATTTGATGATATTTTTGGATCCATAAAGTTTGGCTTGGTGAACCAGCAACAAATAGCAAAGGCTATGGAATTATTTAAATCTGCTCCTTGCTGTAGGATCACCTTGGTTTTACAATACAGCATCAATCAAAGAGACAACTTCTAAGTCAGATAACAGAGTTATAGATACCTTGAATATATTATCCCTGGAGGAAGGAGAGAAAAACTCTGAAGTTAGGGAAGAGGGAACCCATTAGAAATTTGCTAGAGGAAGTGCTTAAGGACAAACAGTGGCAGTGTAGTAACTTGTAATCCTAAATATCCAGACAACCCACTCTGCAAAAACTCATTTCAGGGAGGTAGCACCTTCAATTTGCGAGAGTCTCCCGGGGGAGGTGGGATATCTGCAATAGAGTAGCTCCTTAGCAGCTAGCCAGCTAGTTTAAATAACGTTGGCTATGCTAATGAACGAATAACACCTGAAAAACTCACCTCAACGGTGATTTAACCCACCATGGGCAATGGAAAAGTCACTGTTGCAAACAGTGCAGTGTGCAAGACCGTCATTACTTTTCACCCCTATTACGCAGGGGTAGTGTAGTCTGGGGTGAAGTACGTTTTATATTTTCTTTTTTTTTGGAACACTCTGCCATGGTGTGTTTCTCCCTCTCCCTCTCTCCCCCTCTCTCTTTCTCTCTCACTCTCTCTCTCTCTCTCTCTCCTCTCTCTCTCTCTCGCTCTCTCTCTCTCTCTCTCTCTCTCTCTCTCTCTCTCTCTCTGTCTGTCTCTCTCTCTCTCTCCCCCCCCTTCTCTAGTTGGGAAAGGTCAAGGGCTGGAGAAGGAAGAATCTGATAGGAGAGGAGAGTGGACCAGAGGAGACAGAGAAGGAGGAGGGGACCCACAGGGGAGTGATAGTCAGGTGAGAAGAAGTGAAAGGTCAGGCGGGGAATGGGGGGCTGCAAGAATTAGTTTACTAGAAGGGGAAATCGATATTCATGCCATCAGTTTGGACGGCACTCGGATGGAATATAAGGTGTTGCTCCAACCCGAAGGTGCCTCATCTTGGCCCAAGAGGAGGCCATGAATCGACACGTCAGAATGGGAATGGGAATTAAATTGCTTGGCCACCGGGAAGTCCTGCTTGTGGTGAACGGTGCAGAGGTTCTCGGCAAAGCAGTCCCCCAGTTTGCGACAGGGACTGTTTCCGTGTTGTGTGACTTGATGACAGTGATTGCTATGACAATCCAAGCTGGAAATGTTGTAGAAGTTTGAGAGATCGTCCTCATTCCCCAGTTTTACACTGAAGGAAGGCATGGTGACAGCAATCTGCTGATGTAGGGACTCTCATGCAAACAGGTATGATTCAAGATTCATACCTAAACAGGTATGTTGTAAGATTCAACAGGACACAAGAAATTCGGCAGACACTGGAAGTATTGAGCAACATGCACATCCTAAGCCAGTCCTAAGGAACGGTCAGTCCAAAGCACCAACTGCTTATTCACCTCCATAGATGCTGCCTGACTTGCTGAGTTCCTCCAGTGAGGTTTTCACAGGACACCCCTTTTGGATGGGCAACAAAGGAGATCCTCAAACTAGATCTCTGCTGTATCCTTGAAGGCCAACGACATGGACGGGTGATGAAGGACATCCTGGGTTTGGATGTCCGTGTGAGCAGGAGACAAAAGGAGACCCAAGGGCCAGTGAGTTGGAGAACCTGGAGTTTGGAGTCCCATCGTTGGTTAGTCCAACACCAACGGTGGATTTGAAGTCTGCAAGTCAAAGTCCAATGGCATAAGCTTAGAGACTGGAGGCCTATCATGGAGTTGGAGGATTGTTCATGTGTATAAGGAAAAAAGGGGACTTGTTTTGTTGCTTCTTGTGTTCCGTCCTGTTACATTCTGTTTTGTTCTGCCAACCATTGTGGGCACGCTACGTTAGAATTGGAATGTGTGCCAACACTTTGTTGGTGGCCCTAAGCACATCCTTAAGTGTGTTAGCTGTTAGTGCAAATTGACGGCGTTTCGCTGCACGTGTGATAAATAAATCTGAATCTGTTTAGCGACAGCATCAGCAAGAACCTTGACGGAAATGGATGCCAATGAAAAGGAAGGGCATAACGAAGGGGAGCGAAACATAGAGGGCATTGCAGGAGCAGAGGAGAAAGGGGACAAAAGGTGGGAGAGGAAGCAGATCCTGGCTTCATCTGGAGTCCTTGGCAGTGTAAAAAAAAGGGCAGATTTGAGTGAATTATGTGGGCAGGGACGGCTGGAGAAAGCAGCCTGTCAGAAGGAGGTGAAAGATAAGATCCAGATTAGGGTGGATTGGAAGGAAAGGGAGGTCTGGAAGAAAGAAAAGGCCCCCTTTTTAAGTTGCTGTTTTGTGCGATCTTGATGGGGACAGACTAGCGATGCTGCCTGCAGATAGCAAGAAACATAGTGGTGGATTGAACAGAACTGAATCTGGCCGGACTCTTTCAATGTACTTGTGCCGTGATGTTTTGAATTCGGTGTTTTTCGCTCGCTCCTCTGCATCCCCCACCACCACCACCACCACCACCACATTTGTGCGATTTGTTTTGTGTGTGTTGGGGGTGGGAGGGGGTTGATATTTTTCTTTGAATGGATCCCATGCTGTTTCTTTGTTTCCTGGCTGTCTGTGGGAAGACGAATCTCAGGGTTGTGTACTGCATACATGCTTTGATAATAAGTGTACTTTGAATTTTGATTTGCATTGTACCACATCGGTGGATGAGGGGGAAGGGTGACCGTTGGACCAGTGGCTGAGGACGGTGGAGTCATGGTGAGATTGCAGAGCGCATGTGTACATTGCCAGGGCCATGCCTGGCATGTGGAGCAATCACACCTCTGAGTCATTAGCAGCACGTCAGCAGAGAGAGTCCATATCCTCTGATTTCTGTGCACAGGGAGAATAAACTCACAGGAAAATAGAGGTAAAGATTAATCATTACCAGAGGTGGGTACGTGGACATTGAGGAAACATGTTTACTTTTGAATATAAGGAATTGCTCTCTCCTTAATGGCTCGGTAAGTAATTGCAATTCAAATTCTAAACCTATTGAGCAAGGAGATGAATTTATAGCCCTGAGTGTTTGATGACTGACTAAAGCCAGTGTGGACTTGTTTTCTGCTGCACTGCAGGTGAAATTTGTTGCACAGTACAAGCTGGAGTCAACGTCAGCGAGTCTAAGGTGCTGCGGTTTACAGTTCCTTTAAAATACATAGAACAATGCTGCCACACAGTGGCTCTATCCTTGATGGCATTTCCTGTTCACCCCGATCTGGAGAAGTGCTCCTTTGAGCATTTTAACTGCAGTGGAAGTCATTTCTTTGTCCTGTGAGACTGGATTTCATGGCTTGCCTGCTGTGTCAGCTTGTGTTGTGCCTTTTACATATGACCGTCTGTGTTAGACGGGGAACTATGCCAATCAGCCCTTCAAATTTGCAATGACGTTGATGGCTGATCTGATTATAACCTTGGTGCTGCTCTCACACCTACTCCTGGTAACCTTTCACCCCATTATTATCAAGAATCTAGCTGTCACTTAAATATTTAAAGACTTTTCTTTCAACCCACTTGACGAAGAAAGTTTCAAAGGCTTCTGATCCTCTGGGATCTCCATCTTAAATAGGTAAACACATATATAAATAATTACCCCTAATTCTATATTCTCCCATTCTCTTCTCATCTATCCTATCAAGACCCTTCATAACCTAATACAATTCAGTCAAATACTCTGTCACAAGCCTAAGCCCCAGCCGACAAGTTAATTATTCCTCCAACGTCCAAAACTCCTCATAAGGAAATACGCCTATTCTAGTTATCAGTCTATTCAACCTCCTCTGAACTGCTTCCTGTACTTTGATGGTCCAGGGTTCTCCCTACCTCTTCATGCCAGATCAAATCAGTCCAGCTCAGCCACACGAGATTGAATGGCCTGAATATGTTCCTTTAGTGCAGACGTTCCCAACCTGGGGTATACTGAACCCTTGGTTAGTGGTAGAGGTCCCTGGCATAAAAAAGGATGGGAACTCTTGCTTTAGTGGCTTTCCAGTTCAGGTGGAACTCGAAAAGGAAGAAAATTGATACTTGCACGTTGACTACCTGTTCTATGATAAAGACAAACCAAGAGGCTATTAATAGCTTGTCTGCTAACCTATGGCAGTGGTCTGAAACCATGTAACAATCCCTACACTTCATTGGCCACTCTTGGAATGGTTCAGATCTCAGAGGCTGAAGGGTGCGGTGGTTTTGTTGTACAGTTGTCCCTCGGTATCCACGGGGGATTGGTTCCAGGACCCCCCCCCCCCCACGGATGCCGAAATCCGTGGATGCTTATAACTGTGAAGCTAAGCACAGCTCCAAAGCCATTTTTAAGTTAGCTGATGACAACACTGTCAAGAGGATCTGTCCTGGGCTCAGCACATGAGTACAATAATTAAGAAAACACTGCAGAGGGTCTACTTCCTTAGAAGTTTGCAAAGATTCGGCATAACTTTTAAAACTTTGTCAAACTTCTATAGACATGTGGCAGAAAGTAAACTGACTGGTTGAATCATGGCCTGGTATGGAAACCAATATTCTTGAATGGAAAATCCTACAAAAAGTAGAGGATACGGCCCAGTCCATCACTGGTAAAGTCCTCCCCACCATTGAGCATATCTACATGGAGCATTGTTGCAGAAAAGCAGCATCCATCATCAAGGACCCTCACCATCCTGGCCATGGTCCCTTCTCACTGCTGCCATCAGGAAGAAGGTACAGGAGCCTCAGGACCCACACCACCAGGCTCAGGAACAGTTCTACCATCAAGCTTTTGATCCAGTGGGGATAAGTTCACTCAACTTCACTCGCTCCATCACTAAACTGTTCCTCTAACTTATGCAACACACACAAAATGCTGGTGGATTTGACGAAGGGTCTCGGCCCGAAATGCTGACAGTGCTTCTCCTTATAGATGCTGCCTGACCTGCTGTGTTCCACCAGTATTTTGTGTGTGTTGCTTGAATTTCCAGCATTTGCAGATTTCCTTGTGTTTGCCTCTAACTTATTTTCAATGACTCTTCTCTTCATGTTGTTGATATTTCTTGCTTATTTATTTTTTAATATTATTCCTTTTTTTCTTTTGCATCAGTGCAGTTTGTTGTCTTTTACACATGCCTAACGATGTCTGTCCTGTTAGGCGTGGCCTTTCATTGATTCAATTATATTTCTTGGATTTACAGCTTTTGCCTAAAACCAACAAATCTCAGGGTTGTACATAATGTCGTATACGTACTTTGGAAATAAACTTACTTTGAACATGGATTTGAACTTGGCTGGAGCCAGCTATTGCAATTTCCATTTCCCTGTTTTTTGGGAATATAAGTGAGGCAAGCATGAATTTAATTTGTATAATTAACCATTGAAGGTGGTGATGCGTCACGTGGTGTAGCTGCAGGCTTTTATGATGGCTGCCTTTGTGCTTTCTTTTTGCAGAGTCAGAGTTTTGTTGCAACTTGTGAGCCAGCATACTGAGCAGGAGCTTCTTCTCCTTCCCGTGCCAGTCTTACAGGAAGAATATGGTGCTCAAAAAACACAAAGGTCACTTGGGATGCAAGTGGGATTGGAACAGACTCACTTTTGGGAACAAACAGGGAAGGGGAAATAGTTAGAGGCTGAGTGAGATTGCTTCAGGCCTTATCTGTTCATGAAGGCTTCTTGTCAACACATCTGCCACAGACAAGCAACCTTCCCTGTCACAGCACCTCCAATAATTTTATAATTCATAGACAGATTTATTCAAAGAAAGTGAGGTAAAGTATTTTTTTCTGTACTGCTCTCTCTGGTTGCTAATAGGAATCTATGAATAAACTTCCAGTTCCCAGACATTCCAGGGTATCCCAAAGTGGTTAGTAACCAGATAACCACTCTGCGTTCGAGGAGTGCTTCTGGAGTGCCATTGACCAGGCCATTCAAAGTCATGACTTGGTCAGGTATCCAACACCAGCCAAAGCATTCAAGAGGTGGTGGAAAGTAGATCTTTTAGGCTGATTTGCAAAGAATTGCAGAAATTTAAGGCATACCCTGGTCACTAATGTCTTGAACACTTGTATACTCTGGATTGGAAATGCAGGAAAAGATTTGTCCAGGTATTTGAAAGATGCTTGGACACCTGAGATGTCGAGAAAGTCAAAGGCCAAATCAAAATCACCTTCAAACAACCCCAGATCTTTCGTGATACTGTTTAGGCCAGGCATGGGCAAACTACGGCCCGGGGGCCATATGCGGCCCGTTAAGCTTTTTAATCCGGCCCGCAGAACTTGATGAAGTTATATTAATAAACCTTGTTAACGTTTTTTCCCCGCAATTCTGGCGTTTTCCCAATAGATGACGCACTCTATATACATTGACCTTTGTTGAGGTGCAGCATATTACTCCACATTTGCGCTTTACTCTGTGACCTTGTGGCGACACATTTCCTGGCACATCCGAACCGGCTCACAATTAGCCAGTGTTCTGGCTAAGGGAGATAGCCTGCGGGGATTTGTGAGCACAGAGCTTTGGAGCCTCTGCGGCACGGGGGGGGCAGGTTGAGGGAGGCTTAAAAGTGAGGCTGGGGATTTCGAATAAAGTTTTTTCCTTCGACTGCAGTTACCGACTCCGTGTCGTAATTTTAGTGCTACGTGTAGCACACCGCTACAACCTCTCACCCCTTCTGTAAAGATGAGTGGAGCTAAGAAAAGAAAAGTGGATAGAGAATGTCGGGTGTTTAATAAGGAGTGGACAACTAAATATCTTTTTACCGAACACTGATCAACTGCTGTATGCCTGATATGCCAAGAGAGTGTGGCGATTTTTAAAGAATATAATATCCCATGATATTTTATTTTCTCTTATGAGGTGTATTACCAAAACACTCCGTCCATCTGCTCCTGGTCCGCCCCCCCTGTCAAATTTTAGAACCCTTTGTGGCCCACAAGTCAAAAAGTTTGCCCACCCCTGGTTTAGGCTGTGGACTGGAGTTGAATTCTGATGCTGTTGTGGTTTCTCGTGCCCCACAAGTGAGCAGGAGACACAGAAGATTCTTCAAAAAGTGTTAAACTTTAATTTGCAAATCAAAGCTGAGACAGTCAGTGAGCTGGTCGCTGATTGCCCACCGATCCTTGGACATAGCATTTTTTATAGCAATCTCCTGGTTTAGTTGTATTAGCATAGGCCAGGGGTCAGCAACCTTTACCACTGAAAGAGCCACTTGGACCCGTTTCCCACAGAAAAGAAAACACTGGGAGCCGCAAAACCCGCTTGACATTTAAAATGAAATAACACTGCATACAACGTTTTGTTTTGCCTTTATGCTATGTATAAACAAACTATAATGTGTTGCATTTATGAAATTGATGAACTCCTGCAGAGAAAATGAAATTACATTTCTGCATGCAACAAAAACATTTTGAACTCCGAAAAAAAGACGTTGGGTTGAAGGTTACTTTTAAGTAAAATACTCAACGTCTATTTGAGTCCTTCTTGTATTTATGAAAAACGCCAAACTTAAATTTGCCGCCAGCAGCAAACCAAAAATAACGTCAGCCAGCTGTCAACCTGAAAAATAAAAGGACTATTTCACTGAACAATGAAAACATATGAATATACGTAAAATAATAGGCAATTAAAATATTTATCATACTTGTTCAGGTTGACTCACACCTGACAATGCAGTCGTATTCAGTAGGGATGGATCGATGCTTAGGGGAGTGACCGGGAAGGATAATGTGTTTTTTTTCCTCTCTGAACTCACAGAAGCGTTTCCCAAACGATGTTTGCATTGCGATGATTGCAGAATGTAAATACTCCGAATTTATCATGTCGTGACCTTGTTTGAACTCTCTCAAATTGGGGAAGTGAGACAATGTGCCTTTCTGTAAATCTCTGGCAAGCAACGTCAACTTGCGCTCGAATGCCAAAACATCCTCCAACATGTGCAGGGCTGTACGTCCTTACCCCGTTGAAGAGCTGTGTTCAGCGTGTTCAGGTGCGCTGTCATGTCTACCATGAAGTGTAGCTTTTCCAGCCACTCTGGCTGTTCCAGCTCAGGAAAGTTGAGCTCTTTGCTGCCCAGGAAAGTTTTCACTTCTTCCAGACACGCGACAAAGCGTTTCAGCACCTCCCCTCTGGACAACCATCAGACTTTGTTGTGCAGCAGGAGATCAGAATATGCAATTTCCAGCTCGTCCAGTAACAAACGGAATTGACGGTGATTTAAACTTTTTGCCATTATTTTATTGACAATCTGAATGACAACATCCATTACTTCTGTGCATTCCGGAGGAAATGTTTGAGCGCACAGTGCCTCTTGGTGCAAGATGCAGTGAAAAGTCAGCAGCTTTCTGTCCAGCGACTTCTGCAGTAAAGCCACAATTCCCTTGTGCGTTCCCGTCATATTCGGTGCCCCCATCAGTAGCTACTGACACCAGATGGGTGGTCTTTATTCCTTTGGCTCTTAAACAATTCAAGACAGCCTCACAGATGTCCTCCCCCCGTGTTTGATCTTTTAGAGGTATCAACTCAATCAGTTCTTCCTGTGGCCCGGCAGAGTTTACATACCGGCAGAACAACGCTATTTGTTCAATATCACCTTTGTCTTTAGACTCGTCACAGGCAATCGAGTAGGCCACAGCTGAATTGATGTCTTTAATTTGCTGTCTTGTGATGTCTTCTGCCATTTTTATGGTTCTGTCTTTGACAGTCTTTGCAGAGAGGGGCATATCCCTGATTTTCTGCACAATTTCACTCTTGTTTTTAAAGTCCGTGAATAGATGTTCTGAAATCTTAATGAAAGATTCTTTTATATATTCACCATCTGTAAACTGCTTCCCGTGCCTGACTATTTCCTGAGCGGCAATATAACTGGCGTATGTCGTTGATTTTCCAGACTTCATCCATTTCTGGAAATGATTTTTGCTCAGATCAACCTTCCGCATCAGTTCCGAAACGGCTTTTTTTCTCTCATCTCCATCCGGATATTTTTGAGCAAAGGCTGGTGTTTATTCTGGAAATGCCTTGCGACATTTGACTTTTTGTTGTTTGCTAGTTTCTCATTGCATATTAAGCATACCGGTAAACCAGTCTCGTCAACAGTGAAAGCAAATGAATCTGTCCACGTATCATTAAACGTTCTGTTTTCTTCAGTCACTTTTCTTTTTTTAGAATTCTCCATAGTTGGCTTACCTTGGATCGAAAAATTAAAGAAATCGCGCACTGGCGGGTGTCAGGTATTGGCAGTGGTGACGTATATTAATAGCGATAAAAACACGTTGTAGCGGTGTGCTCACGCAGTCAGTAAACTGCAGTCGAATAACTTTATTCGAACTAAACAGCCTTGCTTTTAAGCCTCCCTCAACCCAGCCCCCATGGACGCAGATGCTGCAAAAGACGCGTACTCACAAACCCCCGTAGGCTATCTCCCTTAGCCGGAATGCTGGCTAATTGTGAGGAAATGTGTCGCCACACTTAGATTGTACAAGATCACCATAATCTTCAAATTTAGAATTACATTTCAAAAGCTAACAAACTAACATAAAATACATTTTAATTAAATACTGACCAATTATTTCCCAAAGCCACAGGGAGCCGCAGCACAGAGGTGAAAGAGCCACAAATGGCTCGGGAGCCGCAGGTTGCCGACCCCCGGCATAGGCAATCGGTCTATAGTTGCGTATCACACGTACATCTGCCACTATTGTTTCTACTTATTGACTTAATCATGTTCTAATCTACATCTCTTAGCTACCTCTCATTAACACACCATTGTCTTCTACATTTTTAAGATTTCATTCTCCTACTAAATTGGATACATGCATAGCAAATAGCAAACTCAAAGCTGACTACATAATCTACATCTCTTAGCTACCTCTCATTAACACACCATTGTCTTCTACATTCTTAAGATTTCATTCTCCTACTAAATTGGATACGTGCTTAGCAAATAGCAAGTTCAAAGCTGACTACATAGTTTTGGTTACACAGCAAACAATGCAACTTTTATACCCCAATAATGCCTGCCCCCCGAACCTTGGTGGTGTACCTGTGACAGTCTGGTACTACCCAGTACACTCTCCTCAGAGTGCTTCTGTTCATAGAATGGGAGTTCAGTGTACCTTCACGTTCCTCCCCCACCTGAGAAAAAGGTTCCACTTCTGTTCCAGACTTCACTTTGAATAAATCAGATAGAATGCAAACTTTTCAGAGACCAGTGGCAGCACTCTTGCCCCTGGGTCAGGGTTTTGGGTTCAAGTCTAATTCCATGGGCCTGAGCACATAATCCAAGCTGACATCCATTATGGAGTGCTTCATATCGAGGGGGCCTCATTTCAGGCAAAGGCTGTTTGTTTTCTTGGTTAAAAAAGAAGTCTGTGGCAGCAGTTCAGGATAAAGCAGAGGGGTTACCCTGGATCCCTGATCAATACATTGCAAACAATGGGGACATAGCTCACACTGTATCAGATATTACACTTCACAAATTATTGGTCTAATTGACTGTAAAGTGCTTTAGCGCATCCTGTAGGGAGTGTGGAATGCCTATATAAATGCCTATATGCCTATATAAATTCACAATTAATGTACTTCAAAGGCTTTACTCACCTGTAGTGTTTGATGTAGAGGTGTGTTGTACACCTGACTGGAACTGTTCCTGACGCCAGTGTTCTCTCCTTGTGTTTTGCCGTGCATTATAGAGATTGTAGCAGGTCTCCCAGGTGACTCCCAAAATTCACCATAGAAAGTAGTCGGCCTTACTCTGTCCCTAACTTGGTTCTCTGGTGCTTCATGGACGTGTTGGTTCATGGTACACTGGCCACGGCCATTCTGCAGTGAGATCAAGAGGGAGGGAGAGAGAAAGTCTCCCTCTTGATGTTATCTTCTTTACTGTAGCAATACTTAAACTCAGTCAGCTCAACACCATCGATTTCCAGACTCTACATACCTAGCATTGGTCATTTAACTGAATTAACGTGTGTTTCTCATAGGTTGAATATTTATGGAATTTCTTACTTTATTTTATTCTCTTCATACATCAGATTGAGTATACTGAGGTAACTTGTCCATTTTTCCCTATTTCTTTATTTTCTTACCAAGGACCCATCTCAGTCTTTGCCATCAGGTAGAAGGTACAAGTGCCTCAGGGCTCACACTACCAGGTTGAAGAACATTTACTACCCCACAACCATCAGACTCTCGAACAAAAGGGGATAATTACTCTCATCTATTGAGCAATCCCTTTCTAATTTTCCTCTAATCAATTCTCTCCGCACTATCAACTCCCCACAGACTCTATCACTCCTGCACACTAGTGGCAATTTACAGAGGCCAATTAACCTACAAACCTGCATTCCCCTTTGGGTGTGGGAGGAGATCAGAGTACCCACACAGACAGGGAGAAAGTAAAAGTACCCCACAAGCAAAGTTCAAAGTAAAATTTATTATAAGAGTAAATACATGTCACCGCATGCAACCCTGCAGGTATATTGAGCAAATCTATAGAATAGTAACTAAACAGGATCAATTAAAAAAAGCAAGAGCATAGAAAGCAACAGACTGTTGAAATGCAATTATCAATATGAAAGCCCTTTTAATTGGGCTCGTTAGCCCCTCGCTAACAGCCACTGGAGTCAGCAGTGAGAGAACAACCTTTCTCAAACTCCATACATCTAGGGTCAGTATGAAGTTGGGACGTCTTGACCACCCAAACCCCAATCTGTGTAATACTGTGTAAATACTGCCCCCATGCAATCAGCCATCAGCAAGAAATAACAACTTGTAAATTGCATACAATAATAAAGCATATTTACAAATTTCAGCTTTATCAGATAGTTAGTAGGAAAAAAGAAAAGAGGGAGAAAGGGCCTATTACGGGTAACCCAGTCCAAACGTGCACACAAATTGGAGCTCACCTTGAAGTCATCTTTGACTCGCACGCTGGACCCACGGTCTGCATGAAAGCACACACCACCTTCCAAATTCCACTCCAAATCCATCTCGAGCAAATGAGCTCCCCCACTGGCGTACTGGTCTTTCCTCCTTGAAGCCAGTCATCTGCACAAAGCAGCTTGTGCAACAGGGACGGCATCCTCGGCTGTCCTCCCTCCTGTCTGCCCCCAGCTCCCGCCAAATCAACCTCGACCCACACCAGTGTCCCTCACAAAAACCTCTCCACCCAGCATTCTCTAAAACCTGCTCCCAATTCCACTATCCTGATCAGCTGATGCAACATTCCTAACTTGAACAACAAAGCCCCTTATCTTTAGCTCAAAACCAAACATACTGAAAGCAGAATAGACTGCTCTTTTGAACTGATAAAAGGAAAGTCCTACAGCATAGCAGTAAAAACCCTAACCAGGGCGTCACAAATAAATTGCAATAAATAACAAGAGCATGAAATAACAAGATAAAAAGTCCTTGAAGTGACATCATTGGTTGTGGGAACATCTCAATAGATGAGAGTAATTATCTTTTGTTTGAGAGCCTGATGGTTGTGGGGTAGTAAATGTTCTTCAACCTGGTGGTGAGAGCCCTGAGGCACTTGTACCTTCTACCTGATGGCAGCAGCGAGAAAAGAAACATGGCCTGGGTGGTGAGGATCTTTGATGGATGCTGCGTTCCCACGACAGCGTTTCACGTAGGCAGCCCCAGAGGTCAGGATTGAACTTAAGGTTCTGCAGTTGTGGAGCTGAGTATCTGCACCACCTCAGAGACACAGCAGACTCCTGCAGTCCAGCAGCAAACATCCCAGGGTGCCAGTGAAAATCAAAAATCTTCAGAGACTGGAAATCTGAGGGAAAAAAATGGAGAATGCTGGAATCACAGGCAGGACAGACTTCTTAGAAATATAGTTAACATCGTTAAGATGCTGAGGGGATTTCCAGCTTCCTCGTCCCCCCCCATCATTTTGCTGATGTTCTTGCTCACTGTTTTCATTGTTCATGTCCTAACCTCAGCGATTCAGGAACAGCTTCTTCCCCTCTGCCGTCCAATTTCTGAAAGGACATTGAACCCATTAACACTACCTCATTACTTCTTAATTTCTATTTATGCACTACTTATTTAATTTAGGTATTTAATATATATAAAAGACCATAAGATATAGGAGCAGAATTAGGGCATTCAGCTCATCACGCCTGCTGTGCCATTTTATCATAGCTGATCCAATTTTCCTCTCAGTTCCAATCTCCTGCCTTCTGCCCTTCTCCTACCTCTTCATGCGCTGACCGATCAAGAATCTATTAACATCTGCCTTAAAAATACATAAAGGCTTGGCCTCCATTGCTGCCAGTGGCAATGAATTCTGCAGATTCATCACTCTCTGGATGAAGAAATTCCTCCTCATTTCCATTCTAAAAGGATGCTCCGTGATTCTGATGCTGTCCTGTGGTCTTAGACTCTCCCACCATAGGAAATCCTCCGCTCTATCAAGGTCTGTCACCATTCGATAGGTTTCAGTGAGGTCACCCCTCATCCGGGGAATACAGTGCCAGAGCCATCAAATGCTCTTCATAGGACAAGCCATTCAATCCTGGAATCACTGTTGTGAACCTCCTTTGAACCTCTCACCTGTTTCAGCACATCCTTTCTAAGACAAAGGGCCCAAAACGACTCACTATACTTCAAGTGAGACCTCAACAGTAGTCTATGAAGAATCAACATTACATTCTTTCTTTTATATTCTAGTCCTCTTGTAATGAATGCTAACATTGCATTTGCCTTCTTCACCACAGACACGACCTGCAAATTAGCCTTTAAAGAATCCTGCACAAGCACTCACTAGTGCCTTTGCACCTCACTTTTTTTGTATCTTCTCTCCATTTAGAAAATAGTCAACCTCCCAACACAGTTCCCTGTGGAACACCACTAGTTACTGGCAGCCAACCAGAAAAGGCTCCCTTTATTCCCTCTCTTTGCATCCTGGCAATCCATGCTAGAATCTTCCCCGTAATACCTCGGGCTCGTAACTTCTTAAGCAGCCTCATGTGTGGCACCTTGTCAAAGGCCTTCTGAGAATCCAGGTTAACAACATCAACCGGTTCTTCTTTGTATACATTGCTTGTTGTTTCTTCAAAGAATTCCAACAGATTTATCAGGCAAGATATTCCCTTGAGGAAACTATGCTGACTACGGCCTATTTTATCATGTACCTCCAAGTACCCTGAGACATCCTTAATAATCAACTCCAACATCTTCCCAACCACTGAGGTTAAATGAACTGGCCTATAATTTCCTTTCTTCTTCCTCTCTCCCTTCTTGAAGTATGGAGTAACATTTGCAATTTTCCAGTCTTCTGGAACCATTCCAGAATCTACTTATTCTTGAAAAATCATTACTAATCTACAATCTCTTCAGCCACCTCCTTTAGAACTCTGGGGTGTACACCATCTCATCTAGGTAACTTGTCTACCATCAGAGCTTTCCGTTTTCCAGGAACCTTCTCTCTAGTTATGGTAACTTCACACACTTCATGACCTCTGACACCTGGAAATTCCACCAGATTGCTAGTGTCTTCCACAGTGAAGGCTAATGCAAAATATTTATTCAGTTCATCCACCATTTCGTTGTCCGCCATTACTACCTCTCCAGCATTGTTTTCCAGCGATCTGATATCCACTCTCACCTCTCTTTTACAATTTATGTATCTGGAAAAAAAATACTTTTGGTGTCCTCTTTAATATTATTGGCTAGCTTACTTTCATATTCCATCTTTAGCTCCTTCATGACTTCTTTTAGTTGCCTTCTGCTGGTTTTTAGAAGCTTCCCAATCTTCTAACTTCCTATTAATTTTTGCTCTATTATAGTCCCTCTCTTTGGCTTTTATGTTGGCTTTGACTTCTCTTGTTAACCACGGTTGTGTTATCTTGCCTTTAGAATACTTCTTTCTCTTTGGGATGTATATATCCTCTGCCTTCCGAATTGCTTCCAAAAATTCCAGATATTACTGCTCTGCCGTCATCCCTGCCAGTGTTCTTTTCCACTCGCTTCTGGCCAACTTCTCTTTCATGCCTCTGTAATTCCCTTTACTCCACTGTAATACTGATACATCTGACTTTAGTTTCTCCTTCTCAAATTTCAGGTTATGATCACTTACGCCTAAGGGTTCTTTTACCTTCAGGTCTCTAATCAATTCTGGTTCATCGCATAGCACCCAGTCGACAATAGCTGAGCCTCTAGTGTAGTGGTCACCAATTTTTTTGAGCCCAAGATCCCCTCCCTCGACCATAGTGAAAGGCAAGATCTACCGACTAAATTGTTAAGAGAAAAAACAGCTCAGATCGTACTTCCAACTTGAGGCCTTTTATTTGGGCTAATTGTATTTGAGTTACACAAAATACTTTTGTCAAACTTTCAAATTAAATCAAATAAGAAAACAATGTAACTAGCATATCGAACAGGCCATAATTGTCTTTCTTTAAGAATCTAACTATACTTCACATCTTTAATTCTAAGTTTCTTTTTTTTCAACATGAAAAATAAATGAATAAAATTTGACTGTTGCACTCAGTGTGACGACTGGGGCTGAATACTTTCTGCTAGTTCCCTGAAATTTGGCTCATAACTACAGACAGCCAGTTTGAGACAGTCTGTGAGGTGTCTGTCAGTAAGACAGCTCCTGTACTTAGATTTAATAATTTTCATCTGTGAAAATGCTACTTCAGGGACTTCTGGTAAGATGGCGATTGTTTAGCTGCTCTGAACTTTTGCTCCGTCATTCTCCCTATCTTTGCACCATATGTCTCCATTCTCAAAATTAGTTAGGTATTTTATTAGGTCTCTTTTACTCGCCTGCGAACACATCTATCTTATAATGTCTACCAAAAGTACTAAAACCAGGAAAAAAGAAACTACGGCTTTGTCCACTTACATTCTCACTGCTTTGGAACAGCATCGAGAAGATATTTTAAAGGAATTTAGAACTTCTTTCAACCAGCTAGATGTCAAATTGGATCGGATCAACGGATCATTAGTGGATGAACATGCTGAACATTTATCTTGCATCGACTCGACTTCTGAAGATTTAAAACGCCGTGTTCAATACCTTGAAACTTTCTGCTCCAGTCTAGAGGAGAAGAATTGTAAACTTTTTTCCAAAATGGTGGATCTTGAAAACCGGAGCAGACGTTGCAATCTACGAATTCTTGGTTTGCCAGAGGCTACCGAACAGGGTTCTCTCGTGAAATTTTTTTCCGATTTTCTCTGTGAGATTTTTGGGAAAGGATTTCTTCCGAATCCACCTGAGCTTGAAAGGGCACACAGGATCTACGTTCCCCGCACAATTCTGGGTTCCCGCCCACGACCGGTAATTTTGTACTTTCATCAATACCAGGTGAAAAACTGATTATGGAGGCACGCCGCAGAGGTACTTTTGCTTTTCAAAATTCAGTCATTCGTTTTGTGAAGGATTTTGCCCCCAAGGTTCTGAAGATGTGTGCTGAGTTTAAAGGTGTAATGAAAATGCTTTTTGATCGTGGACTTAGACCCTCCCTTCGAAACCTAGCCGATCTCTGAATTACGCTTACTACTGGAGAATATAAGTGGTTTAAATCAGTGAAGGAGGCTGAGGCATTTGTTGGAAGTCTTCCATCCAGTCTTCTTCGGAACCCGGTCGGACCTTCTAAAATGGTGGATAAGTACCTCTTGTAGTAAAATTATTTCTTCCGGACTCAGACTTTACTTGAATAACTCAGACATTATCTATTGAAACTCTAAGGGCTGTAGACAATTTCTCCCTGGACTTGGTGCGTTTTTTCTAAATAGATAATCTGAGTTTAATGTTTCCCTGCAGACGTTTAGATTGTACTTGTGTAATCTATTTTATTCTTGTATAACTTTATCTATAGAGTTCTACAATTGACTCTAACTTGTTTTGAAGGTTTGGAGTTTTCATTGAAGGCCCTGTTGGTTGATTCACAGTTTAAGTTTTGCTTTTTTTTTCTGTAAATGGTTGATAAGTACTCTCCTCGAATCTATAATTTCCCCCTCTTCTCCCTCCTTTTTTTTGCTTCTTTTAATCTTCTATAATTTTTCGCGGGTAGGTTAGTTTTGGTTTTCTTCTGGTCTTCTTTGTATTAAGTTTTATACTTCTGTTGAAGTTGTTCCTATTTGTAATTATGTTTTCTAGTGCATAAACTAGTTACCATTTGCTATAGTATTTATACGGAACTGTTGTTAATGACACAGAACTGGAAGTCATATTTGGGTTAATTTTTTTGGTAGAGCTAGCTGCTTTTTTTGGTAGCCGTCTAGTTTTGGGTTGCGAGGGTGGGGTGAGTTCTCCAGTTCTAACACCACTCACTGTTTCTTTTGCTTTCCTTTGTTACTCAGGACATGTTTATGTTTTGATTCTACGAATCTATGTTTACATTTTTGCTCCCAGACTGTTATTGTTATTGTACTGCTTGACTTTTTATATGTCTGCTGCCTTCTATGCATTAACAATTGATAATGGCTAGTACACTTAAATTTGTGAGCTGGAATGTAAAGGGATTGAATCATCCTGTTAAAAGAAGGAAGGTATTCTCACATATTAAACAACTCAAAGCTGACATTGCTTTCCTTCAAGAAACTCATATTCATTGTTTTGATAACTCCCAGCTTTTGTCAAAGTGGGCAGGTCAGCATTTTCATTCATCCTTTGCCTCCAAAGCTAGGGGGGAGGGGTCTCCATCCTTATTAACTCAAATATTCCTTTTGAACTCCATAGTAAGATATCTGATACAAATGGCCATTTTATTATTGTTTCTGGTAAACTATATAATACTAAAGTTGTACTAGCAAACCTGTATGCCCCCAATTTTGATGTTGTTAATTTTTTTGAATGTTTTTTTCCTCACTACCAGACTTAAACTCATACTCTCTTATACTGGGTGGTGACTTCAATTGTTGGTTAGATCCCAATTTGGATCGATCGTCCTCTGTTACTAGACCACCTACTAAATCTGCCTTAGCTATCCAATCATTTCTCTCCGATTATGATATCTCTGATATATGGTGATTCCTTCATCCTACTGAGAGAGATTATTCTTTTTTTTCACGTTCACCATACCTTTACTAGAATTGACTACTTCTTACTCGATAACCAACTCATTCCATTTGTCTATTCTTGTGATTATCAGAGTATACTGATTTCTGACCATGCCCCTATTACTCTGTCTTTAAACTTTCCTGGTCTCCCTTAGAGGAATAAACACTGGCAGTTTGATTCGACTTTATTATCAGATGATGATTTTCTAAAATTTATTAAGGATCAGATAACCTTTTATTTTAACACCAATACATCACCTGAAGTGTCATCCCAGATTGTCTGGGATGCCATGAAAGCATATTTGAGGGGTCAAATAATCTCCTATACAGCAAATCTTAATAGAAAGTCCTGTGCAGATCGATTAGACCTCATTAATCAGATTAAAGAATTGGATCAAATGTATGCTCAAACTAAGAATCCTGAACTATACAAGAAGTGTGTAGAACTTCAAACTAAATTTAATCTTCTGTCTACTCAACCTGTTGAACGCCAACTTCTTGAAAGTAAGAGTCGCTTTTACATTCATGGTGACAAATCTGGTAAATTTCTAGCCAATCAGCTGAGGCGTTCCAAAGCCAAACAACATATTACAAAGATCCGGAAGGAGAACGGAGACTTTACTTAGAAATCACTTAGAAATTAATGATGCATTTAAAAATTTCTATTCTCTACTTTATTCCTCTGAATCTTTGAATGACAATATCTCTGTTGATCACTTTTTAAATAATCTGAATATTCCTTCGCTTTCATCTGATTTTAAAGCCAAACTTAATGCGCCTATAACATCAGAAGAAATATCTTTTGCAATTTCTGCATTGTCCTCAGGGAAATCTCCTGGACCTGATGGGTTCCCCGTAGAATTTTATGAATCATTCTCTTCACTTCTTTCTCCTCAGTTATTCTCAGTATTATCTGACTCGTTTAATTACGGCAAATTGCCACCCTCTTTTAAGGAGGCATCTATTATTCTTTTATTAAAAAAGGGTAAAGACCCAACAGAGTGTTCCTCGTATAGGCCGATTTCTTTGCTTAATGTTGATGTTAAAATCTTGGCTAAAGTTTTGGCTTATAGATTAGAAACTATTATTCTCTCTGTTATTTCTGATGACCAAACTGGTTTTATTAAAAACCGTCTTCCTTTTTTTAACATTCGGCGTTTATTTAACATTTTATATTCACCTCCAACTGGGATTCCTGAATGTGTTATTTCCCTCGATGCGGAGAAAGCATTTGATCGTATAGAGTGGAACTACCTTTTTGCAGTTTTAGAAAAATTTTTCTTAGGTCAAAGTTTTATCTCTTGGATCAAATTGCTGTATTTGTGTCCTACTGCCTCTGTTTTAACTAATTTTCAGAAATCCCAGTTATTTAACCTCAAACGTGGAACCCGTCAGGGATGCCCTTTAAGTCCCTTTCTATTTGATTTGGCTATAGAACCTTTGGCGATAGCATTTCGAAATTGTCCTGAATTGACTGGGATTTGGAGAGGGGGTGTTGAGCATAAAGTTTCTCTTTCTGCTGATGACTTATTACTTTTTCTTTCAAATCCATCTACTTCCTTACCTCCAATGTTTTCACTTCTTGACCAGTTTAGCCAGTTCTCTGGTTATAAACTTAATTTACATAAGAGTGAACTTTTCCCAATTAATAAAGAAGCACAAGAATTAACATTTCGTGATCTCCCTTTTAAAGTAGTTCATAATCAATTTACTTATCTTGGGATTACAGTCACAAGGAAGTTTAAAGATCTGTTTCGTGAAAATTTTGCCAATCTTTCATATCCTATAAAACAGAGCCTGTTACAATGGTCACCTCTATCTATGTCTTTGGTAGGTCATATTAATGTTGTTAAAATGTATGTTCTCCCTAAACTTTTATATTTATTTCAATCAATCCCAATTTTTATTCCTAAATCTTTTTTTGATTCCTTAGACTCTATTATTTTGTCATATCTGTGGAAGAATAAGCGCTCTAGAATTAATAAAGTCTATCTCCAAAAACCTAAAAAAGAGGGTGGCATGGCTTTACCTAACTTTTGTTTATATTATAGGGCAGCCAATATACGTTGTGCTACTGTGCTGTCTTTACGACAGTCATTTAGTTTACAATATTTTTGCTTAGTAATTCATTCGATAGTATTTTCTAGTTAGAATTAGAAGTGTTTAAAGTATATTCATTGCATGTAAAATATATCGGCATGCGATGACGTCACATCCGGTTTCGCCGCGTCTTGTGGGAAAATACCGGTTTGAAATTAGCACGAGGGTGGGGGCTCACCACGAGGCAGACCCGAGCAGAAGTTGTTTTGCGGGCATGAGAAATCACAGTGAGAGCAACGCTGTAAGTTAATAGATAATCGATATATTGAACTAAGATGTTAATGCCGATCCTGTTAGAAGTAACGACGGTAGATAATGTTTATGCTTTCGTTAGTTAAAGAGTCGCGGATAGTTTGCATGGAAGTGTATTTAAAGTAGTCAATGGAGCAGGTAAACTCTCCCTGTATACTGCACCTTAGTGTAACGTAGTTATAGTCACCTTTGCAAGTATTTACACTTGAAATGTGATATTAAGGAAGGAACAAATACTGTATCAATCTTGTATTGTTTTATCAACAGTTTTCACCATATGTTAATGTGAAGAGTGAACAGTAAATGGTTAATCTTACTGCGATCTGGTTCTTATTAACTGTGGTTTATCTTGACGTTTAATTCGGCGTTTCGTTACACGCGAAGGAGAACGTTACAGCTACCTTTTGGTCTTTTTTCCATGGCCAGCCCGAGTGCCCTAACTGGGTGGCGATGGAGCTGAGCTCCACTAAAGAATTATCTATCTCTGCACTTCTTGACTCTGTACTCCCTAGTAGTTTGTCCAGATTAATAGTTAATCCTCTTGTTAGACATACTTTGCGTATATGGGCTCAGTTTAGGAAATTTTATGGTTTCCGTAGTTTTTCCGTTTCTGGCCCTATCTTACATAATCACCTTTTTTTTACCTACTACGTATGACTCAGCATTCTGGGATTGGTATAGGAAGGGCATTAGACATTTTGAAGATCTTTTTATTGATAATCGCTTTGCATCTTTTCAACAGCTCTCTGCTAAGTTCAATCTGCCCAATGCTCATTTTTTTAGATATCTCCAAATTAGACACTTTATTGTTCTTTTAATTCCTAACTTCCCTGAAATGCCTGAGAAAAATGTTATGGACTTATTTCTTCCCATTAATCCACTAGGTAAAGGTTTAATATCATTTATTCGAGATAAATTAGCAGCCTTACGACATGCCCCTGTGGATAAAATTAAAATGGCATGGGAGCAGGATTTAAATACCTCCTTATCTGATGACACTTTGGGACTCGATTCTCAAATCGGTTAATTCAACTTCTCTTTGTGCTCGCCATTGCCTTTTACAGTTTAATATTGTTCATAGAGCCCATATGTCTAAATCTAAATTATCTCAATTTTACCCTAACATTAGTCCTCTCTGTGCTAAATTCAAAAGGGGCGAGGCCTCTCTCATTCATATGTACTGGTTTTGTCCTAGCTTGGAGAAATTTTGGAAAGATGCCTTTATAACATTATCGTATATTCTGAATCACCACCTAGAACCAAACCCTTTAATTGCTTTGTTCGGTTTCTGGGGTGAGACAGATTTACGTCTGAGTTCGACTAAGTGTCGAATGTTATCTTTTGCCTCTCTCCTGGCTAGACGTTTAATCCTCCTTAGATGGAGAGGTTGCCCCGCTCATGCATGCTCAATGGCTTAACGATATTATGGCCTGCTTAGACCTTGAAAAAATTCATTATTCAGTTCTTAATTCGGATTTAAAGTTCCATAAGGTCTGGGAACCTTTTATTGAGTACTTTCATAACCTTCTTCTTAACTAAAGTTTTTTTTTCGGTCCCTTGCTTTCAGCTCCTTTTTCTTTTGGTAGTAGGCATTACTATCCTCTGTTGCTTAGTGTATTTACAGCTTTGGGGGTTTGATTGTCCTGATTTATATTCTCTACATTGTGTTGTGGTTTGTCTGGAGTTTTTTTTGTGTTGCGGGGCTTGGGGAGGATACTAATTTTACTTGTCTTCAATTTGGGTGTTTTCTCAATTATCTTTCTTTGTATCATATTGTTATTGTATGTTTATTTTTGCACCGTATCGATGTCCTTCATTTTGATCTGGTGTTTTTTTTATCTGTAGTTATGTAGAAAATGCATTAAAAAACTAATAAAAAAAAGAAAATGCTATTTCACACAGATAAGTTGACCCGGAGTAGGCACTGACTTTTAGTGCACACGCAGTGAGATGAGGAAACTTCTCCCTGCTGACAAGCCCCCAGAAGTCACCGTCCCTTGATCTTGCTTTAAGCTCGGTGTCATTTTGCAAATCAATTATTTCCATTTCCGTATCACTTGGCACACCAAATACTTGCTGGAATTTGGCTGCTATCTGTTCTATATTGATCTGCAGAAATGGGTTTGAAATAAATGCAGCAATATCTTTCATGACATTTAACTCCCCAAAAAGCTGATCAAACTCTATTGCCAGTTTGTCTAGGTAAGCACAGTACTGCTCAGGGTGAAAAGCATTTTTTTCCTTGATGGCCTGTAACATTTTCTCCAAGTTGTGGAAGTGTGTCAGCCTCCTGTTCTTTAAATTTGAAATCCAAACACCGAGCTTGGCCTTAAACTGTGCTTATCATGTGGGGCAGGTGTCGGTCTTTTCCCATGAGTTCGTTGTTAAGTGCGTTTAATTCAGCCATTAGGTCTGTCAGAAACCTTAAATCCAGTAGCCACGCATCATCTGACAGTTCCTTGTGCTCCTCGTTTCTTGTCGACAGAAAAGTCTTTTATCTCAGGTAGCAAGTTAACAAATCGTTGCAGCACTTTGCCGCGACTCAACCACCGAACATCAGCATGAAGAATTATATCTCTGTAAGCGGCATCAAGCTCATCTAATAACACCTTGAATAAGCGGTGCTGAAGTGCTTTTGCTTGAATCAAGTTTATCAGTTTGACCACCAGTGTCATTACATGAGAAAAGTCTACGACCTTCCCAGCCAAGGACTGCTGATGAATCAAACAGCGATAATCCAGGAAGTCGGGAAAATCAGGGTCATTACGGTACAGTGCTATAAATCCAACGCTCACACTGCGCATTGCTGGGGCCCCATCTGTAGTAATTGCCACCAGTTTATGAATGGGGATGTCATTTTCATGGACATTTTTTAAACTCATTATAATTATCCTCACCTCTCGTTCTCTCCTTTAAGTGCAGAAGAGTGAGGAAGTCCTCCTTTGTTATAAAATCCTGGAAAGCCATTCTGACAAATGCAAGCTGAGCTGTTTGCATTACATCCAGGGATTCATCGAAGTGTAGTGAAAAATATTCACAGAGTGACAAGTCCTTTTAACACTTGTCGATCCACGTCCTCTGACAGTGACTCTACCCTCCTTGTCACTGTTGCAGGGCCAAGCGGTATATTATGTATTGCGGTTTTGATGTCGTCTTTGTTTTTAAAGTCATTAAAAACAGTCTCTGCGGTAATGGCCATTACTTCCTTGAATAAATTGCCATCTGTAAAAGGCTTCTTGTGTTTAGTCAAAAGGTGACTTACACGAAATGATGCTTCAATAGCAGCCTTATTTTGAGCAGCATATTTTGTGAAAAACGATTGCTGGGCCTTCAACCCCGATTTCAGCTCCTCAACTTTCCTGGCACGGATTGTGCTCTTTAGGTGTCTTTAAGGTTCTGGTGGTTGGTATTGTGGTGCCACTCCAGATTCCCTCTTTTAGTCACTGCTTGTGTTTGGTGGCACAATGTACGTATACACTTGTCTTTCACCAAGGTAAATAGAAATTCCTCTTCCCATTCTGGATGGAATTTGTACGTCTTCGCCTTCTTTCATGAAGCCTCCGCCATGCTAGCTAGCTACCTTGCAGGATATTGTGAGCGAGTGCCGTATATTGATTTTAGTGACAGTCTGTACTCTTATCTAATCTAACTGGTCACTTTGATGCAGCACAAACTGCGCTGAAACCGCAGTGCATGACGGACGGGCTATACACACATGCGCACTGGGCAGAAAGAACGGAACTAAAACCCCGCAACCCGGAAACAATCTCTCTTTACAAACAGCTTTCCATAGTGAAAGTATTGCTATATTACCATTATCCTAATGTATTTATTTTTGATTTTTAAAAAAAATTTCGGGATCTACTGGGGAAGTCTCAAAGATCGACGGGTTGGCAACCACTACTCTGGTGGGCTCAACCACGAGCTGCTCAAAAAAGCCATCTTGTTGGTACTCTAGAAACTGCCCCCCCCCCCCATAATTCAGCTTGATTTTCCCAATCTACCTGCATATTGAAGTCCCCTGTGCATACACTTTTAGAATTCGTAATTTTTCTCTATTATTATGAATAGCAGTGTACCACTGCCACAAAGTCAATTAATTTCATGACATATACCAGTGATATTAAAACTGATTATGAATTCTTTCTTCCTTGCCAACCAGTGGGGAATCAGGCAAACGGAGTGACAGTTTTAATGAAGTTTTATGTTTCCATGCTGTTTCTCCTCTCTCGTCTACCTCTCACCCACTTCCTCCGCTCTGCAGGTGACCTGCTCTGTTCCTTACAGTAGATCTGTATCCTCCTTCCAATTAGCCTCCCAATCTCCTACATCCCTTTAAGCCATCAGCTACTGATGATAAAAGCAGCCCATGTACCCTTATGCTGTATATCCATGCTGTTAAACACGGCACAAAAGGAAACAGATGAGAGGCTGAAAGCTTACAAAGCATTCAGCTCTTGATAAAATGTATTTGTACCTTTGCACCACTCATTGAGATGTTTGAAAACACCCCAGAGCAGAACCATCAGTGCACGAGCGTTGATGAGCAACGTTGCATGCATAAGAGAATTTCCAACAAAGAAACTTTTCAAGTGCTTCAAAACAAGTTTATTGGTAGTTGCGCTGGCACTTACACACACAACAACATGTATTTATCTAACAACTTTAACGCAATAAAATGCCCCAAGGCACCTCACGGGAATTAAAATATTCATATTAAAATATGAATCAAACAGCCCCTGGACACATAGCACAGGCGATCAAAAGTTGAGTAAGAGAGGATTTAAGGATCATTTTGGAAAGGGATCAATGGCAGCATCTGTCCTGAGTGGGGTGAGCCCAAGGAACAGCCAAGAGGTAAGTCCATAGCAATTGGATGAGAGAGAAATGCCACCGGAACAATAGGAGGGATATTTTGCTAAATCACACAAGGAATGAACTACTAATAGAAGGTGCTTTGGTTTAATGGCCTGTCAAAATAACAGCATCCTTCCAATATGAGCATGTTATAGTCTGGAATCTGTTGCAACAAGTCAGATGCTTGGGGGACTCTGTGAGTGAGGGCAGTGTCTCAATGAGTGAGTTGGGGTGAAGGGATCGACCCAAAACACCAATTGTCCTGCTGACCGGCTGAGTTCTTCCTGCATCTTTCTAATCCCCCTTTTCACACACCACTGGAGTCTCAGCACCAGGCCACATGTTGAAAATTCAAAGTCACAGAATCTTGGAGCTCTTCAGCCATTGGCAAAGTTCAGTACGGTTAGAGCACAACAGTACAGTAAATGTTGTTCTGACCCTTCAACCTACTCTAAAATCAATCTAACCCTTCCCTCTCTTACATAACCCTCCATTTTCCTATCATCCATGTGTCTCTCTAAGGGTTTCTCAAATGTCCCCAAAGCATCTGCCTCTACCACCAACCCTGGCGGGGTAGTCCCAACATTTTCCGTGCCAAAATCTTACCTCTAACACCCTAATTTATCTCCAACATCCTAAACTACCTCCGACACCCTAACTTACTTCCGACACACTAACCCACCTCCATCACCCTAACCCATCTCCGTCACTCTAACCCATCTCCGTCACCCTAACCCACCTCCGTC
This sequence comes from Hypanus sabinus, assembly GCF_030144855.1. NCBI lineage: Eukaryota > Metazoa > Chordata > Chondrichthyes > Myliobatiformes > Dasyatidae > Hypanus > Hypanus sabinus. The sequence goes on from NC_082732.1 coordinate 21,154,089, forward strand.
ACCCTAACCCACCTCCGACACCCTAACCCACCTCCGACACCCTAACCTACCTCCGACACCCAAACTTACCTCCGACACCCTAACCCACCTCCGACACCCTAACCTACCTCCGACACCCTAACCCACCTCCGACACCCTAACCCACCTCCGACACCCTAACCCACCTCCGACACCCTAACCTACCTCCGACACCCAAACTTACCTCCGACACCCTAACCCACCTCCGTCACCCTAACCCACCTCCGACACCCTAACCCACCTCCGTCACCCTAACCCACCTCCGACACCCAAACTTACCTCCGTCACCCTAACCCACTTCTGACACCCTAACCCACCTCCGACACCCTAACCCACCTCTGACACCCTAACCCACCTCTGACACCCTAACCCACCTCCGACACCCTAACTTACCTCCGACACCCTAACTTACCTCCGACACCCTAACCCACCTCCGACACCCTAACCCACCTCCGACACCCTAACCCACCTCCGACACCCTAACCCACCTCCGACACCCTAACCTACCTCCGACACCCTAACCTACCTCCATCACCCTAACCCACCTCCGACACCCTAACCCACCTCCGTCACCCTAACCCACCTCCGACACCCTAACCCACCTCCGACACCCTAACCCACCTCCGACACCCTAACCCACCTCCGTCACCCTAACCCACCTCCGACACCCTAACCTACCTCCATCACTCTAACCCACCTCCGACACCCTAACCCACCTCCGACACCCTAACCCACCTCCGACACCCTAACCCACCTCCGTCACCCTAACCCACCTCCGACACCCTAACCCACCTCCGTCACCCTAACCCACCTCCGACACCCTAACCCACCTCCGACACCCTAACCCACCTCCGTCACCCTAACCCACCTCCGTCACCCTAACCCACCTCCGACACCCTAACCCACCTCCGACACCCTAACCCACCTCCGACACCCTAACCCACCTCCGACACCCTAACCCACCTCCGACACCCTAACCTACCTCCGACACCCTAACCTACCTCCATCACCCTAACCCACCTCCGACACCCTAACCCACCTCCGTCACCCTAACCCACCTCCGACACCCTAACCCACCTCCGACACCCTAACCCACCTCCGACACCCTAACCCACCTCCGTCACCCTAACCCACCTCCGACACCCTAACCTACCTCCATCACTCTAACCCACCTCCGACACCCTAACCCACCTCCGACACCATAACCCACCTCCGACACCCTAACCCACCTCCGACACCCTAACCCACCTCCGACACCCTAACCCACCTCCGACACCCTAACCTACCTCCGACACCCTAACCCACCTCTGACACCCTAACCCACCTACGTCACCCTAACCCACCTCTGACACCCTAACCTACCTCTGACACCCTAACCCACCTCTGACACCCTAACCCACCTCCGACACCCTAATCTACCTCCGACACCCTAACCCACCTCCATCACCCTAACCCACCTCCGACACCCTAACCCACCTCCATCACCCTAACCCACCTCCGACACCCTAACCCACCTCCGACACTCTAACCTACCACTGACACACTAACTTATTTCCGATACACTAACCTACCTCCGACATCCTAACCTACCTCCGTAACTTACCTCCAACATCCTACCTTACCTCCGACATCCTAACCTACCTCTGACATCCTGACTTAACTCTGACTCCAACACCCTCACCTACCTCCAATGAGAAATGAGAAGGGAGAAGCCGTGGTGAAATTAAGCCGTGAAAAGTGTTGTTGTTCTCATTTACAGGCAACATAGCAATTACTCAGACAGCTTCCCAGGGTCTCCTGTTTCCCAATGGTATCAGGTATTTCCTGCTACCTATTCACTTCATTCTCCTCTGAAATATGATACCTACCACAGATTAAAATTAGGATAAAAATCACTCGTGGGTTGTTTCAATGTCCCACCTACAAAATCCTTCCTATGCTTGAGAGACCAGACGCAGTGTTGATATTTTCCCGATCTGCACCATTGGGAACCAGTATTCATAGTCTCAAAGTAAAGTAAAAGGACTGAAATAAGAATTAACTTCCTCACTCAGAAGGGGTGAACCTTCGGAATTTTCTTGTGGGGAGTTGTAGGGGCTTAATCACTGAGTGTGATCAATACAAAGATGGACTCGCCTTCAGATATTGGGGAAATCAAGAGGTCGAGGGTTTGCACGAAGAAGTGGCACTGGTACTGATTTGGTTAAATGGTAAAGCAGACACAAAGGGCTAAGCAGATCAGCCCTGCTTCTATTTTTTCCGCCAAAAATCTTTGGCTGATGATTAATTTCCTGTGACACCTTAATGCTCAAAGTCACTGAATAGGTGCGGTTGTAGCTGCTGATATTGCTTTGGTCTTCAACTTTGGAGCCGTTTCCCTGCCAAGTCAATCATTGATACAAAGATCAAGGCAATGCCATAGATTAAAAAACATTAACAGCATAAGTTTATTGAAGCTTGGGGTTGATGGAATAAAAATTCTACTCTGTCTTGTCAGAATTTCTAGCCTTGTGCAATAATTAGTTATTCCATGCCTTTTCAGCATGCCCAGAACCTGTGTGATTCATATTCGCGAGTATAGTGTTCTCACTTTAGTTTGTATGTCACTTCTCACATGTATCTGCAGCCCGTGAGTAGATCGCCTTGTAGGTAAGATTGCCCCCCCCTAATGCCTGCCACTGGAGGTTTCCTTTGTGACCAGCTCTCCCACTTCACCCTCAAACCTTAACCTGATCATTTCCCCTGCTGACTCCAGACTACCCCAAAATCACGCACTCTTCGGTGCCCCCACTCAAGCCGCAAGGTCCAGATTCTCCGTAGCTTCCATGCCACTTCATGCTGCTATCCCCTCCATTGCAACCTAGGTCTCTCTCCACCTTAACCACACACCCCCAGCCTACAACTCATGATTTAGCACTTACAGGATTTCCTCTGCAGCTGGTAGAGGCCTTGGTGCAATTTAGTTGTACTGGGCCTGTCCTTTTGTAGAAGCCACCTTGGACTTTTGCCAATAGAATTTCACAATGAGTGCTTCATTCAACAAAAATACATTGGCTTCCTTATACATCATTAGATTAAACATACTTTTCAAGGCGTGCAATAAACCTAATAGTTTGTCACTCTGTTCCTTAGTCACCCTGAGTTAAGGGTTCTTTCCCACCATTAAGACCACCCACATCCTCCTTTGAGGTCCTGGCCATCTCTACTCCATTGCTGATACCTCTGTCCATCAGCTACAAAAGCTCTCATCATTGTTTTTGCACCTCCGTACTCGGCCGTTCCAGGGCAACCTCCCACTGCCATCACTCACGATGTGAGCTCATCCTAAAGGCTGTGCCAGTGTCTGTGTCTGTGCCTGTGTTCTCTCTATTTTTAACCCTCTCACCTCTGATTTCATGTCCCTCCAGGATCTAGTCCTGTAATCTCCTCCTGCTCTTTAGATGATGTTTCTCCAGATATGTCCTCTTTCTACCCTGTATTGTCTTCTCTGCACCAGTGGTAACTGTGCCTTCAGCAGCTAAAGACTCTCAAGTCCTCTCTCTGACTCTGTCCACCCCTCCACTGAGGCATTCTTTAAAATCAACCTAATTAGCCAAGATTTTGGTCACACATCCCAAGGTCTTTGATATGAAGCATTTTGACATGTGGTACTCTACTAAAATGTTCCACATCACTGCAAGTTCCTGAAGGAGCCTCGGACGAGGTGTCCGGAATAGATACAATACAATTATTTTCAAGTCAATATTGCAAAGCTTTCCTAATTTGACACTATTAACGTTTAGACCTGACTGAAGATGACTTTATAAATTGTAAGGTTGGCACATTGGAGCAATGGAGCTCTGGCGTGGAGTTGGGAAAGGCTGGAGCAGTCAAAAATGAATATCAAGCTGTGCTTGCAGTAACTATGGATGCTCTTTGGAGGGAGGAGTAACCCACTCTTCAATATCTTGATAGGGACAGAAGAACGAGAAAGAGAGCAGATCATTTCCTACTGGCTTCAGGGAATTATCTCAATAACATGACTTCCCTAACTGACCTCAGGATATCCTTAAGAATAACGTGCCATTAGTTTATTGCTTATTGGAGCGTTGGAATAATTCATAATACACAAGTTTGTCTTGCTGGGTCCCACCCTCAATGCCCACAGGAGCATTACTACCACTTGGAACTATTTAATTAGCTAGCTTTTCAAAGAAAACACTTTTGTTTCATCTTCAAACTCCACTAGAAAACAGATTAATTTCACTTGTTGTTCATTTCACTTACTGCTGGATTAACTCCTACGATAACCAAGGTGACAAATCATTGGAGACTATTTTGTTACATGTGAAGTACTGAAGGATTCCTTTTAATTTAAATGATACACACGTCACCAGCACAGTCAATATTTACTATGGGCCGGCCCAGCGCCCACCCAGCATTGGGATGGGAGTTACAGGAATTAGGGCAACAGTGAGGGAATTTTCAGATATGTTCAAATCAAGACACAGTACAAAGTGGAGGAGAACTTTGAGGAGAATATGTTCCTATGCAGCTGCTGTACCCTGTTCTACTGAAAAGCAGAGGTGGGTGAATGGTTAACACCCAAGGGGATGTTGGGAAAGTGACTCATAAATTGGTGACGGTGATCCTTCCTGGGCTTGCAGCTTGTGTTGGTGATAAGCTGATACTGTGCCGGGAGGTCTGTGTAGTAGGGGCAGCGCAGTAGCATGGTGGTCAGCGCAACACTTGGTGACCCGGGTTCAATTCCCACCGGTGTCCTGTAAGGAGTTTGTATGTTCTTCCCGTGACCGCGTGGGTTTCCTCCGGGTGCTCCAGTTTCCTCCCCCAGTCTAAAGATGCGCCGGCCAGTAGGTTAATTGGTCATTGTAAATTGTTCCATGTTTAGGCTCGGGTTAAATCAAGGGTTGCTGGGGGGTGTGGCTGAAAGGGTTCTGCACTGTATTGCAGTAAATAAATAAATAGATATCTAGATGGATAAATAGATAGATAAATGAATTAATGAATAAACAAATAAACAAACAAATATAAATATATATATTTGCATATAAGACAGGGATGCTTGATAAACCTGTTCTGTGTGCTGACAAGGCCCATACTCTGAGTTCATGCCTGGTCTGACATTTGAGATCTTCAACAATATTTAGCCCATGGCGAATTATGACTTCTATGCTTTGTACCCAGGCTTAAGAACTTATAACAATGATTTATTTACTTTGCAAATGACCTGTTTCTCGTTTGCAGGCATGGACTGTTGCAGGAAAGTCAGAGAGTGGGGCAGCTATGTTACGTACAACAGGGCTTCCTGGGATACAATCACGCTGATGAGAATGCTCTCGAGTACGCAGAGGAAGAAACCAGTAGGAAGTACAGAACAGGAAGGGTGAGTACAGCACAGTGAGGCCAGAGATGGAGCAGCAGCTGTATTCATGTGAGAATGAATATCAGCAATTATCAGAATTCAGAGCTTTCCTTCCTCTTCATCACCCCCACACTCTACTACCTACCCATGAAGGCAGCATATCTTGCTCTTCATAGAGTCAAAGAAGTTTGCAACACAGAAACAGACCCTTTAGCCTATCAAGCCCAATCACTCATTTCCAAATCCTACATTTAATCCCACTTTATTCTTTCTCCCCGCATTCCCATTTCCAGGGGCAATTAAGCTCCTGATGCACAGATCTTTGGGAGTTAGGATGAAACCAAAGCATTTGGGGGAACCAGTGTGGTCGCAGTGAGAATGCGTGAACTGCACACAGACAGCGGCCAAGGTCAGGTTTGAACTGGGTCTCTGGCGCCGCAGATCTACAGCCACAAATCATAAATGTGAGAAATTCTGGAGACGCTGGAAATGGATAAACCAGCCGACGTTTCGGGCTGAGACCCTTCTTCAGGATCGGAGAGGAAGGGAGAAAATGCCAGAATTAAAAGGTGGGGGGGAGGGGAGGGGAAGGAGGCGAGATAAGAGGTGATAAGTGAAGCCGAGCGGCTGGGAAAGGTACAGGGCTGGAGAAGGAGGAAGCGCTCCCCTAAGAATCAAGGGATAGACATGCATCCACTTTGAACATTTAGTAGCACAGCACCCCTCTCCGACAGTCTCTAGAGGCCAAGGACCTTCACCCTACACAGTGAGCTATCCTCCAAATATACTTTGAATCCCTGAGGCTAGTGAAATGGGGAGGGGGAACCTTACATTTATCATCATTGGCTGAACAAAGGCTTTTCCACTGAGATCGGTGTAAAGCAGAGTCCAGCCTACAGCAGAACCCCTGCACTTTCTACTGGACTCATGATGGGCTGTCCCCCAAGTAAATCACCACCTCCTAGCGTTTATCTAACCTCAGGGCCCGCTGTAACGTTTCTCTTTCCATCCCGGTTATACATGCACTGCCATCAAACCACAGACCTCTCACACCGCGCCACTCACTGTGTTCTCCACTGGGCAGACAGGGGATCATTCCATCCCGTTCACACCTGGGATGTCGTCACCCACAGAATCCCACTAACTTCAAATATGATTGAAATGTAAAGGTCTCCAGGGGAGAATGGGAAGGATGTACTGCATTATGGTGTATGTTCTTGGTTAAGCCCTGAGGGCCAGCTGCGCTAGTTCAAGCATCTCTTCAGACTATCCTTTCTCTGAGAATCTGTAGCTTCTGCTTGACTCTTCAGTTCTTTACTTTTACTTTACTTTATTGTCACCAAACAACTGATACTAGAGTGTACAATCAACACAGCGATATTTGATTCTGTGCTTCGCACTCCCTGAAGTTCTGACAGTGGAGATGACAGGAAACTTTTCTGAACACTTTGAAGAGCAGTTTTGAATGCATATCTTACATTTTATTTTCATTCCCTTCAGTATACACACAGTGGCCATTTTATGAGGTACACCTGCGTGTTAACACAGATACCTAGTCAGCCAATCATGTGGCGGCAACTCAATGCATGAAAGCATGCAGACATGGTCAAGAGGTTCAGTTATTGTTCAGGCTAAACATCAGGCTGGGGAAGAAATGTGATCTGTGTGACTTTGACCAGGGAATGATTGTCACTGCTAGATGGGGTGATTTGAGTATCTCAAAAATTACTGATCTCCAGGGATTTTCACACTGTTCCTCACCCAGCACAGCCCTCTGAATCCATCTTGTAGGGACATTGTCATTTTTCAGATCTCCTGGGGTTTTCATGCATAACAGTAGCCTAGAATTCACAGAGAATGGTACGAGAAACAAAAAAAGAGCTGGTGAGCAGCAGTTCTGTGGGCGAAAGCACCCTGTTAGTGAGAGAGGCCGGAGGAGAACAGTCATACTGGTCCAAGCTGACAGGAAGCTGGCGGTAACTCCAATAACCATACAGTACAACAGTAGTGAGCAGCAGAGCATCTCTGGACACATTGATCCTTGAATTGGATGAGCTCTAGCAGCCGGAGACCACACCGGGTTCCCCTCCTGTCCCTAATGAAGTGGCCACCGAGTATGTAATGAAGCAATTGCTCATTTTAACTGACCGTCGAAGTCAAAGCAACCCTCTCACCTGACACTTGATCAACGGTTTGCATCAATGCAGTCCAAAGTTTTCAAGTTCATTTAGCACTTTTCGTGGAGGAATAATGAGGAACCAGACAAAAGATCTTTGTTCTGTTTTCTTCCCCATCATTATTTTTGCTTCCACAGCAAATATTCGGCAGTCAATCTGCCAGTTGGGGGGCAGCATGGTGGCTTCGTGGTTAGCACTGTGCTTTGCAGTACAGGACACAATTACCCCGCCGCCTGTCTCTACGTTCTTCCCCCATGACTGCTTAGGTTTCCTCCCGGTGCTCTGATTTCCTCCCAGAGGCAAAGACATTAGTAGGTTAATTGATCATTGCAAGAGACTGTAGATGGAGATAACAAGTAAATAGGGTCTGGAGTAGACAGATTATATAGAGAGGCAAAGGGTTAACTTGCTGATGTTTTAACATGTCCACCCATACTGTCTGAAACAACAGTTACTATATGTCATTTTTGAGTAGAAGAAATGGAAATGCCCTCTCTCCAGTACATTTATAGTTTTGTAATGGGCTCTCCCAACTGGAGTGTACGGTGTAGGATTCAACACAGTGATATAATCCCCTTCTACCCAGTGCTCACAGATCACATCAATTCTCCATATTCCTCCCTTGACCATTCTCATCAAAGCCAATTATCCAGTTCCTGCCCTTTAGTGCTTCCTGTGAGCTTGTTCTACACCCCAAGCATGACAGGTCAAGCTCGAGGTGTCAGGCACTAGGACAAACGTGTCTGAGCAGTGCTCACTAAAGTGTAATCTTCTTTCTTCCCCCGAACTCAGGGACCAGTGGATTCAATGAAGGCCTTTGGTGGGAAGGATCTCTGCTTCCATGAAGGCTATCCGTCCCGTCCACAAGGCGTCACTGAGGATGAACTGTCCAGACCAGCACGGTGCTCCCTCCAGACGTTCACTGGGATCGAGGTCACCAATGTATAGGGCCAAGTTGTTCACTGGACACTGGAATCAACTGGAATACTTTCACCCACAAATGCAACCACATAAAAGTAAACCAGCTGCACAGCAGAAGACTTTCCAGCCAAGTGAACAGATTTATTTTATATTTATGTTAAGTGGATTGATTGGATCATCGTTACTCCCAATTGGCTGCGAGTGGCTGCTGTTGCCATGGGAAAGCAGATAAATGCTGAAGGTTTGCTGGAAGCTATCTCTTATTAACCAGCTGAAACCCAAGCTACAGTTGAGATTGTTCCCAAGCATCAGGCACATTGGATCCATTCTAAATCTAGCTTTTCAGCACTGCAGGTCCTTATAGAAAAAGAATTTTGATTTAACAGAATGTCAAGAGGATGGAAAGATCACAAAGGACTTACTCTAATGTGAGGTTTCTATCCTGGATCTTTTAATTTAAGTGCAGATAGTTGGACACTCCTCCTAACTCTACTTCATAAAAAAGGCTTACGTCCAATTCTAAATCTGCTGTTCACATAATAATGGAGGAATTTCAACTTCAGAGGGTAGGCAGAGGACTCTGCAAACATTGTAACTGAACCAGGCCAGTTCTATTGAGTACCACCTGCAAAAGACAGTGCAGATTTTAAAAGGGGAGGAAAATCCAGCGAGTTTTACTTCAATACAATTCCTTGCTTATATAAAACATTTTCATCATCAGATATTTACTCTCTCTTGCTTATAAATGTGGTGTTACTGCTGCTATGAGGAACTTCGCTCATCCTTGCATAGGTAGGGTCCTACAATGAAAATATTGAACCTGGAACTAACTAGGACTTTAATGTAGCTTTGGCATTTTGAACAACCAGTTGAATTAGTTAGCTTACCAAGAGAGACGTGCCCCAGCTGGACTTTTGACTTGGACAACTGAAACCTTGATTTGACTTCGTTAGTCAGCATCTCGCTCTGACGCTCTGAAGAAACTGATGTAGAAATGACCCAAATGGATCTGGAAGGTCCCAGGTTCCGTTCTAAGTGTGCGCAGAGTGGTTTCCCACAGATATTGTGTGTTACTCTTCGCACAGCACCCATGGAGATGAGCTGTTACCTGTTTTACATCACCAATACCTGTGTCCATATGACATAGGAGCAGAATTATGCATTTGGCCCATTGAGTCTGCTCTGCCATTCTATCATGGCTGATATATTACCCTTCTCTGGAAGTTCAACTGTCCAACTTTTTTCTTCAAAGAAAACTACCCAGCAGTTACCCAGCACAATAGCTACTTACGGAGAAGTTAGTGTAGCAGATTGTTTCAAGCTGTGAATGAGATAAATTGACCAACAAACCACAGTAAGAGTAAGGAAAAAAGGAAATTTGCAAACAAAAAAGGAAATAACATTCCTCAATGTACTATATCTGTTCGTTAGTTAAGATGCAACATCATTGGTACTAATTCAGTTTGACAAACTAACAGTGCTAAATCATTCATGAATTATAGAACCACAAGTCTGTTTGCGCTGCTTTGCTGTTATTATTAGAAAGCAGTAGCCAGTCTGACACTACTCTCTTCTTTAACAAGAACGAGACATGAACTGTTTTAACCTTTGGAGAACGTTAAGCTAATTGTACTGATTTTACTTTGTATTCTGTGAATATTTGTTGAATAGAAAAAGGCAGTGCTTTTTTTTACTTTAAATGTACTTACAGAGATTTTATATTATTTTTACACTTATATTATTTCAAATGCTCACCAGTAATCTGAGTTTCCAATGTTGCCTTTTTAATATTTCTTTTTCCCTCTAATGCATCACTATTAGTTACTTAGAATTCAAATGACACTTAAAGACTTAGTGTTTCTCCCACAGAGATTGCGCAAAGGTAACTGATTCTTCCTCTCTCTAAGAATTCTTTTAACATGACCAGACTTGCCAACTCCGTTTCATCTTATTCCAGGAAGCATCATCGCATGACTCCTTTCTGTGCTTCCACCATAGTCTCCCACCATTGGTCACCAATCTGTCAATCTTAATGCCCTCTCTTCAAAAGCCAGTCAGAAAGAAACTAGTCTCTTCATTACCCCTCGGATGCTTAGCCAGTCAATAAACAGGAGTAGATAGTTATATCCATAAATAAAAGCAAACATCAAAGACTACTTTGTCGTTTTGGGAAAAAAGGTGCCACTCTGATCTTTGGCCGGAAACGTCAAAGTGACCTTTTGAAACTGTGTGTTAAGTTGATGAAACAAGGGTGGGAACAGTGTGGCATTTCAATAACGGGTACAGGTATCATGTTTCCTTCAATAATTATAGGTTCATTTTTCTGAGTGTGTGGAGAAGGGGAAGGGTAGAGTATGGTTGGCTTTACTGGTAAATACAAGATCATTAAAGCCTGCTGCCCACCAGTGTTGCTGGCTAAGCAGTGCAATTACGAGTGAGAAATATCAGCCTTGGGATTTGGGTCGTATTACCTTGAAAGGAGATGTTTCTAACACTGGCGTCAGTGTGTTGTTGGGTCAGGAGACAAAGCCTTAGTTAAACCTTTACTGTCCCATATTTGGTATGCAATATTTCTATACCCGGGTATGGGTGGGTACTTGGAATGCACTGCTGGAGAAAGTGGGGGAAGCAAATGCAATAACAGTATTTATGACAGCCTGGCCAATGAAAACTATGGGCCACGATGGGATTAATAAGGATGGATACCTTTTGCTCAGTGTTGATATGGTGAACCTAATGGCCTGTTTCCATGCTGTATGAATCTTATGTCTATGAGACATAAAAGCCCTCCTTCTTCCCTTTCTCCAGCTGTCCGCTCTCCTCTCCTATCAGATTCTTTCTTCTCCAGCCGATAACCTTTCCCACCCACCCGGCTCCACCTGCCACCTTCCAGCTAGCCACTTTACCCTCCCCGCCCCACCTTTTTATTCTGGCATCTTCCCCCTTCCTTCTCAGTCCTGAAGAAACGTCGACTGTTTACGCTCCTGATAGACCAGCTGAGTTCCTCCAGCGTTTTGTGTGTGTGTGAATACACACTGCCGGTTACCTCGGTGTTAATGAGGCTAAGGCTCTTTCCGAGGGTATAAAATCACCAAAATCAACCTTCCTTTCACTACCCTCAGCTTAGTGTGGGATAGAAGACAAAGATTCTGGGATTTCCCATCGGGTCAGGCAGCATCTGTGGAAAGAGAAGCAAGAGTTTACGTTTCTGGCTGAATACCTTCGCCAGAACCGGGAAGGAGAAAATATAAGGTAAGGCCCCGTCTCTTGTCAACTTGACAGAGTGAGCAATCAGGAGAGATGGAGAATTGATCCCAGAAGAGCATTGGTGCTGGGCTGGTGAGGTGGAACGTCGGAAACATAGGGATAAATCAAAGTGATGCAGGAAGCTTCACCTATTCAGGCAGTCCCTGATGTAACAGGTTCACTCTGAGTGCTGTGACTGGTAGTGTTCTGAATGCTTCTAGGCTATGGCTTTACTAAAAAGCTGAACAGAATCACCAGCTGCAATCCCTAAGCGCTGACAACATTTCCACAACCTGAAATGTGCTTCAGCCAGGACCGTGGACCTGTGGTCAGGATCGTGAATTAATAGGGCCACGGAATGTGATTCCTGAATCATCAGCAAAAAAAAATCCCATGGGAAAGGAAGGTGATTTTTATCCAGTCATAGCGATTGATCCAGAAGGTCAACTCCTGGTGACTCTGCTCTGGGCCAATTCTGATTTCACGGATATCCTCTTGTGTTCATTACAAACGACAATACACAGGAACCAGGGAAATCAGGAGAGCTAGTATTGGTGACCCAGCCCCTTGAACTTCTTCCATAACTTTTACCTACTCAATTAGATAACAGCTTATCAGTATCTCAAATCCTATCCCAACAGCCACACTGTGGAGATGACCTTTGCACGCTCCTGAATCACGCCTTATCTGTTCCCAGGGAGTGTGGTGAGCACACGTCAGTTTTCTTGGTACCTGACCCACAGCAGTACTAATCAGAATTACTCTGCTCAAGTACGATCAATAATGTGTAAATATGACCTTACAGCAAGATAACGTTACGCCAACACCTCCAAACCTACATCTGTGCAATACTGACCAGGCAATTCTCTTTGATGGATCTCAGCTGAGTGGCAAAGGTGAGTGATTGTGTCCCGTTGAGCCCGCAGGACATTGCTTACCTCAGGTTGTGGGCTAAGGACAGAACTAGGCACAACTTTGCTCAACAGGGTGCTTGACAAACCCACCCCACTCATTGCCTCAAGCGCAGGGCACCCCTGTGAATATGTAGTCAGAGGGCACCTAGTGGCCACTGACCTTGCATTCCAGCAACCTTGCCTGGCAAGAGCGGGCAATATCAGCAAATCGAAAATGCTCATTGTGACTGAAAATTCACTAAGGGAGTGTCCAATTAGATGTTGGATGACTTTCTTTGAAATTCCCTATCTCAGATGGTAAGAATGTGATGAATCGTTAAGGCAAATCTTTTTGGACGTGTATTTGGAAATAATACACGTGGCAGGGTTGAAGCTGAGGATAGGCAGAATCTCATTGACTGTTGTGGCTGACTCTAAACACCCCACTTCTTTTTAAGTTCTTAAACTGATGGAAAAATAAAGGTAATATTGACTGTCTTCTATTTCTTAAAGATTTACAGTGGGGTTGGAGCAAATTAAGGGAGCCAATGGCGAAGGTGTATTGCTGGCATGTATACATCTTCTACCTAACTGTTCTAATGTGTATTCATTACTTTAATATTTTCAGAACTTCATGTAAATAAAAGATATATAAATACAAAGATAACAGATTGTTCTCGTTTCATTAGTCTCTGTTTCATCTCAAATACTAAACTGCCGCTTGTGGTTTGGGGGTAGTGACGAAGTCATTTAGAGAGTTGGCATACAGCCCAGGCTTTCTCAAGCTTTGTGTCATCCTGGAGCAGAGCCTGAAGACTAAACCACGGTGCACTCACCAACTGGTAGGTATCGCTTTGCCATTGAGATCCTCCGCCGTCAGGTGAAAGGTGAGTGGTGGAGGGGAACCAGTAAGGCAAAGCAGAGGAAAGCCGGAAGTTTTAGGGTCATCGTGCATGAAAGCAGGCACTGTGGTCCACAAAGTCTTGTATGGGCCCCTAAATCCTAAAAACTTTCTCTAGGGGCACAATTGAGAGCATCCTGACTGGCTGCATCACTGCCCAGTATGGGACTCTGCAGAGAGTGGTGCGGATTGCCCAGCACGTCTGTAGATGTGACCTTTCCCACCTGTCATTTACAGAGACAGGTGTGTAAAAAGGGCCCGAAGGATCATTGGGGACCCGAATCACCCCAACCACAAACTGTTCCAGCTGCTACCATCCGGGAAACGGTACCGCAGCATTAAAGTCAGGACCAACAGGCTCCGGGACAGCTTCTTCCACCAGGCCATCAGACTGATTAATTCATGTTGACACAACTGTATTTCTATGTTATATTGACTATCCTGTTGTACATACTATTTATTATAAATTACTATAAATTGCACACTTAGATGGAGACATAACGTAAAGATTTTTTACTCCTAATGTGTACGAAGGATGTAAGTAATAAAGTCAATTCAGTTGAAGTCCACAATAACTATACAGTGCTAATCCTATACTTTTCTGCAATTCCTACACTCATCCCATTTCCTCCCCACTTTCCCATCAGCTCCCCCATTCTGTCATTCACCTACACATCTGGGGCAATTCGCAGTGGCCAGTTCACTGACCAACCCGGGTGCCTTTGGGAGGAAGGAGGAGTAAACAGGGGGAATTCATGCCACAACTGGCTGAAAGTGTACATACCATGTAGGCAGTGCCAGGGGCAAACCTGGATACCTGGAACTGTGAGGGGGCCCCAGTAAAAAAAATTATGCACCAAGGTTTGAGTGATCACAGCAAATCCTCCTTAGACCCTCGCCAATTTCTATCAGTGCACCATAGAAAGCTTCCTTTCTAGATGCATCATGGCTTGATGTGGCAAGCAGGACCACAGGAAACTACAGAGGACTGCGGACACAGCTAAGCACAACGTGGAAGCTGGCTTCCCCTACATAGAATTGATCATAGAGTAATTGAGTAAATACAGCTCAGAAACAGACCCTTCAGCCCAACTGGTCCAAACAAACCACAGCATCCTCCCTGCTAGTCCCAGTTGCCTGCATTCAGCCATAACCCTCCACCTATCTATCCAAATGCCTCCTAAATCTTGCAGTTGTCTACACCTCGAAATTTATTATCAAAGTACCATGTAAAACCCTGAGAATCATTTTCTTGTGGGCATAATCAATAAATCCAATAATCATAATAGAATCAATAAGAGAACCCACACCAACAGGGAGAACAACTAGTGTGCAAAAAAATCCTCTGTGCAAATTCTCAGAGAAAGAATGAACGACTGAATAAATAAATAATAAGTATCAAGGACCTGCGACGAAGTGAGTCTGTAGGCTGTGAGAATGTTTCGTTATGGGGGAAGTGAAGTTATCCTCTCCGGTTCAAAAGCCCGATGATCGTCTGGACTAGGCGCAAGCACCGTATGAATCAGGAATGGGCCTCTTTGTTCAGCCCAGTCTCCATCCACACACTGGCCACTTGTCATGTCTGCAAACTGCATGAGAGGAAGGCACTGACAGGAGACCCAGAAGGAAGGCAAGATGAATAGGATTAGAGCCATGTCATAAAGTTACTTCAAGGGTAAGTTTTATTAATATTAGTAAATTTATGGTTTATAATCTAAATGTGAAGTGGGTGAGTGTTTATCTGTGAACACAAGGGGCTGCAATCTGGGGCAAGAAGCGCTCTGCTGGGGTTGCGGCACCATCTCTAACCACCTCCCTCTCCCCTGCCTCTGTGTCATCGGGCTTCTTGTCCGGACGTCCAGCCCTTTCCCCTGCAAACCACTGGGAAACCTTGAAGTCATCACCTTCAGCATTTACTATGGAACCAATCCTACTGATTGCATATTGCCCCCACCACAACCAATCCTACATTTCACCTTACTCTTTGCAAACTGAACTTCTGATGACATGATCTCTGGCCTGTCATCACCAACCCCCACTATACCTCAAACCACCTCCCGATGGAAGCCACATTCATACCTATTTTCCATAAACTTGACTCTACCAATAAACTCTTTGTCAACCCCCCATTTTGCAAATTCCGCAAACATATGCCCCCCACCAGGGACTCAATAATCCTGTACTTGTTGACTCATGTTGGCTCCCAATCTCTCTCTGTCCTCCATCTTAAATCCCCGTCTGCTCTCATTCAGAAACAGGTTTAATATCACCAGCATATGTCATGAAATTTGTTAACTTAGCGGCAGCAGTACAATGCAATATACGATAAAATAGGAAAAAAAGTATATCAACAATAATAAGTACATAAATGTATATTAAATTGTTAAATTACAAATAGTGCAAAAACAGGAATAATAAAAAAGTGAGGTAGTTTTCATGGGTTCAATGTCCATTTAGGAATCAGACAGCAGAGAGAAAAAGCTGTTCCGAAATCTCTGAGTATGTGTCTTCAGGCTTCTGTACCTCCTTCCTGATAGTAACAATGAGAAGAGGGCACGTTCTGGGTGATGGGGGTCCTTCATGATCAACGATGAAGCCCTTTCTGAGGCACTGCTCCTTGAAGATGTCTTGTGAGTGTAAGCGTCAGCACGGACTAGAAGGGACGAGATGGCCTGTTTCCGTGCTGTAGTTGTTATATGGATACTATGGAGGCTAGTACCCAAGATGGACCTGACTAATTTGACAACTTTCTGTAGCTTCGTTTGATCCTGTACGGTAGCCCCCAGTGACGCAGCCTGACAGAATGCTCTCCACAGTACATCTACAGAAGTTTTCAAGTGTCTTAGGTGACAAACCAAATCTCTTCAAAACTCCTAATGAAATATAGTCACTGTCTTGCCTTCTTCGTAGCTTCATCAAAATGTTGAGACCAGGTTAGACTCTCATTCGACGCTCCTGTCCTCAGTTCCTCCAGCAGTTTGTTCTCTTTGCTCTTTCTGAAACATCTTTCCTACAGTTGAAGTCCATCTTTCTAACATGACTTTTTGACATCATTTTTCTCCACAGTGTAACACTCTATTAATGAAGTATGTGTTTTAATTTATCCTAAGCTATTGTATATCCCTGGTGAACTCTGGCTCAGAACTGTTGAGCCCTTCTCGTGATGAACGGTTTATGAGTAATTTAAAAGTAAACATGATTGTTGTGAACTCAGATTGAATAACCAGAAAAGTGGGTAATACATTGATAATTGTTAAACATTAAGCCAACAGGAGGTCTGCTTAACAATAGAAGATATTGTCAAAGACATAAATGTAGCCACTTAAAATAGATTATGTGAAGATAACACATTTATAACCAACTACACTACTGGAAGGAGTAGGAAAGGGAAAATCTGAAGAATGATCACCCCAGTTTAATTGTGCTGGGAGGAGCGTACCCAGTCTCCATGACACACTGATGACCAATTTTCTTTAATAGTGTGCTTGACCTTTACAAATATGGACTGTGCTCTCTCTTACCCGGCAGTAAAGCTGCTTAGTACACAGTGAAAAGAAATTGTCCTGGAAAAGGATACGTGGTACAGTGTAACTTGTTTCAAACCGCTGTGAGAAACTGCCAACTCTCTCTCTTGATTTTAATACAGTTTCCTAACTGAATACTCCTTAATCCACTCTATTAATCATCTGCTTGTTAGCACATAAACATTCCTTTGATCCATGTACACCTGCGCTGTCATTTAGAACAGAGAACATTACAGCACAGTACAGGCCATTCAGCCCACAAAGTTGTGCCAAACTTTCATCCTATGCTAAGATTAATTAAACTCTTTCGTCATATATAGCCTGTATTATTCTGTCATCCATGTGCCTACCTAAGAATTTCTTAAATGCCTGTAATATACCTTGCCTTTGTTCCACACACCCACTACCTCTGATATCCCCCTATGCTTTCCTCCAATTACCTTAAAATTATGAGACCATGGTCTTAGCCATTTCCACCCTAGGAAAAGTTTTCTGGATATCCACACATCTATGCCTCCCACCATCTTGTATGTCTCTATCAGGTCACCTCTCATCTCTTAAGATTTTTATTACAAGCCTATCTACTCCAATTACCCCACTCTCCACAGTTCAGAATCAGTCACTCAAAATGTCCATCCAGATGGACAACAGGCTCTGAAACACCTAATCAGATGATTCCTGACTCCTGGTCTTTACTTGCATGTAGTGGAGTGTTCAGGATCAAAATCTTAATTTCTGAATTGCAGGTCGTGATGGGCCAAACAGTCTTAAGTTCAAGTTCAGTTGTCATTTAGCCATACTGGCTCTGTTACAGGACTCAAAATGGACACACTGGAGGCTGTGGTAGAACAAAGGACCCTCCGGAAAATCCTGGCAAATCTGGGCAATGTTTCTCACCCTCTGCACGCCACCTTGGCTGAACGGAGGAGCACTTTCAGTAAAAGACTGAGACAACTGCGCTGCTCCATAGAGCGCTATGTGAGGTCACTCTAACCCTCAGGCTTTAAGGCTCTATAATGTCAACCTATAGTCGGGGAAGTGGTGACCCCCTTGGACCGTTTGAGGTCACTTTTATTCTTTCTTACTTCTGTTACAAATGAGGAGCAACTCTGATGGGCAGAAGGGTACAGAATCGCCAATGCCTGCCCCCCCCCTCCTTTTTGAGAATCGCAAGATCGCTATTATTTCGGGTTTTATACCCAGGAAATGAGAGAGATACACAGCATGTCAGTAATGAGAGAGAGAGACAACGCCAGAATACACAAGGTGGAATGTCTCCTATTGACAAAGAGAGAGATTACTGCTATTGTCTCTTGAAGGAGGAATCATGTATCGAGTACTGTACTATTCATTGAAACCCCTCAGGGGGCAACCAGAGTGGTCTGGTTGAGGGATTGCATCATCCCAACCTGATTGACACCTGAGACCCCGTGAGTGGGGATAAAAGTAGGGTCTGGGGAACACCCCTCAGACGCACCAGGAGAAACGCTACGAGACCGGTGGGGGCTTGTGTGTGTGTCCACCCTTGCCTGGGTGACGAGTCCACCACGGAACGGTCTAGCTAAAGGACGCAGAGGGGTCATACGTGAATGGCCACAACAACAACGAATTGAAGGATCCAGATCGTAAAAGGAAAGTCGGCAAGTTAATAGCTGTTACTGCTTTTTCTCTCTCCAACAATTGCAACACAGTGATCAACAACGACTGCAGCCTGTATGAACTGAACTGAACTTTATATTTCCATCGGACAATTCATTATCCCTTAGACAACGATAGAGCTTATTTCTTATTGATGATTATTATACCCGCACTTTTAGGTTTAGTATTGATGATGTATATTATCTGCATATTTGCATTGATATTATTTTTGTGTATTTTTACTAATAAATACTGTTAAAAATAGTATCATCAGACTTCAACGGCTACTCCTATCTTTGCTGGTAAGATACTCAGTTACAGGGTTTGTAAAACTTCTCATTTAATATTTGTATATCTGTGACACTGTGATTTCCTTTGGGATCAATATCTATCTACACATGTACATAGCTAAACGAAACGACGTTCCTACAGGGCTAAGGTGCAAAACACAGTGCGTTCACACACAGCACGCATAGTTACGATAGCACATACTTTTCTCTGGAATTCCACGATTCTCTAATTTTAGGAGTGCAATTTTCCCTCAAACAGAAAGTGCAGAAAATACCCAGCAGGTCAGTCTGCATCTGTGGGAAGAGAAATAAAGGTAACACCTCAAGTGGAAACACCAGGAAATCTGCAGATGCTGGAAATTCAAACAATACACACACACAAAATGCTGGTGGAACACAGCAGGCCAGGCAGCATCTATAAGGAGCAGCACTGTCGACGTTTCGGGCTGAGACCCTTCGTCGGGACTCAAGTGGAAGACTATTGTCAAAAAATGATAGAGAAATTGACCCTGTAAAGCTGCAGAAAGTGGGAGAGAGGGATGCTCATGCCCTTGTTTGGAGAGAAGCTTCGGGATTCGGGTCTGTGATCGTACAGTTCTTTAAATTCACGAACAATTCATTATCTTGAGTTCTCAGTTCGACTCTCTGGTACAGTTCCACTTTCAGCCGTCCGAGGCGCGCAAGTCATCGGATGAAACACTCCCAGTGGAATTGGGCGTGGTTTATGACCCAGCGGGAAGCATCGAGTTTTTCATTCACGCCAGATTGCTGCAGTCGGGAGAGTACGTGGAAAATGCGAGAGTCGAGAAATGGCTTCACTCAGGTGAGTGAAAAATAATCTTTCATGAACGGTGAACAAACTTTGAGATGAACTTTTCAACAAAGTTTTTCCAACTTATCGAACTTCTAACGTGGACTACGTCGGAAGTCTATGGGAAGTGAGTTTAATGCTTAAGTGTTTCATGAGCAATCCCCCCAGTGCCCCGTCTCCTCTCTCTCTACCACTGTGCTGGTGGGTTGGTTCAATATCAGTTTGAAGAAATTCGGGTTTTTGCCATTTCACTTTTCATTTGGTTGTATTTTAAACAAAAGGCTGCTCGGAGTCTGAGGTAAGATGTCGGTAAGACAAAGACGCTGGCCTGGTGTGAGGGAGTGACTGGCTGTTGCATTGGGAGGCGGGCGGGTGAGTGAGCAGTTCCCTCTCACCTGACCTGGCGGGGAGCCTCGATGGCTGGGGCCAGTGGTGTCTCGCCGGCGTCTCCAGGGGATTACCGGGACGTGCCAAGCAGCACGTCATAAAAATAAACTGGAAACGGAGAGGCAGGACATTCGGCCCATCTCTGCACTGCTGGAACCGCCTTCCACGACCCCTCGTTTTGTGAGTTTAAAACGTCCGTTCCTTCCTCGGTCGCGTGTTTATGCTTTTCTGATTTATTGTTGATACACACTTCTGAGAAAAGAAAGTAGTTCTCTGTTGGATTTCTTGGAAACAGTGTGGCTTTCATGACCTTTAATTGGGCTTTTCCTCATAGTGGACCCAGAGAGAGCTTCTTCACTTTATCAAAGTTCTTCAACAGTAACTGTAACACTCTAGTCTGCGTTCTGCTTTTTCCTTTTGTGTATTACCTCGATGTACTCGTGTGGAGCTGTCTGTCTGGAATACACAGACAAAATCTTGTCACTTTATCTCGGAACATG
This sequence comes from Hypanus sabinus, assembly GCF_030144855.1. Classification (NCBI taxonomy): domain Eukaryota; kingdom Metazoa; phylum Chordata; class Chondrichthyes; order Myliobatiformes; family Dasyatidae; genus Hypanus; species Hypanus sabinus. The sequence continues at coordinate 21,174,757 of NC_082732.1, forward strand.
TGATAACAAACCATTAATTATGCCATCAGAAGACCAAAGTCTGCTCGTCCAATGCTGGCATGTGTACGCACACATTTCTGACATCCTTGTCAATCTGCACTTCAGTGCGGGATAGGTTGGTGCCTGGAATTCTATTGCAGCAAGTGTGATTAAAGTTTAATTATTAATTTAACATGGCTTTCTTGCTCTACAATTCTGCCTCTTGAGAAATAAACAATTGTGTAGAGATGCCTTTATGACGTTGTTAACCTATGGAGCAATTCTTAGTGATTGCAATGGGATTTTCCCCCAACACCGAACAGCCGCATTGCAAGTGCTTGTGCTTCCTCTGTCCTCCATTTTCCTACTTGAAGATCTGTAACATTGTCTTAAACCCCAGCCTTCCCCAGTCTCATACATCTGCTGAACTTTGTTTCTGTAGAACGCTTCTCTCTTCTTCCTCCTTGCCCCACTCAGTGATTTCTCCTCCTTCCTCCTTTAGAAATTGCAGGTTTTTGAGCCCAGACTTGTGTTAAGTCTGTTTTATTTTCCAGCCTTCATGGGTATCTTAAATTTGCCCCTTCAGATAACTTCCCATGAACTAACACCAGACAGGCAGGGCAAATGGCTTCATTCTACACTATAAATTTCTACCAGTAGAATAGAGAGAAAGAATTCAAGCCTTGCTGGACTTGGATCTCAGTACCAGGTGTATCTCAGGTTAATTGTTTGATACATGACTTTTGATTACTTTGGGAGTAATGGTGCTTGCTTAAACCACCCTCTTCATTTGAACCTGGATTGCAAATTGAATTCTCTTTCAGCCTCTTGGCAGTTTTGAACAATAGTTGGGCTTTGTTAATTCTGCTAAAGTAAACACCAATTCCAAATGTTTGCATCTGATTATCAGAATTTTATTTATTCAGTTGTCCTGAAATATTAGCCTTTGTGTATTAGCCCCTTGTGTATGCAGTTTGAGAAAGTAGAAAGCCTTCCCATTTACTCAGTTTCCAACATGCATCTCCTTTTGACAGACAGACAGACATACTTTATTGATCCAGAGGGAAACTGGGTTTCGTTACAGTCGTACCAACCAAGAATAGTGCAGAAATATAGGAATATAAAACCATAAATAATTAAATAATAAGTAAATTATGTCAACTGGAAATAAGTCCAGGACCAACCTATTGGCTCAGGGTGTCTGACACTCTGATGGAGGAGTTGTAAAGTTTGATGGCCACAGGTAGGAGGAATGACTTCCTATGACGCTTAGTGTTACATCTTGGTGGAATGAGTCTCGGGCTGAATGTACTCCTGTGCCTAACAAGTACATTATGGAGTGGATGGGAGTCATTGTCCAAGATGGCATGCAACTTGGACAGCATCCTCTTTTCAGACACCACCGTCAGAGAGTCCAGTTCCACCCCCACAACATCGCTGGCCTTATGAATGAGTTTGTTGTTTCTGTTGGTGTCTGCTACCTTCAGCCTGCTGCCCCAGCACACAACAGCAAACATGATAGCACTGGCCACCACAGCCTCATAGAACATCCTCGGCATTGTCTGGCAGATGTTAAAGGACCTCAGTCTCCTCAGGAAATAGAGACGGCTCTGACCCTTCTTGTAGACAGCCTCGGTGTTCTTTGTATTCATTGACAAGACAGATTGTGGCCTCCACTGGAAATTATTTCAAGGTGTTACTTGATAGAGACTTCTGGTACTTTGATATTTGCAGAAGCAGTAATATTGGAATGGTAGAGTCTTGAGAAGTGGGCACGTGCCCCTGTGTCTGATGCATAACTCCTAGTTGAATGGATCTGGTAAAATTGCTCTGCAAGAAGTCAGTATGGGTTTGATTGTCAGATAGAAGTTTTCTCTATCCTATGAGATAGAAGTTAGGAATCGATTTCTCGAATTTCCAGTAGGCATGAACATTGATTTCTCTAACTTCTGGTATGCCCCCCACCCACTCGTTCACCATTTCCCATCCCCTTTTCCCCCCTCTCTCTCTTTATTTCCTTGCTTGCCTATTACCTCCCTCTGGTGCTCCCCCCCCCCACCCCTTTTCTTTCTTCTACAGCCTTCTGTCTTTTTTTTTAACCAATTTACTTCCCAGCTCTTTACTCCATCCCCTCCCCCTTCAGGTTTCACGAATCACCTTGTGTCTCTCTGTCCCCTCCCCCCACCTTTTAAATTAACTCCTCGGCTTTTATCCCCCCCAGTCCTGCTGAAGGGATTCGGCCCAAAACGCCGACTGTACTCCTCTCCTAGATGCTACCTGACCTGCTGAGTTCCTCCTGCATTCTGCGTGTGCAGATAGCAGCTGCAGTTTCAAAAGGTGTCGGTACAGTGCACTACACCCTAGTGAATCCCTTGGTGGACAGGTGGCTTTTTCCTGGATGGTGTTGAGCTTGGGTAAATGTGGACCTGCTTCCACTTGGGCAAGTGAAGATATTTCTTTTAATGCTTCACTTGTGTTTGTAGGGAGGGAGGCGATGAGCTCCCTTGTAACGCAGTGAAGCTGCTGGCCATTAGTTACCTGAAGACCTGGGTGGGGAATTAAACAACTGTAAAGTGACAGTGGCAAGGGAAACTTGTTGGAACCTCAGAGATGCAAGAAACTGGATTATTTATCTATTTATTGGGATACAGTGTGGAATGGGTCATTCCACCCCCTTCGAGCCACTCCACTCCCCGACTTAACCCCAGCCTAATCACAAGACAATTTACAGTGACCAATTAACCTACCAACAGTTACGTCTTTGGACTGTGGGAGGAAACCAGAGCACCCGGAGGAAACCCACACGGTCACAGAGAGAACATAGAAACTCCTTACAGGCAGCAGCGGCTGTTGAAACCAGGTCATTGGCACTGTGAATCCATGTGCTAACCACTACGTGACCAGATTCTGGAATCTGCAGCAGCAAGCAATCTGTTGGAGGAACTCAGCAGGAGCAGAACCGTGGTTTGGGGGAGGAGAAGTGGGGTGGGAGGGCCTTGGCAATGTTTCAATACCTGCATCAGAACATGGTGGGTCAGACTCGGTTTAGAGATGACCATTGTCTGGCACTTTCGGTGACAAGTAACATTGATGCCCCATCTCAACTCAAGGTGATCCAGCACAGTGCTCACAGATACAGACAGTGGCATGCAAAAGTTTGGGCACTGCTGGTCAAAAGTTCTGTTACTGTGAATAGCTAAGCGAGTAAAAGATTTCCAAAAGGCATAAAGTTAAAGATGACACATTTCTTCAGTATTTTAAGCAAGATTACTTTTTTATTTCCATCTTTCATTCTTTTTATTATTATTATTAATATCAACAAAATAAAATTGATACATAGATAATGGGATTACAAACATACACATTTCAACTGAACATGAAAGAATACATAAGCAATGGTTACAGTATAAATGAGTATTCCCAAATCATGGACAATACAATTTACAAATAAACAAGGCAAACCTAGGTATATCATAATATATATTTTTAAAAAACAGAAAAAAGAAAAATAAAAAAAATTGTGCAAAAAAACTAATCTGTTAATTTAATAACTAATAGGGAAAAAAAACAAAAGAGAAAAAGAAAAAATGGAAAAAAAAGGGCTGTTTCTAATATCTCACAAAAATACAAAATCATCAGTGTCGTCAACTCCGATCCTCTCAACATATATAAAATCGAAACTGGAAAAACAAATAGGCTTGGAACAGGGTCATATTGCATCTTATGAAAATATTGAATAAATGGTCTCCATATCTTTTCAAATTTAATAGAAGTATCAAATACAATACTTCTAATTTTTTCTATATTATTGTAGCGGTGTGCTACACGCAGTGCTAAAATAACGACACGGAGTCGGTAAACTGCAGTTAAAAGAAGATTTTATTCGAACTTCACAGCCTTGCTTTAAAGCCTCCCTGATCCCGCCCTCTCAGGGCGCGGATGCTGTAGGGGGCACGTACTCACAATCCCCCGCAGGCTTTTCCCTTTGTTGGTGAAGCAGACCTGGCGCCCTTTTGGGACTGGCCTTTGTGAGCTGGTTCGAGTGCGCTAGGAAGTGGGTCGCCACATAACTCCCCCCCCCCCCCCCACCCCCCCCAGAACCAGAACCGGCGATACAGCCCCCAATGTCCACAGTCTGGGCCGGACCCTGTTTGGGAGGTCGGCCTCTGCGTCGTGGTGCCAGAAACTCGACAGGTTACGCCAAGTCCACATGGGCCAGTTTGAGTCGGTCCAGCGTGAAAACCTCCTCTCTCCCCCCAACGTCCAGCATGAACGTGGACCAGTTGTTCCGGAGCACCATAAACAGCCCCTCGTAGGGCCGTTGCAGCGGTGGCCAATGCCCGCCCCTTCGTACAAACACAAACTTACAGTTCTGCAGGTCTGCATCGGGATAGCCTCCTGTATGTGTGGGACAAGCGGTCGGGACGCCATTTTTTGGTCGACACTGGTGCCGAGATCAGCGTCTTACCTCCGACGAGTTAAGACACCCGTAACAGGGCACCGGGTCCCCCCCGAGGGCCGTGAACAGCAGCACGGTAAGAACCTACGGCACCCGTACGGTGCAGCTACAGTTCGGCTCCAGCCGGTTCACGTGGGACTTCACACTGGCCGCCGTAGCCCAACCGCTTCTGGGTGCGGATTTTTTGCGGGCACACAGCCTGCTGGTCGACCTGCCGAGGCAGAGACTGGTCCACGCCGAGACCTTTCAGACGTTCTCCCTGGGAGAAGCCCAGTTGCCAGCCCCACACCTTGACTCCATCATGCTGTCTGACAACGACTTCACCAGAGTCCTGGCAGATTTCCCATCGATTCTGGCACCGCAGTTCACGGCAGCCATGCCCTGACACGGCGTACAGCACCACATACCGACCCAGGGACCACTCCTCCACGCCCGTGCTCGGCAGCTTCCCCTGGACAAGCTCCGACTGGTGAAGGAGGAGTTCAAGAGGATGGAGGAATTGGGGATCATCCGGCGGTCCGACAGCCCATGGGCTTCCCCCCTGCACATGGTGCCCAAAGCGACGGGAGGCTGGAGACCATGTGGCGACTACCGCAGGCTGAACGAGGCTACCACACCAGACCGCTACCCTGTGCCGCACATTCAGGACTTTGCAGCAAACCCGCACTGCGCACAGATCTTCTCCAAGGTAGACTTCGTCCGGGGATACCATCAAATCCCGATGCATCCTGACGACGTCCCCAAAACGGCTCTCATCACCCCGTTCGGCCTTTTTGAGTTCCTCCGCATGCTGTTCAGCCTGAAGAATGCTGCACAGACGTTCCAGTGGTTAATGGACGCGGTGGGACGCGACCTGGACTTCGCGTTCATCTATTTGGACGACATCCTCATAGCCAGCAGCAGTCATCAGGAGCATCTGTCCCACCTCCATCAACTCTACGCCCGACTGAGTGAGTATGGTCTGACAATCAACCCGGCCAAATGCCAGTTCGGGCTCGACACCATCGACTTCCTGGGCCACAGGATTATTAAAGTCGGGGCAACCCTTCTGCCCGCTAAGGTAGACGCGTTCCGCCATTTCCCCCGACCCACCACGATCAAAGGCCTTCAGGAATTCGTGGGTATGGTAAATTTCTACCATCGCTTCCTCCCTTCAGCTGCCTGAATCATGCGCCCTGTTCGCCCTGATGTCGGGTCCGGGCAAGGACATTACCTGGGACGAGGAGTCCGCCGCCGCTTTCATTAAAACGAAAGAAGCCTTGGCGAACGCCGCGATGCTAGTGCACCCCAGAATGGACATCCCTACCGCCCTCACAGTGGACGCATCCAACACGGCAGTCGGTGGGGAACTGGAGCAACTCATCGCAGGTCGCTGGCAACCTCTGGCGTTTTTCAGCAAACACCTGCGGCCACCCGAGCTCAAATACAGTGCTTTCGACCCAGAACTGTTGGCGCTATACCTGGCAATCTGGCATTTCAGATACTTCTTGGAAGGTCGGCCCTTCACCGCGTTCACGGACCACAAACTGCTTACCTTTACGTTCACGAAGGTGTCCGATCCCTGGTCGTCCCGCCAGCGGCGCCATCTGTCCTACATCTCTGAATACACGATGGATGTCCGGCACGTCTCGGGTAAGGACAATGTCGTGGCGGATGCGCTCTCTCGCCCTACCGTTCATGCCCTTTCCCAAGGGGTAACTTTGAGGCGCTGGCAGAGGCACAGCAGGCAGACGAAGAGATCCCGAGTTACAGAACCGCAGTCTCCGGTTTGCAGCTCCAGGACCTCCCCGTAGGCCCAGGTGAGAGGACCCGACTCTGTGACGTCGCCACCGGCCAGCCCCGTCCCGTCGTCCCGGCACCTTGGCGGCGACGCGTTTTCGACTCCATTCATAACTTAGCGCACCCCTCCATCTGGACAACCGTCCGGATGGTCTCCAGCAGGTTTGTTTGGCACGGACTCCGCAAGCAGGTCAGTGCATGGGCCAGAACTTGCATGCACTGCCAGACGGCCAAGGTGCAGCAGCACACCAAAGCTCTGCCGCAGCAGTTCCACCCCACCCACCGGCGTTTCGACCACATTCATGCGGATATCGTGGGCCGCCTGCCAGTGTCACGCGGAGCGCGGCACCTCCTGACTATCGTGGACCAGTTCACCAGATGGCCAGTGGCGATCCGGCTCACCGACACCATCTCCGAATCTTGCACCCGGGCACTGATCGCCACCTGGGTGTCCGGCTTTGGTGTACCGGCCCACATTACCTCCGACAGAGGCGCCCAGTTCACGTCCAGCCTGTGGTCAGCTGTGGCCAGCCTTTTGGGGACACAGCTGCATCACACCACTGCCTACCACCCACAGTCGAACGGCCTGGTGGAGCGTTTCCACCGTCACCTGAAGTCGGCTGTCATGGCCCGCCTGTGAGGAGCTAACTGGGTGGACGAACTTCCCTGGGTTCTACTCGGCATCCGCACGGCGCCCAAAGACGACCTGCACGCCTCATCGGCCGAGTTGGTGTACGGCGCACCCCTGGTCGTCCCCGGGGAGTTCCTACTAGCCCCAAGGGGGCAAGAGGAAGAACCCCAGCAGTCCTGGACAGTCTACGCAAGAGGCTCGGTAACCTGGCCCCCATACCCACTTCGCAGCATGGGCAGAACCCAACCTGCAGAACCTGGTGTTTCCCAGAAACTTGCAGGGTGGGCTACAGTGGTGGGCTTCTGCGCCCCACTGCTGGTGGTAGAAACACCATTGTTCGTTGGGCTCCCCACCCCTGCCTCTGGGGTTGGTGGGCTCTGTGGCCGGGCCTGGTCTGGTTTGCTGCTGGGAGCATGGCCTAGTGATCTGTGCGATGGATGCCCCACTCACCTTCTTGGTGTTCCACAGCAAGTCCGCCCGGGCTGCCACCTTCCGGGGGTCACTGATATCTGCATCGAACAGCAGCAGGCGTATGTCCTCGGGCAGCTGCTCTAGGAATGCCTGCTCAAACATGAGGCAGGGTTTGTGTCCGCTGGCCAGAGACAGCATCTCATTCATTAAAGCCGATGGAGGTCTGTCTCCCAAGCCTTCCAGGTGTAGTAAACGGTCAGCCCACTCGCCGTGAGAGTCCGAAGGTCCTTATGAGCAGGGCTTTGAATTCCGTGTACTTGCTGTCGGCTGGGGGAGACTGTACGAACTCCTCAACCTGGGCCGCTGTGTCCTGGTCGAGGGAGCTCAGCACGTAGTAGTAACGTGTGTCCTCTGAGGTTATCTGCCGAACGTGGAATTGGGCTCCTGCTTGCTGGAACCAGAGGAGAGGTTGCAGCGTCCAGAAGCTTGGCAGTTTCAACGAAACCACATGAACAGATGCGGCGTCGTTCATCTCCGGTCAAAAAATCGTTTGGACTGTCGGAGTCACCAATTGTAGCGGTGTGCTACACACAGCGCTAAAATAGCGACACGGAGTCGGTAAACTGCAGTTAAAGAAGATTTTATTCGAACTTCATGGCCTTGCTTTAAAGCCTCCCTGATCCCGCCCTCCCCGGGCGCGGATGCTGTAGGAGGCACGTACTCACAATCCCCCTGCAGGCTTTTCCCTTTGTAGGTGAAGCAGACCTGGCGCCCTTTTGGGACTGGCCTTTGTGCCGGCGCGCTGGCACAAATTGTGAGCCGGTTCGAGTGCGCTAGGAAGTGGGTCGCCACATAATATTATATTTTCTATATATTTCCATCTTTTACAGTTTCAAAATAACGGGAAAGGGCGCAAAGCAGAAGTTGGGCACCCTGCATGGTTAGTACTTAGTAATGCCCTCTTTGGCAAGTATCACAGCTTGTAAATGCTTTCTGTAGCCAGCTAAGACTCTTTCAATTCTTGTTTGGGGATTTTCACCCATTCTAACTTGCAAAAACTTTTTAGTTCTGTGAGATTCTTGGGTCGTCTTGCATGCATTGCTCTTTTGAGGTCTATTCCAAGATGTTTAGGTTGAGGGACAGTGAGGGCCATGGCCAAACCTTCAGCTTTTGAGGTAGTCCATTGTGGATTTTGAGGTGTGTTTAGGATCATTATCCTGTTGTAGAAGCTGTCCTCTTTTCATCTTCAGCTTTTTTACAGACGATGTGATGTTTGCTTTCAGAATTTGCTGGTATTTAATTGAATTCATTCTTCCCTCTACCAATGAAATGTTCCCCATGCCACTGGCTGCAACACAAGCCCAAAGCATGATCGATCCACCCCCATGCTTACCAGTTGGAGGGGTGTTCTTTTCCTTTGTGAACTTCTGATGCTGAATTTTGTGGTGAGGATGCAGGAAAGGTTTTCTTCCGATGACTCTTCCATGAAGGTCATATTTGTGCAGGTATTGCTGCACAGTAGAACAGTGCACCACCACTCCAGAGTCTGCTAAATCTTCCTGAAGGTCTTTTGCAGTCAAGCAGGGGTTTTGATTTGCCTTTCTAGCAATCCTACGAGTGGTTCTCTTGGAAAACTTTCTTGGTCTTCCAGACCTCAACTTGACCTCCACCGTTCCTGTTAACTGCCATTTCTTAATTACATTACGAACTGAGGAAAGGGCTGCCTGAAAACACTTTGCTATCTTCTTATAGCCTTCCCCTGCTTTGTGGGCATCATTTAATTTAATTTTCAGAGTGCTAGGCAGCTGCTTAGAGGAGCCCATGGTTGCTGATTGTTGGGACAAGGTTTAAGGAGTCAGGGTATTTATAAAACTTTGAAATTTGCATCACTTGGCCTTTCCTAATGATGACTGTGAACAAGCCATAGCCCTAACAAGCTAATTGACGTCTGAGACCTTGGTAAAAGTTATCTGACATCTCAAATCTCTTGGGGTGCCCAAACTTTTGCATGGTGCTCCTTTTTTCCCACTCTAAAATTGAACGAAACAAAAAGAATACTGTCAGTATCCACAGGGGTTTGTTTCCAGGACCCCCCCCCCCCCCACCCAATGGATGCTCAAGTCCCTCGTATAAAATGGCGTAGTATTTGCACATAACCTACGCACATCCCCCCCCCCATATACTTTAAATCATCTCTAGATTACTTATAATACCTAATCAATGTAAATAGTTATACTGTATTGCTTAGGGAATAATGACAAGAAAAAAAAGTCTGTACATGTTCAGTACAGACGCAACCATCGTAGCTTTTCTGGGAACGCTGATACTGCCTCAGCATCAGCCAATGCCGATTCTCCCGTGATCTTTAAGTTCTTGAGGCTGTAGCGCTCCACGTATCTGGCCAGCCATCCCTTACCAGCCTTAAACTCCTTCCTCTTGCTCAATGCAAGCAGCGAGCAAACGAGACAGGAGGCGAACGAGTGCTGGAGAGAGACTGAGGATCTGTGAAATGGCAGGAGGCTACAGCAGGCTATGCCTACACATAACTTCATTTGCGTGGACTCAGCCTAGTGTGGCGTGCAGCATATTCAAGTTTTTTTTTTGGAAATTTGGAATTTTTTAAAAAAATATTTTCGATTTGCGGTTGGTTGAATCCGTGGTTATGGAGGGCTGACTGTACACTAATCTTAAAATGTTGAAGAGAATGTTTCATCTTTAACTTTATGACTTTTGGAGATCAGTTTGTCTTCTGCTCACTTAACTATTCACAGTAACAGAAATTTTAACCAGGGATGCCCAGACTTTTTGCATGCCTCTGTAATTAAGAAGTTACAATTCCATGTAGAAGTAAATGTAGTGTAATCAACAGCAGCCACACCTACTTTTGATCTTCATTGGGAAGGAAGGTTTGTGATGGAGCAGTGAAAGATAGTTGGACCTGGGACGTCCCAGGGCAAAGTCCTAGATATCCATGAAATGATATGTCGCTGCTGTTTTGTGCAGCAATTAAGGTCTTCCCTGTCTGTCTGTCCTTGGCCATCTTCCCTCCTGTGCCCTGTTGTGGTTTCTCGTGCCCCACAAACGACCAGGAGACGCAGAGGATTCTTCAAGAAGTATTAAACTTTAATTTGCAAATCAAAGCTGAGACAGTCATTGAGCTAGTCGCTGATTGCCCACTGATCCTTGTACATAGCATTTTTTATAGCAATCTCCTGATTTAGTTGTATTAGCATATCCAATCGTCTATAGTTGCGTATCACAGGTACATCCGCCACTATTGTTTCTACCCATTGACTTAATCATGTTCTAATCTACATCTCTTAGTTACCTCATTAACACCCCATTATCTTCTACTTTCTTAAGATTTCATTCTCCTACTAAATTGGATACATGCATGGCAAAATAGCAAGCTCAAAGCTGACTACATAGTTTTGGTTACATAGCAAACAATGCAACTTTTATACTCCAATAGCTCCAGGTGTGGTTGTGGGGTCCTCATTTCTGCCTCTACAGTACAGCGCTAAGTTAAATAAGGTCCTAGCGTTGATACAATTGGCATTCCACACTGCCTTTGTGAGGTGGAGTCAGAGTCAAAGAGAGATGTGCGTGCGTACATTCACTCACTCTCCCTACCACTTAACCTGTGCACTAGCTGCAGTTAACCTACCAACTGAATGTTTTTGGAATGTGTGAAGGAGCAATATCTCCTGGAGGAAATCTTTGCAGTTGTGGAGAAACCATGCAGACTCCACACTGGGAGCACCGGCGGACCGGATTGAAGCCAGGTCACTAGTGGGGCGAGGCAACAGTCTTATTAACAGAGGATGCAAGCCTGAGCTTCAGGATCTGATCTGAATCCATTCTATTGCCGCACAAACGTAAATGGGACTTGAATCTCCAGAACTTTGGTCAATTCTGTCATGGTCATATGAACATACTTTTCTTTAAAAGCAAGCTTCCCACCAACGAGTTAGATTGGTTGGATTCTTATCTCCTGAATGTGAACTATACTTTCACATAATCATTTCACTTGCAGTGCAGGGACTTTTAATCTTTTTTTTACACTAGGGATTTTTAACAACAACAAACTTAACATTAAAATACTGCTGTTGTGGGTTTAGTCTCTGATATTGAGAGTTCAACACACTAACGAGGGGCCCTTAAAAAATTTAACCCTTAAAGGAAAGTGTTGCTTGCTTGTGTGTAGGGGATGGGGTGGGGAGACATATTTTGAAAAATCTCGTTATTCATTTAGTTCGGTGTTTGAACTTGCAGTCTTCCGGTAACTTAAAAAAAAGGTAATTATAGTTTCTTCACTATACTTATGTAGATTTGTAAAGTGGCTTCCACTGCAGTTTTAACACTGGAACTTTGTAGAGTTTTCTTGTAGTCCAAGAAAGTTGATATTGTGACTTTAAGAGACCGGTGACCATGAACTGGGATGTCGTTTGGAATGTGAGTCGGTATGACAGAAGGTGTAATTGCAAAGGTGTTTTTGAACCAGAAACAAATCATTTAAGTGAGCATTTAAAACATGGAAGTTTAGGAAATGAACTTCAGCTTGTTCAAAGCAATGGAGCATTAAGGATTGCAGGGGCCGGAACAGGTGGAACTCAGAGGTGGGAGCAGTTACCGAATTGAGGAGGAGCTGAAGCCTAGGTTTGAAAACAACGTTGGGAATTTTAAAATTCCACATCTTAACAGACCAGAAACCAGAAGAACCCAACAGGCACAGGAGCAATGTCTGATGAAGAATATCCTTCGATATGTGAATAACATCTCATTTAAATATTGCAGTTCATCTGATGCTGTTTACTACAGAATTATGTAAAAGAGAAATGTAGGATTTGCAATGTGGAAAGACATTTATTTTTATCTTTGTTTAGCAAAGAAGAAAAATGCAAAAATGTATGACTGACCCAATGCCTAGTATACTTAATGACTAATATATTTAATATCATCACCAACTCCAAAAATAGTATCACATAAAATGCTGGATGAACCCAGCAGGCCAGGCAGCATCTATGGAAACAAATAAAAAGTCGACATTTTGGGCTGAGACCCTTCATCAGAACTGGGGAAGGCACCAGGAAAAAAATGGTTGGGGGAGTGGGAGTAGGACCAGCTAGAAGGTGATGGGTGAGACCAGGTGGGTGGGAAAGGGCTGCAGAAGATGGAATCTGATGGGAGAGGAGAGTGGAACGTGGGAGAAAGGGAAGAAGGGGGGGCACCAGGGGAGGTGATAGACAGGTGATGAGAAGAGGTAAGAGGTCACAGTGAGGAATTGAAGGAGGAGGAGGAGAATTTACGAGAAGGATAAATTGATGTCCATGCCATCAGGCTCGAGGCTACCCAGATGGAATATGAAGTGTTGCCCTACAAAGTAGGCCCCTCCCCCGATTTACGTCGGGTTTCATCAGTGTAGGGGACGCTGCATCATGAGCAGCGGATACATTAGGGGATTCCAACAGATTGGCGGGTGAAGTATTGCCTCACCTGGAAGGACTGAATTGAGGTAAAGGAGAAGGTAAATGAGCAGTTTGCTTGCAGTGGTGTGTGCTGGGAGGTGGGGGGAGATTACTTGGGGGGGAATTAAATGGACAATGGAGCGATCCCTGTGAAAAGCGGAGAATGGGGGGTGGGGGTAGTGCAGCTAAAAATGTGTTTGGCGGTAGGACCCCTGTTGAAGATGGCAAAATGTCCAAAAATGGCGGTTTTTCTATTGTGTACTTGAAGTGGATGCAAGTTTGGCAGATGGTAAAGTTTGGATTGTCAGGTGTCTAACTGACTGACAGGCCACGGTAGTTGTGAGGTTCAGCAGATGAGTTAGGACGATATCTCTCAAGTCAAAGTTGATGCATTTGGTGATCAACGGAGCTTGAGCTGGGCTTGGTATCAAGGAGGGCCCCAAATACCTTAGCGTTGTGATTCAACCCTGACACTGGCCAAGGAAGAGGTTGGTGTTGAATGCCAAGTGAAATTTCATTTTGGAGGAAAGTTCTAAGCTATTGGCTGTCAGGTTGGAATGTTATGGTGAGGTTGTATAAGGCATTGGTGAGGCCGAATTTGGAGTATTTTGTACAGTTTTGGTCACCAAATTGCAGGAAAGACATTAATAAGGTTGAGAGAGTACAGAGAATGTTTACAAGGATGTTGCCAGGACTTGAGAAATTGAGTTACAGAGAAAGGTTGAATAGGGTTAGGACGTTATTCCCTGGAGAAGAATGAGGGGAGACTTGATAGAGGTATATAAAATTATGATGGGTATAGATAGAGTGAATGCAAACAGGCTTTTTCCACTGAGGCTAGGGGAGAAAAAAACCAGAAGTCATGGGTTAAGGGTGAAGGGGAAAAAGTTTAAAGGGAACATTGGGGGGCTTCTTCACACACAGTGTGGTGGGAGTGTGGAATGAGCTGCTAAATGAAGTTGTAAGTGCTGGCTCACTTTTAACATTTAAGAAAAACTTGGACAGGTATATGGATGAGAGGGGTATGGAGGGATATGGTCCAGGTACAGGTCAGTGTGACCAGGCAGAAAAATGGTTCAGCACTGCCAAGAAGGGCCGACGGGCCTGTTTCTGTGCTGTAATGTTCTGTGGTTCTATGAGTAAAGTGTGAAGAATCAGAGGAACAGAAAGTGACAAGGAAAGTGTTGGTGGGATAGCGGACAGCACAGTGCAGCAGCCAATACAGACCCACGTATCGGGTTATATCCTGACCTTGAATGCTGTTTGTGTGGAGTTTGCATGTTCTTCCTATGATTCATGGATTTCCCCAAGCTGCTCTAGTTTCCTTCCATGTCCCAGAGCTGTACAAGATGGCAAGTTAATCGTAAGTAGTTTCTAGTGTGTAGGTGAGTGTGAAATATGAGAGGAGTTGGTTGAGAATGTGAGGACGAACATAGGATTGGTGTAAAAGGGTGATTTATGGTCGGTATGTATGTGAAGGGCCAAAGGGCCTGTTAGCCTGCTTCATTTCTATGACCCTGGCTGCAGTGACGTTGCTATCGATGGGAGGTGGTAGTGGCCTCGTGGATGATCTCCAGACGTAACAGGGGCAAGAAGGTGGCTGCAGCTGGCTAAGTGAGAAAAGGGGACGTGCAGTCTCGATCAGCTGGCTGGCTGAGGAGAGAAGTCGGCTAAGTATATTGTTATCAAGAGTATCAAAGGGTGTTGGCAAGTCAGGAATGATGAGGGAGTCAACCAGAGCACAGTTTCTGGTTTATAGTAGCGACTTTAATAAGACTTGGGAGTCGCTTGGGAGCCTGACAGAATGGGATGGAGCAGAAAGGAAGATGAGTACAAAATAAAAACTGAACAGAACTGGCGATATTCGGTAGATTTGGACAACGTTTGTGAGATAGAATCAGTAAATATTTCAGGTAACTAGTTTTTCATCTGATAATTCAGAGAATTGAATTTCGGAAATACAAGGTAACGTTCACCGTATACAACCCTGAGATTCATTTTCTTACAGGGATTCACAGTTAGTACTAAGAAACACAGTGGAATTGATAAAATGTTGCAGCTCTATAAATAAACACTAGTTAGACCACACTTTGAAAATTGTGTTCAGTTCTGGCCGTCTCATTATAGGAAGGAGGTGGAAGCTTTAGAGAGTATGCAGGGGGGATTTACCAATATGCTGCCTGGATTAGAGAGCATGTCTTTTGAAGAAAGATTAGGTGAACTGGGGCTTTTCTCTTTGCAGCAAAGGAGGATGAAAGGTGACTTGATAGAGATGTGTAAGATACTAAGAGGTATTGACAGTGCCTTTTTCCCAGGGCAGAAGTGGCTAATAGTAGAGGGCATAATTTTAAGGTAATTGGAGCAAAATATAGGGGGGATGTCAGAGGTAGGCTTTTTTTCACAGAGTGGTGAGTGCATGGAATGTGCTGCTGGGCTGGCGGGTCATTTTAGAGACTCAGGCAAATGGATGAAGGAAAAATGGGGGGGACTGTGTGGGAGGGAAGGGTTAGATTGATCTTGGAGTTGGTCAAAAAATGTCATACTGTGGACTGTTCTATGTTGCAATTCATTGACCTGCAATATTAACTGTCTTCATTACATTTTCCACATTTGGATGAGTTATCTACTTTTATATGAGTCCTTTTATTTTGCTCTTGGATGGGGGAATGCAACACGTACAGACATTTTCCCCCTTCTCAATCAATGAGGAGGATTGATTTAGTCAGTACTGTTTTGGAGATTCTGAGTTAATACAATGGCTGCAGCATTCACCTGCCCACTGAACATAGGGGATTCATTGACAGAGAATCACTGGGTAGCTGAGATGATGTAAAACTCTATTTAAATGCAAATATTTTCTCAATTCATACTCTAGTTGCAAGGAAAACCAGGGATGCTGTGATTGGGGTGCCTGCTGGTTCCTTTGATTTTTTTTTGCTCCAGATTCCAGCATCTGCAGGCGTTTGTGTCTCTGGGTCTTTGACTTCCTTTGTTCAAGACTGAACAGTTGCCAAGGATTTCAGCCCATTTGAGACCAAGCACAGTTTAAGGGGGCCAGCAGCCATTTTTAAGTTGCCAGGTTGTTGGTTGCTAGTTTTGTTTAAATTTTCATTTTGTTCCTCCGGAAGGTGTCGATTTTTATCACTAATAATGTTCTCACAAACAAGAGAAAATCTGCAGATGCTGGAAATCCAAAGCAACACACACAAAATGCTGGAGGAACGCAGCAGGCCAGGCAGCATCTATGGAAAAGAGTGCAGTTAACTTTTCGAACTGAAACCCTTCAGCTCTGTACTCTTTCCCATAGATGCTGCCTGACCTGCTGATGTTTACCTCATTCCCGTTACTGTAACACCATGCACAGCTCATAGGGTCACTGTCTCACAGTGACTGAAACCTGGGTTCCATCCTGACTTTGGGTGCCATTGTTGTGAAGCTTGCATGTTGTCCCTGTGACCATTTGAATCTCCTCTGGGTGCACTTGTTTACTACTCCACTGAGAGGTCTACCCTGAAGAAGTTTAAATCTTCTCCTTGGAAGGTCAGTGAAACCCTCTTTCACTGCTCCCCTCCAACTCTTTGACCATGTGATCACCCAGACCTGCTACCACAGCCTATCAGGTTCTTTCTTCTCCAGCCTTTGACCTTCCCCCCCCCCCCCCCCACCACCTGGCTTCACCTATCACCTTCCAGTTAGCCACTTTCCCCTCCCCCACCTTTTTAATCTGGCATCTTCCCCCTTCTCAGTCCTGAAGAAGGATCTCAGCCCAAAACAGCGATTGCTTATTCTTTTCCAGAGATGTGGCCTGAGCTGCTGAGTTCCTTCAGTATGTTGTGTGTGTTGCTATAAATTTCCATCATCTGCAGAATTTTTCTTGTTTGTGATGGAGTCCTACATTCCATATGTCATTGGCCCTGTGTGTACAGTAGGTAGGGGGGAGAATGTGGGGGGAATAAGAAGTGGAATGAATGTAAGGTTACTCTAAATGATTGATAGTGTGGACTGAATGGGCCAAAGGGCCTGTTTCCATGCTGTATAGCAATATGACTTTGAGGTTGAGACTGTTGGAATGTAAGATGCACCAGTTGTCCTCCCTTAATGGACAATCCTACAAAAAGTAGTGGATACAGCCCAGTCCATCATGGTAAAGCCCTCCCAACCATTGAGCACATATACATGAAACACTGTCGTAAGAAAGCAGCATCCATCATCAGGGACCTTCACCACCTAGGACGCGCTCTCTTCTTGCTCTGCCATCAGGAAGAAGGAACAGGAGCCTCAGGACTTATACTGCCAGGTTCAGAAACAGTTAATACCCCTCAACCATCAGGCTGTTAATCCTAAGGGGATAACTTCACTTTCTCTCACTGAAGCGTCCCCACAACCATCAAGGACTATTCATCCCATGTTCTCAATATTTATTGTTTATTTTATTATTATTTATTTTGTACTTGCACGGTTTGTTGCCTGTTTTACACTGGTTGAACACCCAAGTTGGTGTGGTCTTCCATTGATTTTGTTATGGCCATTATATGGATTTATTGAGTATGCTAGTCAAGCATATTCAACGCAGGCCAGGGTTATATATGTTGATACACTGAAAAATCTGATTTGTTTTCTCTCTTTCCCACTTCTGGCGATGTGTCTTGGATCTGAAACGCGAACCCGTTCCACAGATGCTGCCTGGCCTGAGTGTTTCCAGCATCTTGATTGTGAATGAATTTGCTGTCTTCTCCGCATTTGTATTAGGGATCAGAGTCTTAACTAAAATTGGATTAGTTTAGTCTTGGATTTGGTATCTTTTAGAATAGACATGGGATTTTTGCAGATGTAGGACATTAATCCAACAATATTTTTGAGGTAGAGTTATCTGGGTCACTGGCACTTCATGTTAATGGCAAATTCAAAAAAAAATCTCCTGGAAATCTGTAATAAAAATACTTGAAAGAGATTGGACCTAAAACATTAAATCTCTTTATCTTTCCAAAGATGTCCCTTGACCTCCTGAATGTTTCTGTCACTCTTTTTATTACCTCTTATCCTTCTTTACTGTTTGCACTTGTGGGCTATAAGGCAATTGGCAAGGGGCCAGTATAAAGAAGCTAGGTTTAAGTGGAGTGGTCATTGTGGGAGTGACCATAATCTGAGTGGGCAAAGTTAGAGGGGGAACAGAGGCTTTACATCAAGGGGCGGAAGCTAGGAAGAGGTTTCTCTTGAGTTTCTGCTTCTTTCTTTATTAGTGCCTAGCTTGAGCAGTAAGATTAGATTCCAGAGCAATGGAGTGCTCTTCTTGCAAGATTTGGCAGATCTGAAAGACCTCCAGCGAGAAGTGAAAGGGCTGAAGATGGGCCAGTTGGTGTAAAAGTAGGTGCACCATGTAAAGAGACTTTGAGGGATGGTGGGCAGCAGGTAATACAGTCAGTTGGTTGGGTTGAAATGTGTCACTTTAATGTGAGAAGTGTCAGGAACAAGCGTGATGAACTAGGAGCATGGATCAGCACGTGAAACTACGATGTTGTGGCTATGACAGAAACTTGGCTGTCGCAAGGGTAGGAATGGCTGCTGGATGTTCTGGGGTTTGGGTATTTCAAAAGGGACAGGGAAGGAGGTAAAAAGTGGAGGAGTGGTACTGGCATTGTTAATCAGGGATAGTATCTCAGCTGCAGAAAGGGAGGAGACCAGGAGAGATTGTCCTCCGAATCAATATAGGTGGACGTCAGAAACAGAAAGGAAGCAATCACTCTATCGGGAGTATTTTATAGACCCGCACTCCCATAGCAGCCGAGACACTGAAGAACAAATTAGGAAACGGATTTTTGATAAATCACTGGATTTCAAAATGTATGTTACCTCACAGGATTGTATAGTTAACTGTTTTAAAAATTAACAGTGTGTTTGTCATCAATGTCTTGGATATTGATTGGCACCTCCTTAGTGCAAAAAAAAGTTTAGGTGGGGCAGAAATTGTCAGTTGTGTCCTGGAAGGAATCCTGACACAATATGTCGACAGGCATACAATAGGAGAGGCCATACTGGATCTCGTTCTTGGCAGTGAACCTGGTCTCTAGTGACAGGTCTCTCGGTGGGTGAGCATTTTGGAGACGGTGGTCACAAATTCCCAATCTTCACCACAGGCTTGGACAGGGATAGGAGCAGGCAGGATGGGGAAGTCTTCAGTTGGAGGAGGGGAATTGTGATAATGATAAGCAGGAACTTGGGACAGGTAAAATCTGGGAAATGCGTAGTGGAGAGGGCAGAGGAGATTTACCAGGATGCTGCCTGGATTAGAGAGCATGTTGTATGAAGAAAGGTTGAGCGAGGTGGGGCTTTACTCTTTGGAGAGAAAATAGATGAGAAGTGACTTGGTATAGATGTATAAGATGTTAAGAGCCATTGAGAGAGTGGACAGCCAGCGCCTCTTTCCAAAGGCAGAAATAGCTAATTTAATGGCCAGTGTATGATTTTATGGTGACTGTACAGAGAATGTTTTTTTTGGCAGTGGTGGGTGTGCGGAACATGCTGCCAGGTGTAGGTTTAGTGGCAAATATATTGGGGACATTTAAGATAGGCACATGCATGAAAGGAAAATGAAGGGCTATGTGGGGAAAAAACTTTAGATTGATCTTGGAGTGGGTTAAAAGGTCTGCCCAACAGCGTGGCCCTAATGATCTATATTGTGTGCTGCCCTATGCTCTGTTAAAACAATTCGTACTTGTACAACACCTTCAACATAGTAAAATGGCTCATAATGAGAGGCTGTACTTGATCTGGTATTGGGAAATGAACCTGGTCAGGTGACAGGTCTCTCAGTGGGAGAGCATTTTGGAGATAGTGATCACAACTTTATCTCCTTTACCATAGCATTGGAGAGGGATAGGAATAGACAAGTTAGGAAAGCATTTAACTGGACTAAGGGGAAATATGTGGCTATCAGGCAGGAACTTGGAAGCATAAATTGGGAACAGATGTTCACAGGGAAATGTATGGCAGAAATGCGGCAAATGTTCGGGATATTTGCATGGAGTTCTGCATAGGTACGTTTCAATGAGGCAGGAAAAGGATGGTAGGGTACAGAAACCATAGAGTACAAAGGCTGTTGAAAATCTAGTCAAGAAGAAAAGTAGAGCTTACGAAAGGTTCAAAAACCTAGATAATGATAGAGATCCAGAAGATTATAAGGCTAGCACGAAGGTGCTAAAGAATGAAATTAGAGCCAGAAGGGGCCATGAGAAGGCCTTGGCAGGCAGGATTATGGAAAACCACAAGGCATTCTACAAGTATGTAAAGAGCAAGAGGATAAGACATGAGGGAATAGGACCAATCAAGTGTGACAGTGGAAAAGTGTGTATGGAACCGGAGGAGATAGCAAAGGTACTTAATGAGTACTTTGCTTCAGTATTCACTACGGAAAAGGATCTTGGCGATTGTAGGGATGACTTGCAGTGGACTGAAAAGCCTGAGCAGGTAGATATTAAGAAAGAGGATGTGCTGGAGCTCTTGGAAGGCATCAAGTTGGATAAGTCACCAGGACTAGACAAGATGTACCCCCGGCTACCCTGGGAGACAAGGGTGGAGATTGCTGAGCCTCTGGCAATGATCTTTACATCATCAATGGGGAAGGAAGAGGTTCCAGAGGATTGGAGGGTCACAGATGTTTTTCTTTTATTCAAGAAAGAGAATAGAGATAGTCCAGGAAATTATAGACCAGTGAGTCTTACTTCAGTGGTTGGTAAGTTGATGGAAAAGATCCTGAGAGGCAGGATTTATGAACATTTGGAGAGGCATAATATGATTTGGAATAGTCAGTATGGCTTTGTCAAAGGCAGGTCGTGCCTTACGAGCCTCATTGAAATTTTTGAGGATGTGACTAAACACCTTGATGAAGGTAGAGCAGTAGATGTAGTGGTTATGGATTTTAGCAAGGCACTTAATAAGGTACCCATGCAAGGCTTATTGAGAAAGTAAGGAGGCATGAGATCCAAGGTGACCTTGCTTTTTGGATGTAGAATTGACTTGCCCACAGAAGGCAAAGAGTGGTTGTAGACAGGTCGTATTCTGCATAAAGTTGGTGACCAGTGGTGTGCCTCAGGGATCTGTTCTGGGACCCCTTCTCTTTGTGATTTTTATAAGTGACTTGGATGAGGAAGTGAAGGGATGGGTTAGTAAGTTTGCTGACGACACAAAGGTTTGGGGTGTTGTGGATAGTGTGGAGGGCTGTCAGAGGTTACCGCTGATAGGATGCAAAACTGGGCTGAGAAGTGGCAGTTCAACCCAGATAAATGTGAGGTAGTTCATTTTGGTAGGCCAAATATGATGGCAGAATATAGTGTTAATGGTAAGACTCTTGGCAGTGTGGAGGAACAGAGGGATCTTGCGGTCCAAGTCCATAAGACACTCAAAGCAGCTGCGCAGGTTGACTCTGTGGTTAAGAAGGCATATGGTGCATTGGCCTTTATCAACCATGGGATTGAGTTCAGGAGCTGAGAGGTCATGTTGCAGCTATATAGGACCCTGGTCAGTCCCCACTTGGAGTACTGTGCTCAGTTCTGGTCACCTCACTACAGGAAGGATGTGGAAACTATAGAAAGGGTGCAGAGGAGATTTACAAGGATGTTGCCTGGATTGGAGAGCGTGCCTTATGAGAATAGGTTGAGTGAACTCGGCCTTTTTTCCTTGGAGAGAAGGAGAATGAGAGGTGACCTGCAAAAGGTGTACAAGATGATGAGAGGAATTGATTGTGTGGTTAGTCCAGAGGCTTTTTCCCAGGGCTGAAGTGGCTAACACGAGAGGGCACAGTTTTAAGGTGCTTGGAAGTAAGTACATAGGAGATGTCAGAGGTAAGAGAGTGGTGAGTACGTGGAATGGGCTGTTGGCAACAGTGGTGGAAGTGGATACAATAGGGTCTTTGAAGAGGCTCCTGAATAGGTACATGGAGCTTAGAAAAATAGAGGGCTATGGGTAGAGCTTTAAGTAATTTCTAAAGTAAGTACATGTTCGGCACAGCATTGTGGGCCGAAGGGCCTGTATTGTGTGTGCTGTTGATTTTCTATGTTTCTAAGATTAATTGAGAGGGAGAATTGTCATTGAAGGAGGAAATTGTATCAGTGAAGGTAACCAAAAGCCTAGGTCTCTAAGAAGTGACATGTGGTCCCCCTTGGGGGCCATCTGTGCTCTGAGGTTCTATTACAAAAAGCATTTTTTTCTCCTGTCTGGGCTATAGACCATTCATGGTTGAGTACACCCTTTACAGATCACTCACGTGGGGCAGTGAAGGACATGCACAAATGAACAACCTCTCCACCACTTTCCACAACACTTCAATCACATGTGACGTTTTTTGGATTTGCACAAATCGTTTCCTAGTTTCTTCTCCAAAATCTCATCCGTTGGGAAAAGGAATCAAGTTTCAATTTTGAAGAAATATAAAGCCTCGCATTAGCCTTTGCTTTTGTCGTTTAGCCAGTCAGGTACTTTAGTTTGTCTTAACAGAGAGTGAGACACTTCCTGGTAACCAATGAATGCTAAAATTGGTGCTCTGTTCTTGGAGCCTTTGCTTCTCTATAATTCATGTTTACACTTTGGTCCCTGTAGTCACGTTGTTCAGACAATTCCATCTTATTTTCGGTCTGCCTAACTGGTGGTACAATATCACGTCAAGAACATTACGGAATTTTACACAGACACTAACAGGTTAGCAGCCAGAAATTGTGTCTGGGCCAATCTTGCCCATTCACTCTCTGTAACTAGTCTCCCAGCTTCACTGAATAAAGACTCAAGTCTTTGGTGTGCTGCCGAGTTTAATCTATTTGGCGTGGTTTTGTGCTGAGAGTGTTGCTTTTAG
The DNA here is from genome assembly GCF_030144855.1 of Hypanus sabinus. Classification (NCBI taxonomy): domain Eukaryota; kingdom Metazoa; phylum Chordata; class Chondrichthyes; order Myliobatiformes; family Dasyatidae; genus Hypanus; species Hypanus sabinus. The sequence goes on from NC_082732.1 coordinate 21,197,325, forward strand.
CAACTTCATGGCTGAGCTGTCTTGAGGCAGACATCCCACCACTCCCAGAAGTTCCGGGAGTCTCCCGCATATTGATAGCGGCTCCCCGACGCCCGCACATTATATACAATATCCCGGAAATCGATCTTTTTTAGAGGAAGAGCTAGAGCGAGAGGGAGCATACTGATTAGTCTCTCTTTGTCCTAAGTAGACCTATCAGTTTTCTCTGTGGGCGGGCTTTACAGTCGATCTCTTGCTCTCTTTCTTGCTCCCTCTCTCGCTCTCTCTCTCTCTCACTCCCCCCCCCCCCCACCCTCCATCAGTTCAGTTTAGTGTCCTGCAGCGCCATGGCAGAGTGTTCCCAAAAAAGGAAAATATAAAATGTACTTCACCCCAGACTACACTAAAGTCTACCCCTGCCTAATAGGGGTCAAAAATAATGACAGTGTTGCTCGCTCCACTGTTTGCAACAGTGACTTTTCTACTGTCTGTGGTGGGTTCAATGACTGTAAAAGACATGTTGAGGTGAGTTTAACAGGTGTCATTCATTATTAGCATATCTAACGTTATTTAAGCTAGCTGGCTAGCTGCTAAGGAGCTACTCTATTGGTGTCCTAAACTCCCTGTAGACTTGCTTAAAGCTGTGATAGAATGAAAAAACGACTCCATGGTAATATAGTGTAAGATGAGTACATATTTTAATGTTGCACTTTCTGCATGTACCCAACTTGGTTTACAGATTAGACAAAATCACTAAACAAAGTATTACATACACCCTTGGAGGTTGACCTGGGGGGGGAGGAGGAGGGAATATGGGGGGCAGAGGTGCTACCTCCCTGAAATGAGTTTTTGCAGGGTGGGATGTCTGCTGAGGGAACTGTCTCTGTGTTGTTTTTGAAGATTACTCGTCACTGAAGATGGTCTGTGCGGGTGTAGTGGGGCGATGCAGTGGCATCTGTATGGTGGTTGTCGCACAGCTCTAGTGAAATGGCTTCAGTTCCCCAGCTTCTCCCGTCGTATCCCAAAAAGATGCAATTTGTAAGCTAACTAAATGTTCGTTGTGTGTCCATGAGTTGTGTACTGTAGAGGGAGTTGGTGGGAATGTAGGAAGGAGAAAGGTGTAGGCAACACATGCAAAATGTTGGAGGGACTCGGCAAGTTAGACAACATCTATGGAGGGGAATAAACAATTATGGGCTAAGACCCTTCATCAGGACTAGGAAGGGAGGGGCAGAAGTCAGAATAGAAAGATGTGGGGAGGGGAAGAAGTACTAACTGGCAGGTGATAGTTGAGACTAGTTGAGCAGGAAGATGGGAGGAAGTAAGAAGCTGGGAGGGGATTGGTGGAAGAGTTAAAGGACTGAAAAAGAATGCATTTGATTGTAGAGGACAGTGGACCATGGAAGATGAGGAAAGAAGGCGGCTGAGGGGGTAACCAGAATGAGGAGTGGAGGGGAAAAAGAAAAGGAGGGGAATAAATTACTGGAAGTTGGAGTAATTGTGCTCACTCCATCTTCCTACAGCTGCAAAGGTGATAGTCACTCTTGTCCTTGCCTAGCACCCCAAAACTTTTTGTTGATTAATGTGTGGTTTAAGAGGAAAACCAATGGAAGATATAAAAGTTCCATAACTATAGAGCTGCTACCTAGCTGCGTCAGAGAGGTAGATTGAAACCTGACCTTGTGCTGTCTACCTTGAGTTTGCACATTCTCCGTGACCACCTGGATTTCCTCTGGGTGCTCCAGTTTCTATCCTCACTTCAAATACATGAAGGTAGGTAGGTTCATTGTCTCTGGTTTGTAGGTAAGTGGCAGAATCTGGAGTTGATGAGAATGAGGGAGAATAATTTGGGCATTGTCTAAGTGAAGTGGTTAGTTTGGACTTCATGATCCAAAGTGCTGTATCTCTCAGCTACGGAATGTGGGCCAGATTAGTCTGCAACTAAACACGTTTTAGAAACATCTAGAAGATAGGGCAATATCTGCAGAGGGGATTTAAAAAAATCAAGGTATTATTCTCTCTGTAGGCTCTCCCTGATCTGATCTCTCTTCTTGTGATTTCCCTTCTCTGTGTTGACTGACCTGCATTTCACAGTTTTACATGGCTCTGCTTTCTGTCCCTTCATCTGCCTTCATCAGTCTGTCAGGCAGATTGTAAACAGTGCATTACCATGGCAACCCTGGCCTTGCCATATCAGAGATATTTCTGTCATCTTACCATCCCTCTCTCATCCTCCTTGCAATCTGAACCCAACTCTCTCATTTTCTCTTTCCATGGATGCTGCCTGACCTGCAAAGTCTCTCTGCTTTGATGATTAAGGGCTGCTAAATGTGTTGGAGAAACGTGGCAGATGCAGTGTAAATGTACGTGCTTTCCTCAACATGGAGCCACGGCTGTAATTAAATGTAAGGTCTGGCAGGATCCTTTGCAGGGTTCTCATCTCCGTGTATTTCATGGCTTGCTTACTGGAATGTGGTGTTCTTTGTGCTGGAAATGAGCTACTGGATTAGGAGGGAAGACCTCTGTATATTTAGAGATATAGTCCGGTTACAGGCCCTTCTGGCTCAGCGAGTCTGTGTCACCCCATTACACCCATGTGGCCAATTCAACTCCAAACCCAAGCGGGCATTGTGGGCATGCTATGTTGGTGTCATGATGTGTGGTGACACTTAGACTTCTGCCAGTATGTCCTTGGGTTGTGTTGGTTGTTAATGGCGATGATGCATTTCACGGTCTGTTTTGATGTATGTGCGTTAAATAAATCTGGGTCTTTGGAACGTGGGGGGAAACCCACGCAGTCATGGGATACTTGTACAAACTCTTTACAGGCAGCGGCACAACTGAACACAGATCTTTGGCCGTCATAATATGGTGTTACACCATCCACTACACTACTGTTGGCCTATACTAAGTCCTGTGTGCAGAACTTTGGAAGGCAAGACTTTAAAATACTGCAATCTCCTTTATTGGGGGGGGGGGGCTTCAAAATGGTACCATAGTCAAGTTCAAGTTTAATTGTAATTCAACCAGACATGACTGCCATGAATACAAAGCAAACAAAACAGCGTCACTCCGGGGTCATGCACAGCACGAGGCACATATAAGATATAGTCACACACAAAAACGGTGCAGTTCATGAGACATCTGGTTTGTGAACAGTAGATCATTTATTAAATGGATGCATTCCAAAAGTTAATTACCCAAATGTCCCGGTGACTTGCTGATTACAATAGTGATTAACTGATTCATTCATATCAGCCGGCAGGTCCAAAGATTGGTTCTTTGTCTTTATTAAAATGGTTGGTTTCAACTAAGTTAAAAATGCTTTGGTTAGCTCTTAGAAACTTGAATTAGACTGTTGTCCCAGTGAAAATTTGGTTATATCAGCATCAGGATCCAGATTTTTGTCATGTACTCAAGGGTGCAATAAAATTCCTTGCTTGCATGAATCTCACTTTGAAAACAGTGTACGTACATCAATAACTCGAGCAGTGAGCAATAAACAACAGACGGTGGAAAAATAGGGCGATCTAAAATAATGAACAAAGAAATGTGAAGGGGGCAATAATGAGGAAGGGAGGGAGGAAGATTTATGAATCTCGGAACAAAGGGGGATGTGAAACAGGTCACTGATTTAGAATCACTGATTCAGGTTTAATATCACCAGCATATTATTGTGAAATTTGTTGTTTTTGCAGTAGCAGAACAATGCAATTAGGAAAAAAAACTGAATTGCTCCAAGAATATATTAAATAGTTTAAAAAAAGGTAGTGCAAAAATAGAAATAAAAGAAGTAGTGAGGTAGTGGCTCATGGGTTTATATATTTATTATAATTGACTTGTATGGCATGAAATTTGTTCTTTTGTGGCAGCAGTCCTGTCGGAGTTGACCGTGGATATTGAGTCCTAGCTGTCTAGATATGCTGGCCTGGGCAGTACGATACGGAGAGCAAGCTGTTGCTGATGTCGCAAGCTCCCCCTCTACACGCAGCTGGTGAAAGGAACGGCAGAGACTGACACAGTTTGGTACCAGCAGCGTCGCTGGAGTTGCCAGTCAGCGTTGAACTCAGTGTAGGACTGCCTCGGGACTCCAGCTCCAGAATTTCCCTCTGGGTTTACTCCCAAAGCCTTCCCCAGTGAGTGGGTGTAGCTGCAAGGCAGCGGAGGTTTGAGATCAGAGTTTTTCTCCTCCTAGGAGAGCTGCCAGCCATGGCTGACAGGCCCCATCTGCCCAAAGCAACTGTTTTAAGGTGCCGGTAACCCGCCTTTGCCTCTTCTCCTGTCAATAGAAATGGTCCCACCGAGCATAGTAAGAAAGCCACACTTGAAGGTCAGGAGCTGGACTTGGTTGTCAGAGGTTATTTGAGGCGCACGTCAATAGCTTATCCCCATTACCACCCCTGGATATTGCAAAGTTAAGGAACCAGCAGCCCTTTACAAAAACATTAAATTACTATAAATTTTAAACTGAATAGTGCAAAATAAGTGAAAAATGAGGTAACGTTCATGGACTACTCAGAAATATAATGGCGGAAGGGAAGAAGCTTTACTTAAATTGTTGACTGTGTTGCCCTTGTACCTAACCACTCCCCCTACCCCATTGGTAGTTATGAGAAGAGGGAAAGTCCTGAATGGTGAGGGTCTTCAGTGAAGGGCGCAGCCTGCTTCAGGGACTACTTCCTTGACTCAGTGATTTCCAGACTGCGTTGTGAAGAGGAGTTACTTGGTACAGGTCCACTGGGTTTGCAAGGAACTGTGCAGCACCCCGACCAATTGAAACTACAGAGTCATACTAGCTGAATTCCTGAATGTAATCACGTTCAAACTACTACGCTTGCAACACTTCCTTTCCCTTGGTTTTGTTTATTCTAAAGCAGCCTATTGTACATTTGCCGATCACATTCTTCTTGACTCTCAGTGGAGCATAGGCCATTGTTGACCAGATCTCCTTTGTCCAAACTTCAAACCATTGTTGGAGTTTATCAGTTTCTGTAATCCATTGTATCTCCTGTGCTTTGGGGTGGGGGGAAGGTGTGGTTGGACTGAGAGGCACCTTTTCATAGAACATAGAACAATACAACACAATACAGGCCCTTCAGCCCACAATGTTGTGCCGACCCTTAAACCCTGCCTCCCATATAACCCTCCACCTTAAATTCCTCCATATACCTGTCTAGTAGTCTCTTAAATTTCACTAGTGTATCTGCCTCCACCACTGACTCGGGCAGTGCATTCCACACACCAACCACTCTCTGAGTGAAAAACCTTCCTCTAATATCCCCCTTGAACTTTCTACCTCTTACCTTAAAGCCATATCCTCTTGTATTGAGCAGTGATGCCCTGGGGGAAGAGGTGCTGGCTGTCCACTCTGTCTGTTCCTCTTAATATCTTGTATATCTCTATCTGTCTCCTCTCATCCTCCTTCTCTCCAAAGAGTAAAGCCCTAGCTCCCTTAATCTCTGATCATAATGCATACTCTCTAAACCAGGCAGCATCCTGGTAAATCTCCTCTGTATCCTTTCCAATGCTTCCACATCCTTCCTATAGTGAGGCAACCAGAAATTAGTTAATTCTTTAATTCAGCACTGACTTGACTTAATCTCCCAACCTATAACTTACATTAATATTTCTCTGTTAACATGTATTTTATTTCCCCAGCATGGCTGTATTTGGATTTTCCCTGAATTTCTGGATCAGGCCGTGGGAGGTGCAATCGCCCAAAGTTCCAGAAACAATTCCGTGGCACTTATCCACTCTTTCGGTGCCTCAACTGATTTCTAATATCTTGTGGTTTTTGACCTTGCATTTTGGAGATATTGAATTGTCCAGCTTGTATGGGTGTTACCAATGTCATTTTGTCCCATTGCTCTTCATCTATTACTCTGTTTAAAAGAGGAATTAACTCAGTGATGCTTTAGAAACCCAGTTCCATTTGGATCCTGGCTCCAGTCTGAATCTGGAGGTGACGTAACAATCTCTTTTCTTAAATATTGTGCACCTGCTTTATTTGCCGTATTTCAATTGCCTAAACTTTAAATAGAAGACCGCAGCGGATATGGGGATCGCTGCTTTTGCCAGGTGTGCTTTACTGACCTGTGAAATGGACATGGTCCGAGAACGTGGAAGGAATGATAAGTGAGGAAATAAATTTAATGCCTAATGAATTACAAACCTAGAAGTTACACAGCATGACAGTGTAGTGGTTAGCATAACGCTTTACAGTCCAGGCGACCTGGGTTCAATTCCTGCTGCTGTCCCCACAACCATTTTGAGAGTTTGTGTGCTCTCCGCACAACTGTTTGGGTAAGAGGAATAGACAGAGTGGACAGCCAGCACCTCTTCCCCAGGGCACCACTGTTCAGTAAAAGAGGACATGGCTTTAAGGTAAGGGGAGGGAAGTTCAAGAGGGATATTAGAAGAAGGTTTTTTACTCAGAGAGTGGTTGGTGCATGGAATGCACTGCCTGAGTCGATGGTGGAGGCAGATACACTAGTGAAGTTTAAGACACTACTAGACAGGTATATGGAGGAAGTTAAGGTGGAGGGTTATATGGGATGCAGGGTTTAAGGGTTGGCACAACACTGTGGGCTGAATGGCCTGCACTGTGCTGTATTGTTCTTTGTTGCCCTCAATTGCTCCAGTTTCCTCCCACAGTCCAGACACGTACCAGTTGGTAGTTAATTGGTCATTGTAAATTGTCCCGTGGTTTGACTTGGAGTAAATCGAAGGATGCTGGGCGGTGAGGCTGGAAGGGTCTATACTTCACAGAATGTTAGTAAAATGTAAACAACTTCCAACCACGCACATGCATGCACTTTCTTCACCATGTAAGTACCCAGTGATGATTCCTGATAGCAGCAGATGAAACGTAAGTGTTTCTTTCCAAAATCATTATCTCCTTGCGTCATTCACCTGGCCTGAGTTCACAAGTGACAGCTGATCCAAGGGAGGTTGAATTCTGTTCACTGGCTTGGCTCGGTAACAGTTGTGGACTGTATCTCTTAGAGTCGGTGTTGATGGGACTGTCGTCAGGGATGTGAGGTCAGAGGATTTCCTCGAAAGTACACTTCGCTCTCTCAGCGTCATGGACCTCAGAGCTGAATGATTTTGCGTGCCTCCACGAAGAAGGTGTTTCCATCCAAACTGGATTTCTCGCTTTCAGAACTGATACTTGTTTTGTTTTGCACTGCTCTGTGTGTGTGTTAATATTGGTATACACTCAACGGCCACTTTATTAGGTACATCTTATTAATGCAAATATCTAATCTGATAATCATGTGGCAACAACTCAATGCATAAAAGCATGCAGATGTGGTCATGAGGTTCAATTGAATTGAATTGAATGATCTTTATTGTCATTATACACAGGTACAATGAAACTTTGTTTGGCTTCCTCTCAGGCAATCAAACAAAGCTGTAGATAAAAACAAGACGGTAATAGAAAAACAGTATTAAATAGATAAGTAGCAGAAAATAAGTTGCTGCAGCACCAGAATATCACAGTAATGCACAAAGTGCTGTTAGTGCAAGTATTTGAGTCCTTGTGTGTGCTCACAGTTTCAGTCATTGTTCTGTGGGAGTGGTGTGATGGAGGCCACAGCTCTGGGGTAGAAGCTGTTCCTCAGTCTATTTGTTCTGGTTTTTAGTGTCCTGAACCTTTTGTTGGACAGAAGCGGGTCAGACAGGGAGTGGCCGGGGTGTGTGGTGTCTCTGGTTATGTTGATTGCTTTCCTCCTGAGTCTGCTGGAGTAGATGGTGTCCAGTCCTGGGAGCTCCATCCTGACAATTGTTGTTGTTCAGACCAAACATCAGAACGGGGAAGGAATGTGATCTAAGTGACTTTGACTGTGGAACGATTGTTGGTGCCAGATGGGGTGGTTTGAGTATCTCAGAAACTGCTGGTCTCCTGGGATTTTAACACACAACAGTCTCTAGTGTTCACAAAGAATGGTACGAAAAGCAAAAAAAAAATCCAGTGAGTGGCAGTTCCATGGGTGAAATCACCTTGTTTTTCTTGAGAGGCCTATTTGAGAGGGGTCAGAGGAGAATGGCCAGACTGGTTCAAGGTGACGGTGACTCAAATAACCATGTTACAACAGTGGTGTGCAGAAGAGCATCTCTGAATACACAATACATTGAACATTGAAGTGGATGGGCTATAGCAGTAGAAGACCACACTAGATTCTACTCCTGTACCTAATAAAAAGGCCACCGAGTGTATAAGCTAAATAAACATGTTGACCCGTCAGTTTCTAAAAGCCCTGAATGCTTAGATCTCTCTGGCTCTTCATCGTTGTGTAAATTCACTGGCTTCAGTTCTCCCCTGACCCTGTTCCATGTTGATGGGAAATAATGCAGCCGGTAGGATCCCTGATGTCCCTGGTGACATCCTTCAGCGAGGGATTCAATGTTAATGTACAAATTTACTGGAACGTAGTGTGTCTTCCCTATTTTTGTACCTGCTTCCCACCATCCCTCGCTTTGGTAACATTCCTCAAAGCTGCCATACTGACGGTCGGAAGGCTGCAGAAACCAAATCTCATCCTAGCTTGCTCCATCACTGTGCACTTGGACTGAGAGCCTTAAACTGAGATGGCTTTCCATCGGACTCCCACAAAAGCTCAGTTGCATTGATAACCACACTGTTTTTTTCTTATTTTTTTTTAGCATTGATTATGCAGCACAGACTCGCCTGCACTGTTTTGAGAGTCACAGAGCGCAGAAACAGACCTCTTTCCCCCCCCCCCCCCGTCCACACCGAGCCCATACTGACATGCCATTTTACTCTTACTGCATTCCCATCAATTCCTCCCTCGTTCCCTCACTCACCCACACACGAGGGCCAGTTAGTCATCAGCATACACACACGGCGAGGCTCTACGTCCACACTGACCTTTATACTAATTCTAGCTGTGAGCAGGCCAGGCATTAGGATCATGCCTCTCTTTGCCCTGCCCGTCGAGCTTTCTCTGGGACGTACTGATTGTTAGCCCGACCACTTTTCGTGGGTGTAGAAGGAAAACGTGAGCAGCTGGAAGAATCTCAAGGTGGTCCCAGGAAGAAAGTGCAAATTTCTCACAATCCTGAGGTCAGGACTGAACCCTGGTTACTGGAGAATTAAGGATTCATTGAGGTACAACACGGAATAGGCCTTGTGAACCACGCCACACAGCAATTGCACCCCCCCCCCCCCCCCAGTTTAATCCTAGCCTAACCACTGGACAATTTACAATGACCAATTAACCGGTATGGCTTTGGACTGCAGGAGGACGCAGAGGAAGCCCGCGAGGTCACGGGGAGGTCTTCTCACAGGCAATGGCGGGAACTGAACCCAGGTCACCTGTACTGCAAAGTGTTAAGCTAACCACCACGCTACCGGATGTGAGGGAATGTTGCCTGCTATTGTGCTAGCCTGAATCCAGTTGCTTTCTCACCTTCCAACAGGAATTTGATCAGAAGAAGCATCCTTGGCTGGTCTTTATAGAGAACTGTACTTTCCACTTTAAGTGAACTTCTTGAAATTTAAACAGTCAAAAACAGGAAAGGGATACTTCAACACACAGGATATAGCCGCCTTGGTAACTTGCAACCAATGGGAGTCCTGGGTCTGCCGCTGATGCTATCACTGTGGCTTGACGGTAAACAAGGTTCTAAAGTCTCTACGCCATAACACCAATTGGTGTTAAAACACTACTAAGTGTAGAACTAATTCTATCACCTATCTACACATCAGGGGCTATTTGCAACAGCTAATTTCATTGCCAGCCTACAAGTCTTTGGGGTGTGGAAGATCAGAGCATCTGAAGGAAGCCCATGTTGTCATATGTAGAACATGCAAACTCCACATAGACAGCAGTGGAGGTCAACATCAAACTGAAGTTGCTGGAACTATGAGTCACCAGCTCTGCTGTTGGAGGTGAGCTGACAAATGACTGTTTCATCCTGCCTGAACTGGAATTCAACTCTGATAGTCAAGTTTTAATTGATATGTGAGGCACTATTGCCTGTTACAACAGACCATAGCAAGACTTTTGAGCTAAACGTGTCTGTTGACTGTTCGGAAGATAGCCAGGGGCTGATGGAAAATTCTGAAACCATTTAGCATTGTGTTAATACGTTCTCCCACATACCCCAGATCAGCACACAGCTGGTTAATAAGATTACAAAATTAGGGTTGCTGAATTTCATTAAAGTATAAGGGGAGAGAGTGTCTGACGTGGTTTTATTTCGTAATACAGAGCTGTGTAGGAAGCATTAGCTAACCACAAGGGTTTGAAACGATAGTGCATTCAATTTGAGTAAACTAAATGGATGGGTTGGAATTCACAGTGTTGAAGAAGTGAACTTTCCATCTGTATTAGTGGGAAGAGTTGGAAGGTCTGATTTGGCTTTCTCTCAGTTCTGGGGGAAGAGAGGACATTATAGTCCAGTTAGTCTGACCTTAGTGGTTGAGAAGATGCCAGAGTCGGTTGTTAAGGATGTGGTTTCGGGGTACTTGGAGACACTTGATAAAATGGGCCGTAGCCAACATGGTTTCCTCAAGGGAAAATCTTGCCTGAAAAGTCTGTTGAAATTCTTTGAAGAAATAACAAGCGATACAGACAAAAGAGAACCGATTGATGTTGTGTACTTGGATTTTCAGAAGGCCTTTGACAAGGTGCCACACATGACACTGTTTAATAAGCTATGAGCCCATGGTATTACGGGATAATGCAGTGGCTGATTGGAAGGAGGCAAAGGGTGGGAATAAAGGGAGCCTTTTCTGGCTGGCTCTCGGTGGGTGACTAGTGATGTTCCTCAGAGGCCTGTGTTTGGGACTGATTCTTTTTGCATTATATGTAAATGATTTGGGTGATGAAATTGATGGCTTTGTTACAAAGTTTGCAGACAATACAAAGAAAGGTGGAGAGGCAGGTGGTTTTGAAAAAATAGGGGAGGCCACAGAAGGATTTAGACAGATTAGGAAAATAGGCAAAGAAGTGGTAGGTGAAGTACAGTGTGGAGAAGTGTATGGTCTTGCACTTTGGTAGAAGAAATGAAAGGCTTGACAATTTTCTAGCTGGACAGAAGATACAAGGTGCAAAGGGATTTGCAAGTCATTGTGCAGGATTCCCTAAAGGTTAATTTGAGTCTGTGGCAAATGAGATGTTAGCGTTCATTTCAAGAGGATTAGAATACAAAAGCAAGGATATAATGTTGAGACTTTATAAGGCACAGGTGAGGTCTCACTTGGAGTGGTGGCATCCGTCGGTCTCGAGAGACCATGGATCTGCGCCTGGGCAGGGTTGTATGGGAGACCGGCAGTTGTCCAAGCTACAGGCCTTCCCCTCTCCACGCCACCAATGTTGTCCAAGGGAAGGGCACTAGGACTCATGCAGCTTGGCACCGGGGACGTCGCAGAGCCTTGCTCAAGGACACAAACACGCTGCCTCAGCTGAGGCTCGAACCAGTGACCTTCAGGCTACTAGTCTGATGCCTTGCCCACTAGGCCACGTGCCAATTTGGAGTATTGTGAGCAGTTTTGGGCCCCTGATTGTAGAAAGGATGTGCTGAAACTGGAGAGGGTTCAAAGAAGATTCATAAAAATTATTCAAGGATTAAACAGCTTGGCACATGAAGAGTGTTTAATGGCTCTGGGCCTATATTCACTGGAATTCAGAAACCTACTGAGTGGTGAATAGGCTTGGTAGAGTGGATGTGGAGAGGATGTTTCCTATGGAGGGATAGCCTAAGACCAGAGGTTACTGCCTCAAAATAGAGGGGTGTCCTTTTAGAATGGAGATGAGAAGGAATTTCTTTAGCCAGAGAGTGGTGAATCTGTGGAATTCTTCGCCACGGGTTGCTGTGAAGGCCAAGTTTTTATGTGTATTTAAGGCAGAGGTTGATAGATTCTTGATTGGTCAGAGCATGAAGGGATACAGGGGGAAGGCAGGACATGGAGGCTGAGATGAAAAAATGGATCTGCCAGGATGAAGAGGCAGAGGATGTGCCCGGATGTGGGCCAAATGGCCTAATTCTGTTCCAATATCTTATGGTCTTTCGAATACAAGATTCTGCAGATGCTGGAAATCCAAAGTAACACATGCAAAATGCTGGAAGAACTCTTTAGGACGGACAACATCAATGGAAAGGGATAAACAGCCAACATTTTGGTCCAAGACCCATCATCAGGACTGGAAAGGAAGCGGGAAGGAACCAAAACAGGAAGATGCGGGGAGGGGAAAGAATACAATTTAGAAGGTGACAGGTGAAGCCAAGTGGGTGGGGTGAGATGATGTGAGAGGCTGGGAGGTGATGGGTAAAGTACTGAAGGAGGAGGAATATGGTAGGAGAGGAGAGTGAACTATGAGAGAATGGGAAGGAGGGTAGGCACCAGTGGGGGGGGGCAGGTAGGCATGTGAGGAGAAGAGAAGAGGTAAGAAGGGGGTGGGTGAAAATTAACAGAAGTTAAAAAAATCGATGTTCATACCATCAGGTTGAAGGTTAGCCAGATGGAATACGAGGTGTTGCTCTTCCAACCTGAGTATAGCTTCTTGTGGGACTAGAGGAGGCTATGGGCCAACATGTAAGAATAGGAATGATGATCGCAATTAAAATGGTTGGCCACGGGGAAGACTTTCTGTTGTGCATAGAGCAAAAGTGCTCGACAAAGTGGTCTCCTGATTTACGTCGGGTCTCACCAATGTAGAGGAAGCCGAGTCAGGAGCATGGAATACAGTAACCAACCTCGACTGATTCCCGGCCTGACCTGGAAGGACTGTTTGGGGCCCTGGATGGAGGTGAAGCACTTCCTGGGCTTGCAGGGATTAGTACAAACAGGCAGATTAGTGGGGATGGATGAATGGACAAGGGAATCATGGAGAGTGCGATCCCGGTGGAAATTGGAGCGTAGGGGTGGGGAGGAGTAAAGATGTGTTTGATGGTAGGATCATGTTGAAGATGGCAAAAGTAGCAGAGGATGATGTATTGAATATGGAATCTCATGGGATGGTAGTTAAGGACAAGACAAACTCCTCTTCCATCAGATTCTTTCATCAACCTTTTATCTTTTTTTCCTATCAGTCATGAAGGGTCTTGGCTCAAATCGTCAACTATTTTTTCTCCTTTCCATAGCTGCTGCCTGACCTGCTGAGTTCCTGCAGCATTTTGAATGTGTTGCTTCTGAGGATCCATGTTTTAAGACTTAAAAATATATTTAAGAGAGTACTCTGTTTTTTAAACCAATGCTTTCTTCACATGCTAATGTTAAGTGGCAGAAATCTTTCAATATTGTTGTAATGTTTTATTTTCACTTAAGTATTACATGGCTTTCAATCAAGTGTGCCCATGGCACCCAGTAGAAGCAATTTGAAGGAGGCACAGACATCTAAACCAGGGATTCCCGCTAAGCAAGGTGTCCATGGACACCAGGTTGAGAAACACTAATCTAAATAATTACCAGTTGCGAACCACCTGGTTTTTCTTAGAGCAGGAGTTCCCAACCTGGGGTCCATGGACCTGGAGTAATGTACCTAATAAAGTGGCTACTGAATGTATGTAGGTGTGGCCCACTGCGGTATCACCCTTCTGCGAGATTTGGGAATTATCTGGAGACGGAGGAGTAAGTTGGCTATTAGCTGACTTTGTGAGCGCAAAGAGGTTGGAGTTCTTGGCATTTCATTTAGGTGTTGCTGTAATAGGCATGAGTCAGCCGTTTCATGATAATATCAGTTTCTCGGAGGCATGCAGGTGATTCAGATGCCTAAGTGAACTGGAAACTTTTCCCCTCCTAAGTTAATGTTTTGAGTTCAATCTACTTCATTTTTAGGAGCTTGGTCCCTGCGACTCCCATTTTGAAGGCTTATTTTCCTCATTTCCTCCCCTGCATTTCCACATTCCATTAATTCCGGCCTGAACAGGATAACCACTTCTAACATTTTGAGCAATTGACCTGCTCAGTTTAAAAAGAACGGGAATGAGGCATAAGAATAGCGCAGCCATGTTCTTGCCAGGATTTAATGGGGGGGGGGGGGTTCCCTTGCAAGATGTCTGAAGAGTTGTATGGATGAGGGAAGTTAAGATGATGGAAGAGAAAGGCCATTGTCTCGTCAACATAGTGAAAGGTCTTCAGGGCCAGTCTGCACCCTTTACTTGGAACGCACGGTCTGCAGTGTGGGTGAGGACAATACATTTTTGGCTCAGCATCACTCATGTGGAAATTTAATGTGGGGCCAAATTTCTGTCCTTTGCTTTCTCTTTAAAAGGAACACTATTGCAGTGTGCATGTATGCACTTGTGGCTTTTTTAAAAAAAAAGGGTGGAGGTAAGGTTTATGCTATGACTTGGCACCGGTATTGTAGTTCTATATAAATGTGCTCAGAGAGATTATTTTAACATTTCACCTATTACCAAGGTATTTCATTTGTTCTTGGGCTAGATTTAAGTTGTAATGCATGCCTTGGAAGGAATCGGTTGCATACGATTTTGATGATTGAGATCTTGACCTTGAGACACCCGTAAGGGCGAATTCTCTCCTGGGTTTTTAAAACCGAGGTTGTCCTTTCCTCCACTGACCTTGTAAGTTTTACCCTGTCATAGCCCGTATCTGGAGATCGGGCGTTAGAGTTTGCACTGCTCTGTCACTCTGTGCTCCTTTTACACTCAATTCCAAAATAAGAACGCAATTTGATTTCTAAAGTCTAGGTCCTTTTTAGAATGTAAAATTAGATGCCTGGGAAATCTGTCGAGTGGAATGCCCGATTGTCCTGAACTCAGAGGAAGAGAATATGGGGAACCATGACTCGTGTCCACAGGGAAGATAGTCATACCACTGGAGGAGCTCAGCAAGCCAGGCAAAGAGTCCAGTTGATGTTTTGGGCTGAGATGCTGAAGAGTCTTTGCCAGAATCGTCAACTGTACTCCTTTCCATAGATGCAGCCTGGCCTGCTGAGTTCCTCCAGCGTTTTGCGGGTGTTGCTCAGTTTGCCAGCAACTGTAGATTTTCTCTTGTTAGTCATGCAGCTGGATGGTATCTTTCTCAAGCTCACATTGTCACAAAGCACTTTTGGTATGGTTATCTGCTCTAATGATTAAAATGAATGATAACTATTGGTCAGGATTTGTTCGACCATAGAATGGTGCCCAGAGGAGACTTGTGCTCACGCCTGAGAAGACAAATGGGTCCCTGCTTTAATGTTGCTTCCCTGACAATGCAGCACTTAATTTATCATTTCACTGGAAATGACTTTTGTGCTGAGGTTTCTGGAGAGGGCTTTAAATTCACAACCCTACGAATTATGGACAAGAACCCTACAAACCGAGCCACAGAGGGCTCTGCTCCAGTCCTGCTCATCTAATCGTGGGAAGAATCCAATGGTTGTGAGGAAGAGTGAGAGCCAGCAGCTGCCCGTTGTGTTTTCAAGTTTTTCTAGTCTGTAACTACATAAACACGCACTTTCATGGCGAGATTCAACACCAAATATGTCTCTTGTTTTCGGTAGATGTGTCCTGCGCATGCGCAGTAGGAGGAGATTTGCCGAAATCTCAGTTTCAATGTGGACGGAGATATTTTTTAAAACGCGTAGTGTGGACTCCTATCGTTTTTATGCGAAACCGGCGCTTTCCGGTCTAGTGTGGATGTAGCCTTTATCTAACTCTCATAACCATGATGCCTTTTCAAGAAGGATGAGAAGGTGAACAAGAGAGGAAGAACGGAGAGGTCGAGTTTGAGATTTTTTTTAAACTTGATTTTGAATGCTGCCAGACCAACTTTCAGCATGTACTTGGGAGTTTATTCAGAGCAGCACATTCCTCCGATACATGATGCAGTTAGCCTCCAATTATCTCTCCTGCATTATTTGCCCAGACACACAAAATTGCTGGAGGTGTAACTGTTTTCTCTCTAAAATCAAACTCTCTTATTCCTTATCTGTGGGAATTACATTTGTTTTCTTTTTCTGTTCCTCCGAGGGAGAAGGAAGGCAATCAATCCGTAGTCTCGAAGGCTTTTTGAAGGAAACAAGCTTATCAAAGCAATTAAAGATGCCATATTTTTAAACCACTTTGTTTTCTTTTTCAGAAGTGAGTCAGAATAGGCCAAAAGGTCTGTTGTGTGTATTTCTAAGAGTAGTTCGTTGTTTTTCTTTCACTCTGCCTTATCCTAAGTAAGGGGAAGCATTGAAAGAAAATAATTTTGGATTGTTGGTGATTGAGAAACTGTCTGGACAATGAGAATGTACTAGTCTCTCGAGGTCTATTTCCAGATGGCGGGGCATTTGCCCTTTATGCGTGCTTGTCTGGGTTGCTCAACAAAAGCAGATGGAAGCAGCTGATTTTTTTTTAAGGAAACAGTGCCAACAAGTTGGCTTCTTACTTTTTAATGAAACCTCACAAAAAATGGTTGCGGCTCAATATCTTGTTCTTTCTGTCTCCCCTCCTTCCTGATGTATTACTGTGATTGTGCCTGAAGCCAGTACAGGCAGCCACAGATTTTGGAAGAACGTGTTCACGGTAAATGGGACGTATTAGGCTTTTTCTCTAATGTGAAGCCTCATTATCCATGCATGAGTCAAAAAAAAACACGAGCTGAAGTAAGAAAACAAGTTTACTTACTTTTTCATGCAAATTCCGTGACTGAATTTTATTCCACATGACAACATTTGAAGTAGAAGCAAGTTCAGAGTACCAAGTAAATTTATTATCGAAGCACATATATGTCACTACATACAACCCTGGGATTTTTTTTTGTGGGCATACTTAATAAATCCAATCATCATAATAGAAGCAATAAAAGACCACACCAACCAGGGTGCTAAAGACTACAAATAATGCAAATAGAAAAAGAAAGAAATATCGAGAACTTGAGATGCAGTCCTTGAAAGTGAGTCCCATAGATTGTGGCAACACTTCAGTGATGGGGCAAGTGAAATGATCACTTTTGGTTCAAGAGCCCGATAGTCGAGGGGGAATAACAGTTCCTGACCTGGGAGTGTGAGTCCTGATGCTGCCTTCCTGATGGATCAACGAGGAGAGAACATCACCTGGGTACTTGGGGTCCCTGATGATGGATGCTGCTTTCCTGTGACAATGGTCTGTGGAGATATGCTCAGTGGTAGGGAGGGCTTTATTACCTGTTTCAGACTGGGCATATCCACTACTTTCTGTATCTGTTCAAGGACATTGGTGTTTCCCTACTGGGCTGTGATACAGGCAGTTTATACTCTCCAGTTTGTCAAAGTTTTAGATGTCACGCTAAATCTTCGCAAACTCCTCAGTAAGTAAAGGCACTGCCGTGCTTTCTTCGTAATTGCATTTACGCACTAGGCACAGGACTGTCCTGGAATGATAACAATGAGGAATTTAAAGTTGCTGACCCTCTCCACCTCTGATCCTCTAATGAGGACTGGCTTCCTCCTCTTGAAGTCAATAGCTCCTCGGTCATGCGGACATTGAGTGAGAGGTTTTTCTGGCACTACTCAGCCAGATTCTCAATCTCCTGAGCTACGGCTGTGGTGTTGTCAGCAAACTTGAATGTGGCACTTAGCAGCGTATTCATGAGCGTAGAGTAGAGCAGGGGGCTCAGCAGACAGTCTTGTGGTGGACCTGTACCGATGGAGATTGCAGAGGAGATGTTGCCACTCTGAACTGACTGGGGCCTGCAAGTGAGGAAATTGAGGCTCCATTTGCATGAGGAGGTATTGAGGCCAAGTTGTTGAAGCTTTACTGATTAGTTTTGAGGGGATGATGGTATTGAATGCCAAGCTGTAGTCAATAAAGAGCACCCTGATTATTTCCAGGGTTGAGTGAAGAGCCAATCAGATGGATCTGCTTGTGGTCACCACATTCTCCTTAGGCACCTGCTTGAAGCAGGTGAGTATCTCTGACACCCAAAGTGAGAGGTTAAGGATCTTAAACACTCCAGCCACTGGATCAGACTGAAATCACAGGATGAGGGGCTGTGAGAGCTTGTGGTAAAGTATGTGTTCATTTTGGTCGAGAGGTGTATGAACATTGTGGTAGATTCATCGCCTCCTGTAATTGTAAACAAAGCCCTGTACTAAAAACCTCAAACAGATCCCCAAGCCCCAGTTAAGGAAAATAGAAGCAAAAGTAAATTAGTGTAACTATACTCAGTGCCCACTTTATTAGGTACAGTTGTACACATGGCTAATGCAAATATCTAATCAGCCAATCAGTGGCAGCACTCAATGAGCCAAAGCATGCAGACATGGTCAAAACGTTCAGTTTTGGTTCAGACCAAACATCAGAATCAGGAAGAAACGTGACTTTAACCGTGGAATGATTGGTGCTAGACGGGATGGTTTGAATATCTCAGAAACTGCTGATCTCCTGGGATTTTCACGCATAACAATGCCTGGAGTTTACAAAGAGTGGTGCAGAAACCAGAAGAGTTCCAGAGAGCTGCAGTTCTGTGGGCAAAAGCGCTTTGCTAATGAGAGAGGTCAGAGGAGAATGGCCAAGGCAATGGTTACTTAAGTAGCAAAGAAGAGAAAATCTGCATACGCTGGAAATCCAAGCAACACACCCAAAATGCTGGGGGATCTCTGCAGGCCAGGCAGCGTCTATGGAAAAGAGTACAGTCGACATTTTGGGCCAAGACCCTTCATCAGTATAAAGGGTTCTGATGAAGGGTCTGTGCCTGAAACGTCAACTGTATTCTTTTTCCATAGACGCTGCCTGGCCTGCAGAGTTCCCCCAGCATTTTGTGTGTTCTGCTCAGTTACTTAAGTAACCACGCATTGCAACAGTGATGTGCAGAAGAACATCTTTGAAAGCACGGTACGTTGAGCCTTGAAGTAGATGGGCTACAGCAGCAGAAGACCACAGACAAGACAGAAATGCAGTCAGTGGCCACTTTATTAGGTACCTCCTGTACCTGATACGTTTTCACTTTCCGTTGCTGGACCTTCTGAGATGCAGAACAAGAAAGAAATGGGCAGATATGATGAAAGAGGACCATTAGGACAAATTCCAGGAGCAGCCATTTTGGAAATTATTTTTCATATGAGTTTGCAGAACAGGATCCTATTCTGCAGCACATGGAGATGCCAGTCTTGGTAAGTGTAGCAGCTTGGGAAAACCGTAAACGGCCAGATCAAAGACCTATCTGTGGATGTCACACCATGCAAACCAAATCTCCTCGGCACCTCCGCATCAGAGAGTTCGGATCCCCGTACGTGACAATATGGCTGAATCTTGCCATTGAAGAACATGGACCCAGAGTTCATGAGAACGTCAGTAATAATGTTCTGCTGTTTCATAGGAGTGGTAATAGAACACTGAGGTAATAATGGATTCTCTTGTAATTGAGCCTCGTCCACATTAGATCCAGAATGCATTTGCTGTAAATACATTTACAGCAAATTGATAAGGATTAATTTCTTTGATCATAGGGCAAAGTGCAGAAAGAACCACCTTGCCATGTTCCACAGACACTGGTGAGCAGCATAGAGGTAACGATTGTATTATCCCTCAACTATCAGTGGGGTAATTTTCATTCAACTTCACTTGACGTATGACTGAACTGTCCCACAACCTGTAGACTCACTTTCAAGGACCCTTTATCTCATGTTCTCTGCTTACTGCTTGCTTGCTTTTTATCTCTCTCTATCTATGTCCCTCCTTTGTATTTGCACAGTCTGTTGTCATATTTGCACATTGGTTGTTTGGTGTTCCTGTCGGGTGCAGTCTTT
This sequence comes from Hypanus sabinus, assembly GCF_030144855.1. Taxonomy (NCBI): domain Eukaryota; kingdom Metazoa; phylum Chordata; class Chondrichthyes; order Myliobatiformes; family Dasyatidae; genus Hypanus; species Hypanus sabinus. The sequence goes on from NC_082732.1 coordinate 21,216,995, forward strand.
CATCGATTACATAGTGCTTCTTGGATTTATTGAATATGTCCTCAAGAAAACAAATCTCAAGGTTGTATATGGTGACATATATGATAATAAGTTTACATTGAACTTTGTAACGACTGCAGTGTGACCATGGACAGAAGATGGTGGGGACTGAAACTGTTTGCATTCCGTATGAAAAGCCTGAATTGGGGTGATGACTGAGAACTCACTCCACCCCCATCAACCCCATCAGAACCACATTACCCCCCCCCCCCCCCCCCCGACTTTGAGTTTGAAACTATCTTTATTTGGAGCATATCACCACCTGTTGATGCGTCATGAGTCGTTCACTAACAGGAACAGTGTAACCCTCAGTTTACTCGATGAAGGGTAGATGCAGGTCTGGCAGTCAGAAATACTCTTAAGGCTATAAGAAGAACATGAATGTACAGGTCAGTGGAACCATTTGCTTTTTGGTGGAAATAATGAAATGGCCAGAAGCGTGTGGTGTATCACAGAATTCAATTTTTCGCTCAACAGGGCAAAAATTATCTTGTTCTGGGTGCCATTGAATTTCTCAGATGGGTTGTAGTGAATTTGCTTCCTCTCTCCCATGAGCGAATGAATGACCTGTGGGTTAGGAAAAGTTATTAAGCCAACTGTGAAGGAGATTAAGTTAGGTCAGCGGCCAGTGCAGCTGCACATCCTTGGTGACGCGCCTGCTCTGGTTTGTGCTGCAACTTGGCGTCAAGGAATCTGGGGATTTGAGAGGGATGTTGGAATTGAAGATATGTGGATGCATGGTTTGAGGGGGGGAGTTGCAAGGTTGTGTTCTGTGGCTTGAGGTTGGAAACAGGAGAGGGCACAGGCACATGGTTTGAATTTTCCTTTACCAGTTCTGTAGCATTATATTTTGTCTGTTATTTTTAATTTTAACCAAGGCCAGCCCATAAAACTTAGCAGAATTAGGCCATTCATCCCATCGAGTCTGTTCCCCCATTCCATCATGGCTTATTTATTATCCCTCATCCCCATTCTCCTCTCTTCTCTCTGTAACCTTGAACACTCTTTTACTAAGCAAGAACTTATCAACCTCCACTTTAAATATAGCCAGTGACTTGAACTCCAGAGCTTTCTGTGGCAATGAATTCCACAAATTCACTACCATCTAGCTAAAGAAATTTCTCCTCATCTCTTTTTAAAGGGACATCCTTGTATGCTGAGGCTGTGCACTCTGGTCCGAGACTACCACACTGTAGGAAACTTCCTCTCTACATCCACTCTGTCTAGGCCTTTCACTATTTGATAGGTTTCAATCAGGAACCCAGAACCCCCATCCCAAACTCCACCTAGTATAAGCCCAGAGCCATCAAGTGCTCCTTATACGTTACTCTTCCATTTACAGAATCATTCTCCTGAACCTCCTCTGGACCCTCTCCAATGCCAGCATATCCTTTCTTAGATAAGGGGCCCAAAACTGCTCTCAGTACTGTTCGGACCAATGCTTTGGAGCAGACTCAATGGGCCAAATGGCCCAATCCTGCTCCTGCGTCTTTTGGTCTTACGAAGCTTCTGCATTACATCCTTGCTTTTATATTCTAGTCCTTTTGAAATGCATTTGCCTTCCTTACCGTCAATTCAACCTACAAGTTAACCTTTAGGGAACCCTGCATTAGGACTCCCGAGACCCTTTGCACCTCTGATTTCTGAATTTGCTCCCCATTTAGAAAACACCTTTATTCTTTCTACCAAAGTGCAAGACCGTGTACACTGTACACTGTACTCCCGGTGTTTGCTGTTCTTCAACATGGGAGTGAATCTTCCATTGGTTTCAGTAATGGCATTGTAAATAAAAAGAATCACCAAAAGCAAACCAGGAAGAAGAATCCCACTGTGACTGGCATCATGTACCATCAATGGTGGAACCTCTTAAATCATACAGGTGGCCCTCGGCTTTTCGAACGTTCGATTTACGACAACTTGCTGTTACGAAAGACTTACATTAGTACCTGTTTTCGCTAACCAAAGAGGATTTTCGCTTTTACGAAAAAAAGACGTCCGCTTTATACGTGTGTTTACCCCCGAGAAAGACTACAATGACCATGAAGCCTTGGGCGGGCAGTTGTTTACATTTGTGTGTACGTACGTACGTATGCATGTATGTGCCTATTTTCTTTTTCTCCAAATCGATTTTGGCTTGCTGCCTTCCCGAGCATGATAAGTGAAACTACACTGTGCCTATAATATTTCTAATTTATATAGGGTGTAAATTTATCATATCATTCCTGCTTTTACTATATGTTGGTGTTATTTTAGGTTTTATGTGTTATTTGCTTTGATTTGGTAGGTTATTTTTTTTGGTCTAGGAACGCTCAAAAATTGTTCCCATATAAATTAATGGTAATTGCTTCTTTGCTTTACGACATTTCGGATTACAAACGGTTTCATAGGAAAGCTCCACCTTCAGATTGCGGGGGAAATCTGTACTAAATAATTTAACAACTTGAAGATTCAATAAAAATATTGGAAAGAGAAATGGATTAAAAAATGGCTATAAGTGAAAAGCAGAGAACAAGGGAAAAAAATGACTCGACCATAAATCAGGCTTGGGGGCATTCTGTATCGTTGTAGAATTGTGTTACATTTGGACACTTCAGCCTGAAAGTGACCAGTGCCTTCTCAGTGTGGATTGAAATGTCACATTTTCAAGCTAATCTGAGCAAATATTAGGTTGGAATGTCCAGTCACATCCCATTAGTTTGGAAGTCCCAACAGCCAGTTTTCTAGACGGGTTGAATCCAAGCCCATTTTTGTTTGATTGTAGATTTTAGTGCCTGTCTCCAAACAGCACTGAATTAAAATCAGTCTAACTTTGTCAGTTAGCAGTTGCTGTGAAATTTCACACAGAAAAAAAACCACTGGTTAAACATAGAACATAGAAATTTATGGCACATTACAGGCCCTTCGACCCAAAATGTTGTGCCGGCCATGTAACCTACTCTTGAAACTGCCTAGAATTTCCCTAGCGCACAGTCCTCTATTTTTCTAAGCTCCATGTACCTATGTAAGAGGCTCTTAACAGACCCTATTGTATCCACTTCCGCCATCAGCAGTGCATTCTACACACCCACCACTCTCTGTGTGAAAAACCTACCGCTGACATTCCCTCGATTCCTATTTCCAAGCACCTTAAAGCTATGTCCCCTTGTGTTGGCCATTCCAGCCCTGGGAAAAAGCCTCTGATTATCCACACGATCAATGCCTCCCATCACCTTGTACACCTCTATCGGGTCACCTCTCATCCTCCAAGGAGAAAAGGCCAAGTACACTCAACCTATTCTCATAAGGCATGCCCCCCCAATCCATGTAACATCCTTGTAAATCTCCTTTGTACCCACTATAGTATCCACATTCTTCCTGTAGTGAGGTGACTAGAACTGAGCACAGTACTCCAAGTGGGGTCTGACCAGGGTCCTATATAGCTGCAACATTACCTCACTATTGAACTCAGTCCCACAGTTGATGAATGCCAATACACCATACATCTTAACAACACTGTCAATCTGCACAGCAGCTTTGAGTGCCCTATGGACACGGACCCAAAGATTTCTCAGATCTTCCACACTGCCAAGAGTCTTACCATCTGTATTATATTCTGTCTTCAAATTTGACCTACCAAAATGAACCACTTCACACTTATCTGGGTTGGTCCATCTGCCACTTTTCAGCCCAGTTCTACATCCTATTGACGTCCCACTGTAACCTCTGACAATCCTCCAGCCTATCCACAACACCCCCAACTTTTGTCTCATCAGCAAACTTACTAACCCACCCTCCTACTTTTTCCGTCCGGCCATTTATAAAAATCACAAAGAGGAGGGGTCCCAGAATAGATCCCTGAGGCACACCACTGGTCACCAACCTCCATGCAGAATATGAACCATCTACAGCCACCCTTTGCCTTCTGTAGGCAAGCCAATTCTGGATCCACAAAGCAAGGTCTCCTTGGATCCCATGCCTCCTTACTTTCTGAAGGAGCCTTGCATCGGGAAACTTATCAAATGCCTTACTGAAATCCATATACACTACATCTACTGCCCTACCTTCATATAAAAAATTGCTTATAAAAATATCTTGTGGATACAGTATCATATCATGAACACAGTAATTTCCAGTATTTTCTCATTCTGGTTCATGGGTTCAGGCCCACTCTGCCAACATGAACAATGGCACAAAGTAGAGTGTTGCGGTCTGTGTTTGCACAAGGCACTCACCCAAAAAATCCACTCCTTTGAAGGTTCCAGTGAAGCCTTGTAATGCAAAACAGAGGGTCCTTTGTGTCCTGACGAGCATTCACCACTCTCAATTCGTGCTGCTGTCGCTAAGGAGTTTGTATGTTCTCCCGGTCACCACGTGGGTTTCCTCCCACAGTCCAATGATGTACTGTTTGGTAGGTTAATTGGTCTGTAGCCTTGCGAGGCAGTCTGTCCGGGTGAAGGGAAACTCTGATACTCAGCCTTGCGGTCTCCGCAGTCATCGCAGCGATGGAGTTTTCCCTCTTGATCTTTGCAAGCGAAGAACCAGCCATCATAAACTGTCCTGTGATTAGGCTAGGCTTAAATCGGGAGTTGATGGGCGGCACACAGATCAAAGGGGCTATCCTGTGCTGTATTTCAATAAATTAAAATAAAGGAAATTAAATGGATGACTCGTGCTGTTGTACCATCTGTTTTTAATTTAACTAGAGAATCAGCCTTGAATTTTCTTACAAACCTCCTGTGCCTCTCTCCTCCTATTACAGACAGACAGACATACTTTATTGATCCCGTGGGAAATTGGGTTTTGTTACAGTTGCACCAACCAAGAATAGTGTAGAAATGTAGCAATATAAAACCATAAATAATTAAATAATAATAAGTTAATCATGCCAAGTGGAAATAAGTCCAGAACCAGCCTATTGGCTCAGGGTGTCTGACACTCCGAGGGAGGAGTTGTAAAGTTTGATGGCCACAGGTAGGAATGACTTCCTATGACGCTCAGTGTTGCATCTCGGTGGAATGAGTCTCTGGCTGAATGTACTCCTGTGCCTAACCAGTACATTATGGAGTGGGTGGGAGTCATTGTCCAAGATGGCATGCAACTTGGACAGCATCCTCTTTTCAGACACCACCATCAGAGAGTACAATAGTGATTAAACATGTCTCCCCCAAGCCAACTTCGCCAATATCACATTTATATTCTGTGATGGGTCTCAGACCTCTCTACTAGAAGTAAAGTTATTTATAAATGCAGGTTAAAATTATTAGTTTGCCTACATAATGAAACTACATTCCTCAATGTAATTGTCAGGTTGGTTGAATATTTGGAGCTGAAGGATGCTAATTTGATTGCAGCTTTATTTTCTAACATTTATCTTTCTTTTACAGGTTCCATTTTGAGGTGTGCGACTGAAGTAGATCTGTGGACACAGTCGGCTTGCAGTGAAGTGCTCATCTTTTCCCCTCATTTGCTGTTGGAATGCACAAGTGTGGTCTAGGATAGACTGAGGTAATCAAGACCGCGACTGCCCATGGCCTCTGAAAATTCTGGTGGCATACAGTATGCTCTCACTGCCCTGGGAATTGGAATGCTTGCACTCGGGATCCTGATGATGGTCTGGAGTATTGTGCCAGGGTTTGGTAAGGAACATGAAATGCAAGGTGGGAACAATAGCTCGTCAAATGCTGAACAATCCAAGCACAAGGTGTCCCAGGTGTCCTACATACTGTGCGCTGGCGGGGTGTTCCTGCTCCTGATCTCAATCTGTCTGAGTGTTCGGGATAAGAAGAGGAGGAGGCCACAGGAGGAAGTGACGAACGTGCAGTCGGAATCGTCCATATTACCAGAACGGTCAGTAACTAATTCTGTTTTTCCACATATTCACCAAAATCCTGCTCTCCATTTGCTCCTCGGACCAGAAGGTCCTGGTCCTTGCTGTAGTCATGTTATACATACAATCCTGATGCTGTCAGCACACACAAAATGCTGGAGGAACTCTGCGGGCCAGGCAGCATCTGTGGAAAAGTCAATGTTTTGGGCTGAGACCCTTCATCAGGACTGTTATTTTTTTTTTTAAAAAGGGTGCGAAGTTCTTGAACCTGGTGGTGCAAGTCTTGAGGCACTTGTAACTTCTAGCTGATGGCAGCAGTGAGAAAAGGGTGTGCCTGGGTGGTGAGGGTCTTTGATGATTCCCCTTGAACACTTGCATATTTACCATTGAGAAGCTCTGCAGGATTTACCTCAGTGATGGTTAGAACTTACACTTCAGATGTAGCTAGAGCATAGTAATCTATATCTGTATTCCATCATTTACCTCAGCCAAGTTGTGCATTGGAGCTGTACCCACACTTACTGATTCTGCCTCTCTCTGATCTGCTTTGTGTTGTTGTTGGGCCCTTAATTTACAATGGAGCATAAGCCATTGATGATCTCCCATCTCCATCATCCTCTGAAGATGATGGTCTAGTCAGAGTTCATCAACGCTTCTGTAATCCATTGCATCCACAGTACAGGGGGATTGGACTATACAGCTTCACCAGTGCCCTGTAGGCTGGCCTTAACCATTTCCCCCTCTCACGTAGGGTTGGTCTTTGAGAGGCTCTGATCTGGTTTGATCCCCATGGAAACATTGTCAGGGTCCCCAAACAACCAGTGAACCTTTGGGCGACTGTAGACTGTAGCCAAGATTGGACACTTACTGAAGAATAATAGGAGGAGAGATCAGGACGCTGGATAGGGAGAAACTTTCTGGATCAGGGTATCCATGTGTGTAATACAATGTCAATACAACTATTTTCCATATTGCTTATCTGCCATTACCCCCTTTGATGGACAATTAACAGCATAATGGGAAGAGATCCAGCGTCATTTTCTACTGCATGATCAGTAATTAGGGAAAGGGGTTACACATGGTGGGGAAACCACAGCCTGCATTCAGCAGTACCCTTGCTCGGTGTGAGCTGGAACCTGTCAGTAACTCTGCTGACCAGAGTAGTTCAGCCACCTTGTGGAACCCTTCAAAGGTTACCCAATGCTTGCTTCTTCCTCATCTCCATTACCTCAAGTCAAAGCAACTTCATTATCAAAGTGCGTTTACGTCTCTGCCTTGAGATTCATTTTCTTGCAGGCATTTATAGAAAGATAAGGAAACAATAGAATTTAGGAGAAACTATACACAAACACTGACAACCAATTGTCAAAAGAGAGCAAATTATGCAAATAATTTCAAAAATAAACACCGATAAATAAAGAGATATTGGATTGCAAAGTCCTTGAAAGTGGGACTGTAGGTAGTGGGTTGAATGTGATTACTTTCCAGGAAGAGAGCACTGGATGAGGAACTGGATTCTCGATTCTCTAGTCTAGATGCATGTAAGTGCTGTCATAGTTGGGTAGCCAGACGAGGGATGAAATCTGGAATTTGCAGATCTATACAGATCTTACCCATTGGAATAATGTATTTGGCCACTGAGTCCTTGGAAATCGTCCTCGAACTTATTTCATCACATTTGGTTCCAGTTCATTTTGTACCTTTAACCAACCAACAATGGCTTCACTAAGCCTTAACTCAGCCACATGGTCCAGAGCCAATGTTTCTGGCTTCCAATTCTGCACCTTTGTTATCAAACTTTCCATTGTTAGCTCGGACCTTTTATTTATTTAAAAATTAAAGTAGCGACGCTTTTTGTACCCAATTCCCAGTGTCTGTATTATGTGTGATAATTATTACTGAAAGTTTTAAATTCATCAGCTGATTAAATTATTTGTTTCTTAAGCATTATTGAGTGAAATATTAACAGCCTCTTTCTCTCTACATGTACTGACTAGCCTGCTAAGCATTTCTGACTTTTTTTGTTTGCATTGTTTTTTATTTTCACCTCCCATTGATTATTTGATTTGACTTGATCAGAATTGTGAGGTGCTGCCGACGGTGGTTTCACGGTTGCTGTCATTTGTGCTGAATGTAGCTGTTGAATGCCGGCTCTTGCCTCTGGGCTGGCGTTCAGCCTCCGCAGAGTGCTCTTAATCTGAAAGGATGCTCCGTTGCCACTTTGAAGAATGTTAAAATGAGGTTGTCACAAGGAAAGCTCTAAAAAGTCTCCACGACATAATTCACGGAGCAGATAGCTGTCCTGTGATTCACTATTTCCTCATATAATTTTGTCCCATTGTTTGTGGAATATTGCTGTACATATACTCCACTATGAAGCACTGGCGCTCCCCGCAACACACTAAAACTGAAACGAGGCCACTTGCCTGCCCTTAAATAAGCCCCAGTTGGTGTTTCTGTCTGATTCAGACTGGTAACATTTGCGTGATGGAGAACCAAACATTGGGAGTTAATTTGCTTAGAGCAAAATATGAAAACAGGTTCGGCTTCCTGTGCTCTTTTATATTAAAAATCCTTTAAAGCCAAGTGAATCTTGGCCAGAAACCAGCCACGGTTGTCCTCTACATAAGTAGACTGTTGAAAGCATGACTTAAACGTGGCTCCCATTCTTCATCACTGTGATGATTTTATTGATGTGGACATCTTGATGGGTTTTGGTGGTCATTGGCCAGCGATTCCTTGTGGTCTCGATTAGTACAAGCATCTGTTGCTTCAGTAGGACCTTTAAAACTGTTCCATGCCACCTTCAGCAGAGAAGAGCACTATGTTGAAATGTGAGCTGCAGCTACGTTGGTCTACTTTGGTGCAAGTTGTGTCCACTCCATTTGTATCCACGGAAGACACTTGGAGTCTGAGTAGATGGGTGGGTTCTGTACCATATTTAAATCCAGAAGGTCAGTTTAATTTGTATATCTCATCTTGAGGTCACATCCAGCAGCGTTCACATGTATAAAGCCGTAAATAAGTTTGCATGTACAGCATGAAGCAGAATGTTAAGAAATAGGCTAAGTGCCCTAAGCTCGTAGCCTGGTTGATAACCTTGTATTTCTCTTTTTTAACAGAGTGGCAGATAACAACAGATTGGCTGTGCCCAGCTACGATGAAGTGATGCAAAGAGATGGCGTCCTCCCACCAGAAGGCCCTGAAGTCAACCAAGGAGAGCAGAATATGGTCTCGCTTCCTTCTTACGAGTCGCTGGTCGAGGTTGGCCTGCCGTCGTCTTCGAATCAGGACTCGAACCCGGGAGGCAGTGTGGAGCCACCGAGGGATGAGAGGCCCACATCTCACTTAGGGCACAGGTTCAGCTCGAAAAAGATCCGCCGGATCCTTTCAGACACATCCCACCTCAAGAGGTTTAGACTCAACCTGAGCAATACGAACAATCCACCGGTTAACCTGGAGCCTCTGACCCCACCCCCACAGTACGAGGAAGGAATGGAGAAGAGTTTTGAGAATGCAAAGCCATCTTGATCTGGCACACAATGTCAAGCCTGTTGATGGACTAACTAAATATCTCAACATTTCCTAAGAATCTGGTCGATCTCATCTGTCTGCATGTTTTACAAATATAATGCATGGGTGTCCTAGTTTGTAGATTCCTTGATGCTTACCGTCTCTCCAAGTTAATCTGCACTTTTTTTTTTACATGTGATTTGTACATTCAGCTGAGAACTAAGTATAAAGAATTAATGAAAGAGCTGGATGACTTGGCCTACATCTTCATCCCTAGATTGCCATTCCTCTTCTCTGCTGTGTGCACCTTATGACATCCTTTATTTGGAGCATGTTGTCAATAGGTGGTGCAGCAGAGACCTGGATCCTGTCTAGTAGATGCTAGTTTGTCTCTAGTAGCAGATATTGTCTTGTGGATTTGTTCCCAGTTCTTACACTAAAATAGATTGCAACAATGGACCTTTGTCTGAGGTCATTGGAGCTTCCAGAAGATCAACTCTTATATAAAGGCTTTTGTTGGGGATAGAATTGATCAAACTCTCATTGACATTCTGCTTACCTTTCATCGTTTAGAGACTTGCCTCTTAATGGTATCAATTTGAAATCCTGTGAGGAAGAGAACAACTATTTAAAGAAAAATCTAATCCTTTTGTGATTAGTTTCTTTCCTATATATAATGAGTTTGGTTCAACATAGGTTGAAAAGATAACTTGTATATTAAATACATTTCAGAATAGAAGTAGAAGTCTTACAAATGATTAACAAAATCCTAAACAATGCCAACAATGATCTCTCTCCCCCAGGCCTTGATTTTAATGGAAAATTCCAGGCGTGGAATTTCAAAAGAAACTCATTCCTCTTCTTGAGGAGCTTTGATGTTTGATGCTTTTGTGGTTTGGGCACCAGGAGAACACCAGCTGGTCTCGCTCACCAGCCAGTGCTTCAGGATTCTGACAGCCAAATGCCAGAGAAGTGGGTGTTGTGATCCCCTGGCCTGTTGGGATATGACACAAAAGTATCACAGTTGTTAGGTGTTTAAAAAAAAAAACCATTGATCACTAATTCTGACTTTAAAACACTGAGCTCTGTCATCTTCAGAGGAAACTGGACACAAATTCACACGGAACTAGACTAAAATTGAATGACTTTTTTTTGGAGCATTGTCTGCTCCAAGGGTTGGTGGGAACATTAGTTTAGAAACAGCAGTTCACAAACAAAGCGCAAAGCATTGTCTCTGACCTTGTTCACAATGTGACGAGCTGGTTACTAACATATAGGGAGGAAAAGTATGATTCCCTATGAGAGCATCGACACCTCTCTTGCACAAAATCATGCTTCCAGTATTGTGTAATGAAAGCTCATTAAAATTGGCAAAGGACCTATGGGATAATTAACATTCAGTATTGGTAGCCAATGAAAAAAGCAGGTTGGTCATCTGTTGTGCACCTCTTCCTGTTTTCTCTAATACTGTGGATAGAAAATAGCAATTCGTTGAATATTAAAATATAGCTATGATGCCTGATGGTTTCATGGAGATAAAAATCTTTTGATTGTGTTCATTGTAAGTAGGAACAGTGTATTTTGACGGTGCTGCTCGTTCTCACAGGAATCCTAAGCATCTTCAGTATAACGACTGGGAAATAGTGGCCAACATTAGGGAGCTGTAATAGGGATGGGAGTTGGCATTGTTGGACAATGGGTTTTAGCCTTCTCATAAGTCTGACATTGTGAATAGATTCTGACTTCTGATATCCTAAACTTGAAAGGAAAGCTTCTTCCAAGGACTATCAATGCTTGTCCCTGATGGGGAAAGGCAGCAGGGAAATTTTTATTTTGCTGACCTTTATCTAATGGTCTTTCTACTGTCCCAGTCTGAAGAGATACGTATGATTGAAGTAACTAAATTGCCAGTTTAGAATGACACACCTTCTCTTCGTATTCATTCCCAAAGCACCCAACCACAGTCACCTCATTAAGGAAAGTAATTTTCCACCCACTAGCAGCTCAAATTACATATAATTGTTGAACTTGGAGCTTCCAACTAGTTTAGCATTAATATTGATGCACTTTAAGAAAAACTTACCTATAGTATTTCACTGTTTGTCGTAGTTGTCCTCTCACATTTCTCTTTGTTACACTCCTGAAGTAGTTCCTTTCTTTTCAAGTTCCTTTCCAAGCTTGTAGGGCCAGAATCCTGAACAGCATATTTTCTCTCAAACATTCATTCACAAAAGTTCCATGTTCCACAGATGCATTGTACTCATCTCCCTGTGGCAATGACCTAGATTTCCTATTCACCATGTGTTCACTGATCCCAGTCTCTGGTCCTTGATATTTGATATTCTTTGACTAGCAACTGCTGGTAATTTTGTATAATTGATATGTTTAATTCAGTACTTAGTCCTGGTTAAATCTATAGTTCTGTAAATAATACGAAGGCTTCAAAGTTAGTTTGAGTTTCATTTTTGTTTTTAAACAGTCTAAGGCCTTCTGGAAAATTGGTGTCTTATTTTGAGAGGATGTTGAGTTTATGGAAGGGATTTGGGAGCACTGGGCAGCAAGCTTTGGCTGTTAATAGAACAGGAGGTGCTGTAGCCAACTTTGACCACTTGAGTCCTGGGCATAAATGCTCCAGGGGCAATCAACTGGTGAATATCACTAGTGTACCCTCTGGGGAAAATGGGATTATTTCTGTAGAAGGAAGACCTGCAACTGGGAACAAGGGTGAGAGACAATGTTTCAGCTTAGGACGTAGAAGGAAAGTTATAAACTGAACAATGGACAAGGGTTTCCAGAAGTCATTCTTCTTGAAGTATTTTCCAAATATACAAACCATTCCCATTTAAAGTTCACATACTGCACAGCTGAGACAAGTTTCATCCTTGTTTACTTCAGTGGCTGCAGCACGTTTCCTATAGCCTGATGTTCCAAAGTAACATGTTGTATGTGTATTTTACAAGCTAAATCTTCCTTAAATGTTTTCTGAAATAGCCTACCTTGTGCTAGTATGGCATTATTCTACTCAATTACTACTCTTTTATTTCTTACTAATATTCCTGGTGAAGTGTCACATATGGTTAATGTTCAATTCAATCCAATTGTTTGTCAGCAGTATCCATTGGACTGTAGAATCAGACTTGAAGGTTTATTGATGGTTTAATTTGGAGTGCTGTTCTGTATTAAACTCTCAACTGAGCACTGGTGAATTGAATTATTGTTTTAAAATGATTTAGATGGGAAAAGTCAGTTTTGTTTTAGTTTATTTATTCAGAAATAAAAAAAAATACATTGAAAATTCTGGCGTGTGTTAAAATTCTGAGATTCTGAACTTTGGTGTGAACTTGGTCAATGTTTTTGGTGTTGGTGTTTCTTCCCCCCCCCCCCCCCCCCACCCAGGGGAATGACAGTTACTTAGAATTGGAGAGGGGTATGATGTTTTGATTCTGACATGAACTTCTAGAACGGGCTGAAAACAGACCGCACAGCCAGGAGTGATTTCTGGAGGAACTACAGTTCAGGTAACGTGGTTTTTCTAAGGTGTGATCAATTACACTGGGCAACAGAGATTTTACTTCCTGAATATTTTTGGGTGTATCTTGTGGATTTTGGGCTGGTGACCATGAAAATCGCCATGAAATCTCCCTATTGTCTACCAGTCTGTTTAAAAAGTTGCCTATATTTGTAACTTCAACTTATATTTCAAGTCAGAATAATCGATGCCAAGAATTAAGGAAGGCATCTTTGTTGGTCCACAAATCAAACAGGTCATCATTGACAGGCAATTCAAAAGAAGTTCTAGTGAAATTGGAGAAAATCACTTGGAAGGCATTCAAGTATCTTGTTGAAAATTTTCTTGGCAACTACAGAGCACCAAACTACAGTATGCGCAGCTGATTGAGACATGCTTCAACCATACAAAATCATGATGTGCTACATGTCACTAAAGATTCATTTTCTGCATTCCCATTTAGACTTCTTCCCTGCAAATCTTGACGCTGTCAGTGACGAGCATGGTGGAAGTTTTCACCAGGACATTGCGATGGTGGAGAAATGGTGTCAGCAACTGGAATCCATCAATGCTGGCTGATTATTGTTGGGCACTTAAGCGAGAAGCCTTAGACAGCTAACAAAAATCATCAACAAAACATTTTTTAGCTTATTTGAACTTCTGCAAAGGATCAGTGCCATTTTGTGATTAAATGCATTATATTCAACAAATGTTAATTTCTTGCTTCTCCAAATTCCTACATGCCAGAAGTAGTCTGAAATTATATCTTTGTTCAGCCTTCAAGCGGTCTGTCATAACCAAAACAATTACTGAGGGAAGCATTGTTTTCTTCCGAGAAAACTTTGTTTTTATCTTGTCAGCTTGCCACACTACTAAAGTAAATCACAGACTTAACATCTCCCCTCTCCCCACTCCCCCGGATAATGACGCCTCTCCTGCAGTTTTCCCATCTCCTTTCTGGTTGTTGAACCACCGAGACCCCAACTCATCAGTGACCTGCTGCTCTGACTTCCTAACACCATCAGTGGGAAGCCTAATCTCTGCCTTGCCCCGGCTCCCATCTCAAACACTTGTGCTCTCAGAAAACCTTGATGTATTCTGCACCCAGGTAATGACATTGCACCTCCAAAGTGCAGTCTTCTTTATATAAATAGACAGCACTGTACTATCAGCAACAGCTCTCATTGGCACAGCTTTGATCATTTTGGTGCTGAAATATGTATATCAGTTGGGACACCAGGAACTTCCCGCAATGGCAGGTATCATTAATGTCCAAGTGATCCACCATTTCAGGAGACCTTATCAACACTTTTGAGCAAATTTGTTATCGTTGTTACTGTTGAGTCATTTTGAGGTTATATTATTGCAAAATGGGCAGCAGCCTGTTATCAAGGTCATGACCACACCAAACCTTCCACACAGTAGCAAATAAATCAGGAATGGCCAACCTTTTACATTCCTTATGTCAATTATTTCACACACGACTTCAGATGCGCCGTACAATTCTTGTAAAAATGTTAAAATAGACATATTTAGCATTTTTACATGATATATTGATTTAATATAAAAACAAGATAAACATTACTTACCTCAATGAGACTTTTAACAAATATATTTTGTCATCTTTTGATTTCTTCCTTTTTCTTAATTACAAATTCTTTCTGTAACTCAGACCCAAGCATGAGCTTCAGTTTTCCTATTTTAGTCTGATGATGTGTGTTATAGTGCCAATATGTCTTCTATTATGTGAGAAAGTGTTTTCACAAACAATGGTTTTACTGATGGACCCGCTATTAAGAACTCATTTTCCCATTGTTCATTGAATTCACACTTACTATCACTTTCTGCTTTTCTTTTGCACTGTGATGGGCAACAATGTAAAAACAAGGCTTAATTTTTGAAAAAGTACAAGAGTGCAAATGTTCACAAAGGACGAACAAAGCCCAACTTGGTAGAGCACTAGTGTCAATTGTAAACTGACTGCCAAAAACCTGCGACTCACCGTTGGTGCAGACGCCTGGCGCCTCAGGATCAAACAACTATCAGAAGTACAAACTGGATGAACTCAGCAGGTCAGGCAGCATCTGCTGAAACGGATGCTGCCCGACCTGCTGAGTTCATCGAGCTTGTTTGTACGTGTTGATTTGACCACAGCATCTGCAGTGTACTTTGTGTTTAATTATCAAAAGTGTATTGAACAGTTGTGGAACAACTGCAGAACAAAAGTTCTCCTTTCCTAGTTTGACTCATTGAAAATTTTTTTTATTGATAACAGACTAATGTGAAAGAAGATAACATTCACCGAAAGATGTGCATGAAATAATAAAATCACTAAAAGCAATTGCTAAGTTTCAGATTTATTCTCGGTAAAACCCATTTCTAGCTCTAAGCTACTTGAATTCCTGTTATAGATTTCTTTTCTACAAACCGGTTTTTGGTTAATACTTTTTGCATGAATAGTCTTACTGTTTTATTATTATAGAATAGTACAAGCACATTACAGGCCCTTCGGCCCATAATGTTGTGCTGACCCTCAAACTCTGCCTCCCATATGACCCCCCACCTTAAATTCCTGTCTAGTAGTCTCTTAAACTTCACTAGTGTATCTGCCTCCACCACTGAGTCAGGCAGTGCATTCCATGCACCAACCACTCTCTGAGTGAAAAACCTTCCTCTAATATCCCCTTTGAACTTCCCTCCCCTTAACTTAAAGCCATGTCCTCTTGTACTGAGCAGTGGTGCCCTGGGGAAGAGGCGCTGGCTGTCCACTCTGTCTATTCCTCTTAATATCTTGTACACCTCTATCATGTCTCCTCTCTCCTTCTCTCCAAAGAGTAAAGCCCTAGCTCCCTTAACCTCTGATCATAATCTATACTCTCTAAACCAGGCCAGCATCCTGGTAAATTTCCTCTCTACCCTTTCCAATGCTTCCACATCCTTCCTATACTGAGGCGACCAGAACTGGACACAGTACTCCCCAAGTGTGGCCTAACTAGAGTTTTATAGAGCTGCATTATCATCGGGATGTAATGCGCCACTTCTAATCATCCAATGTGCCACTCATTTTTGGCCATCCCTGAAATAAATTATGGCTTTCGTCCAATCATCCCGAAATCGAAGCCAAGTTCCAAAGAGAGAGCATTCCTCTTTTCCAATATTTTTATTAGTTTCTACATGGAAGAATACAGAGTACAAGAAAACATATATAAAAGGTCAAAAAAGATTTTTTAAAACTACAGATTACATTATACCTGTTCATAATAACAATCTCATTACCCCATATTCATGTAAGTTAATCAATAGTTATATTGAAATATACTAATTTATTACAAAAAAGAAGTTTCTAACCGCTACCAAGACCGAAGAAGTTTACTAAGAAAAGGTAAGATACCTTCTCATATAATAAAAATTAATAATAGCCAACATCTGAGTTTAAGCAACGGATTGAAGGTTATGAAAATAATTCAGAAAAGGTCCCCACAATGTTTGAAAGTCTTGATGAGTTTCAGAAATTGAACAACGAATCTTCTCTGAATCTAAACGTGACATAACGTCACATAGCCATTGAGCATGAGTAGGAGGAAAAACATCTTTTAAACAAAAGCATCCTCTTAGCTATAAGAGAGCTAAAGGCCAAAATATGTAAATCAGATGCCTTCAGCTTAATATCTTATCCTGCAACAACACCAAATAGGGCTGTCAGAGGGTTAGGCTTAAAATTGACTTTAAAAAGTAAGAAAAAAGTTTGAAAAACCTCCAATATTTTTCAAGATTCGGATGAGTCCAAAACATGAATTAATGAAGCTTCTCCATTATTACATCTGTCACAGTAGGGAGATTTATTCGAATAAAAACAAGATAGCTTATCCTTAGTCATATGAGCTCTATGTACCACCTTAAATTGTATGAGGGAATGATGAGTACATAGCGATAAAGTATTAACCAGTTTAAAAATTTCATTCCAAGTTTCCTCAGATATTGATGTCTGTAAATTTTGTTCCCAGAGATTTCTTAACTTTGTCTTAAAGGAACATTCCTCATCTCCAGTAACATACCATAAATATTAGATATTGAACCATTGTGAAAAGGTGTCAAACTAAAAATTACGTCTAGTAGGTTCTTATCTGAGCTTATAGGGAATGTGCATAATTGAGATCTTAAAAAAAATCTCTGATTTGTAAATATCTAAAAAAGTGAGTTTTGGGTAAGCTATATTTAGCTGACAATTGCTCAAATGAAAAAAAGGTTTCCTCCAACAGACACATCCCAAAAACTTTTAATACCCAACCTGTCCCACTTTTTAAAAACTATATCAGTCATGGAGGGTTTAAAAAAATTAGAATAAATGGGACTTGAAAGGGAAAATCTCAATAAAACAAAGTGTTTTCAGTGTTTTCTAAATTGTATCCAGATCTTCAGAGTATGTTTAACTACTAAATTATCAGTTAGTTTACTCACAAATAAAGGAAGTGAGGTTGCAAGAAGAGAATGTTAAAACGTAAGATATTGTATGTTAACTGCGCAGTAATAAAACCTAAAATTAGGTAAGGCTAAACCTCCAGACCTTTTAGAATGTTGAAGATGAACTTTATTTAAATGAGGAAGTTTATTTTTCCATATTTAAGAGGATAAAGTAGAATCAAGAGAGTCAAAAAAAGATTTAGGAATAAAAATGGGTAAAGCCTTAAAAAGATATATAAATTTAGGTAGTATATTAATTTTAATAGAATTAATTCATCCAATCAATGATATTGAAAGAGGTGACCAATTTAATGATATCCTTTTTACATGATTCAATAAGGTAAGAAAGTTTTCTTTAAACAGGTGTTTGTAATTCTTAGTTACACCCAAATAAGTAAATTGATTCCTTCAACAACACACACAAAATGCTGGTGGAACACAGCAAGCCAGGCAGCATCTATAGTGAGAAGCGCTGTCGACGTTTCGGGCCGAAACCCTTCCTTCCTTACAAATTGATTCCTTACAACTTTAAAAGGGAGATGAGTAGGGAGAGCAACCCTCTAGAGGTCGCTGTTTCTCTCAGAAATTGAGGCTAAAGTCCCTTACTGATGCCCATATACTGACATCTGATGGCAACAGTTTACTCCAGCAAGGAATTTAACTTTTTAAATGCACCAACAGTGAAAACAGCGAATCAATGTAGGTTTATGAATAAAGAAAGACAAATGAGTATTTTGAGTCAGGCATTTTGTTTAATGTTGAGTGGAATAGTTTTGACGTATTCCACTTATTGCAGTTTCCCTGAAACCACGTGCCTAATCAAAGCCACATGATTTCCGGTCACAATTTCTGTGTGATACTCATTTCAGTCCTGGGAAGCTACAAAGTCAAGCTCAGGGTTGAGGTGGGTAGCAGTACAGGAGCAGCAAATGGTCATGAATTCTATTTAACCTTCAGGTTAAAGTCTGTTTTAAAGTAAATTTCCTGAACTTACGGGGCAGGTGGCTGCAGTTGAGACCTTGTCTAAGTGCCTGTAACTGATCCATGCATTCAATTGGTGTGTTTTGTCTAATACAACATAGTCAAAACTCATTTATATTATCCTACTGCACAGATATCGGTTGTGAGAGGACTGATTCTTTAGTTTCTCTCTCCCACCCTCACCTGGTTCTCCTGGTCTCAGCAGTACTAAAGATGGTTAAAAATCAGTTAACTTGAGTTGAGGTGAAGTAACAAGTTTGCGTTCTTTTTAATATTGGATTATTTGTGCTTAATAGTTGCCTAAAGGCTCCAGTTGCAAATAACTCTGAATTGGTGTCCAGAATATTCACATCCTTTGAGCAGTAACATCTGCTGGACTGACTTACAGAAGTGGGTTTCTTTGCTTCATGCACACGATGCTGGAGGGACTCAGCAGGCCAGGCAGCTTCTATGGAAAAGAATAAACAGTTGACGTTTCAGGCCATGATCCTTCATTAGGACTGGACAGGAGGAGGAGAGGTCAGAATTGGAAGCTGGGGGGGGGGGGGGGGGGAGGGAAGGAGGAAGTACAAGGTGGTAGGTGATAGGTGAAACCGGAGAGTGGGGGAGCTGATTGGTAAAATAATTAAAGGTCTGGAGAAGGGGGAGAATAGAGGACCATGGAAGAAAGGGAGAGGAGTGCCTGTGGAAGGTGATGGTCAGGTAAGGAGATAAGGGGAGAAACAGGAGTAGTGAAGGGGAGATTTCTCATTTCCCCTTTTCACCATTCCCCATTCCTGTTTTACTTTATCTCCTTACTTGACCATCACCACCCTCCCCTTTCTTCCATGGTCCTATATCCTCTCCTATTAGATTTCCCCCTTTATCTCTTTCACCAATCAACTTCCCAGCTCTTTACTTCACCCCTTCCTTTCTCCCGGTTTCACCCATCACCTACCACCTTGTACTACCTCATCCCCTCCCCCACCACCTTACTGACGTTTCTTCCTTTCCAGTCCTGATGAAGGGTCTTGGCCTGAAATGTCAACTGCTCACTCTTTTCCATAGCCGCTGAGTTCCTTCGGCATTCTGTGCGTGTGTGTTGCTTTGGATTTTCAGCATCTCCAGATTTTCCAGTGTTTGGGTTCAATGGCTACCACTGTCTCACACGAATTCTCATTCTGTGAAGGTGAATCTCACCCACCTCTGCCCTCAGCCAAAGTCAATATCCAGCGGATGTAGCAGCATCTAATTCTGCACTGCAGCTGGTGTCGGGATCAACATCCCCCCGGGAAAAAGCTGAGGCTGGGAACTATTCGTACATTATACTGCCCATCACAAATCACACCAACAGCAGAGGATGGTGGGGGCTGAGTTTCCAAATGCTGATTGGTCAATCCCTTTGAGGGCTCGTGACAGAAGAGGCAGATGTGAGTTCTGTTCACGTCACAGGACAGCTTCAAGTGGGGAAAGCCCCCTCCCCTCCTCCAGTCAGCGCAGAACCAATGGAGTAAATGGTGGAATCAGCTGTTTCTTGAATTTCCCAGGACATGGATCCAGCAGGGTGTGTCCTGCCCAATCCAAGCATGGCGCTGGCTGCACAGAAGCCACTGAAACGAAGGTACATTGCTCTAAGTACAAAAGTAGATGGTGCAGGAGCAAACCCTTTGGCCCATGGTGTGTGTTGACCATGATGCCAATCCAAATTAATCTCATCTGCCTGCTCGTGGTCCGCTCCATTCCCTCTCTGTTCAAGTGCCTCTGGAACATTGCTATTGAATCTGTTTCCCTTGGCAGTGTTTTTTCAGCCATCTGATTTACTTACCTGCACCTTAAAAACTCCTCACGAAACTAGACTCCACAACTGTTTGGGAGAATTACTTGTCTAGTTTCAAGAACAAGTTTGGTAACACAGATACTCATTAACCCCTGGATTTTCTCCTTTGGTGTTGTAGAGGCATACAACATGGAACTGGGCCCATATTTTGTGTCTGTATGTGGTGTTCTTGTTTTAAAAATAACACTTGAATCATCTTTAAACTTTCCCACTCTCATCATAAGGCCATGGCCTCTAGAGTCTGTCATTTCCACCCTGGTTAAAAGACTAATATAATTTTATATACAGCTACCGCTCAGCCTTCAATGCTCCAGCGAAACCAATCCCAGTTTGTCCAGCCTTTCCTTATAATGAATGCTCTCTAATCCAGGCAGTGCCCTGGTGAACCTCTTCTGCACCCTCTCCGAACCCTCCATCCTGTAATCCCACGGAAAGAACTGCACGCAAAACTCCAAATGCCCCGCCATTCGTTTGGGGCTGACCCCACAACAACCCCCCCCCCCAACCCCAACCATCTTCTCTGTGTAGTCCTTAAATTCTCCCTACTGAATAAGATTCTAGCAACCTCTGCCGTACATACACACAATCACTTGGACTCCATAGCCCTCTGGCAGAGATCTCCACCTCTGAAGGGACCGGGACCCCAGACTCTCCTCGTCCACTCTACCCTCCAGCCACCCTCCTTTAGGAGCCAGGAGGAACATGGGTCAGTTCTGCCTCGTGTCTTCTCGCTAAACACTGCAAATTAAAAGGAATTGGTAAAACATGAAAGAATGAGAATTACTTTCAGGACGCGTCCAGCAACACAGAATTTTTGTTTTTACGCTTTCAAAAAACCCATTCAAAATCCAGCTGGGAGAATACTGGGCAGAAATCCCCAAACCGCGTGAAATGTTTGGGACGTTTAAGCGCCGCTGTCTCTCTCGCCTAAATCCTCCCTTGACCTCCAACCCATTTCTCCGTCTCCTCCCACCACCTCTCCTGTCACTCCAGCCCAGGGGCGGAACTGGTGTTTCCATGGAGCCGGCTGTACACGGCAGGGACGAGCCCCGGGCGACGGGACGGCGGAGCGCCGGGAATCGGCCATTCCTCTCGGTGAAACTGCCCTCAGCTGGCATGGGGAGGTATGAATGGGGTTAGGCGATGGCCGAGTTGGAGCGGTGTTGTTGGTGGGCTTGGGGCCGTCAGAAGGGATGGGATGTGGCTTTTTTGGGAACGATTATGTAGAGGGTGAGTTTTGATCAGGTTGAGGGAGAGGCGTTGGACTTGGGACAGTTTGAAGGGTTGGAAGTGCTGGTGGGGAAGGTAGTGGGGATGAATGGGGTGGTTGGGTTAGGATGCTCGTGAGCGTTGGGGTGTGGGTAAGTTGGGAAGATGGTGGGGGGAATTGAGATGTGGTTGGGCAGGGGCATCAGTGGGGGACAGGTGAAAAGAAAGGAGGTTGGGGCAGTTGTATTGGGATGGTTGAGTTGGAGTGCTCAGGAATGGACAATAGACAATAGGTGCAGGAGTAGGCCATTCGGCCCTTTGAGCCAGCACCTCCATTCACTGTGATCATGGCTGATCATCCACAATTAGTACCCCGTTCCTGCCTTCTCCCCATATCCCTTGACTCCACTATCTTTAAGAGCTCTATCTAGCTCTTTCTTGAAAGCATCCAGAGAATTGGCTTCCACTGCCTTCTGAGGCAGAGCATTCCACAGATCAACAACTCTCTGGGTGAAAAAGTTTTTCCTGAACTCCATTCTAAATGGCCTACCCCTTGTTCTTAAACTGTGACCTCAGGTTCTGGACTCCCCCATCATTGGGAACATGTTTCCTGCCTCCAGTGTGCCCAATCCCTTAATAATCTTATATGTTTCAATCGGATCCCCTCTCATCCTTCTAAATTCCAGTGTATGGGATGTGATTGACTTGGAAAGATTGTGGGGGAGGGGTGAATTGAAATGTGGCTGGGTTGGGACAGATGAAAGGGAAGGGGGTTGGGGCAGTTGTATTGGGATGGTTGAGTTGGAACGCTCGGGAATGGGATGTGATTGAGTTGAGAAGATAATGAGGGAAAGGTGAATTGAAATGTGGCTGGGTTGGGACAGATGAAAGGGAAGGGGGTTGGGGCAGTTGTATTGGGATGGTTGAGTTGGAACGCTCGGGAATGGGATGCGATTGAGTTGGAAAGTTTGTGGGGGAGGGGTGAATTGAGATGTGGCTGGGTTGGGACATCAGTGGGGGACAGGTGAAGGAGGGAAGAGAGGGGCAGTCTGCTCCCACTCCACAGTCCCATACAGCAGCAGTTTCCGAGGACGTTGGACTACCTGATCTTCACCAATTGAACAGCAGGGAACCCCTGCTTAGCCTTAGTTCCTCTGGGCTGATGAAGAGGGTTGGGAGTGGATGCAACATAGCCCGCCCAACCACCCATCCGATTCTCGTTGCAGACTCGAGGGGCCGAATGGTCTACTTCTGCACCTATTGTCTATTGTCTCTTGTGACCACAGTGAGCACAGGTTTGGCCTCAATTGTGACACCTTCCATCGTTGGGCTGCCCACTCAGACTGGAATAAAGAATGAAATGCCAGTGGGTGACATTTGCTTTGGGGAGGGAGAAAGATGCTTTGAAAATGAGCGTTGTTATTACTTTAAAATCAGTTACTGTAAACTGTGTGGCCTATTTTATTTATAGCCCTTTTGGCCTTCTGAAGGCACGTCTATTCCTTTATGTGAAGGTTCCAAGGGATTTCCTTATTGGCCCACGGTTCACTTGGAACCATCTAGGGGTACATATGGACTGTGCCACTCCGGCATCTACCATTGAACCATATCCAGCTTTGCTCAATCTTGTCCCACTATTGTCAGATTTTTATACGGTTTGTTCACAGATGTCGTTAAACACCATGAAAGGTTTTCTAAAAGGGTCCAGTGGGATCCATCCACTGAAATCTAAGACAACGTACATCGGTCGACTCGAGGATTCTGATCTGTGTTTGAAGGTGAGGGCTCTTTGACAGTAATAAGCCACGCGGTTCAGTGGGCTGACCCACCAGGCTGAAGTGACCTTCAGTACTTGCCTCCGCTTTCAAAGTCCAGACAATGCAGATCTTCCTTGGTTAAACTGACCACATATGCTCATCCGGTGCTCCAGTAGAGTGTCATTGTAGATATCCATGGGAACCAACACATTCATAACGCTACGCAAAAGAGATGGTTTTACAGTGTTGGTTGGAATTCCTTCCTCAGCTTACATATTGAGTGCAATTCTATTGCCCCAGTATAGGAAGGATGAGGAGACTTTGGAAAAGGGGCAGAGGAGGTTTACTGCCTGGATTAGAGGATATAAGCTATAAGGAGAGATTGGACAATCTTGGGTTGACTTCTGTAGAGTGTCAGAGGCTGAGGGGAGACATAATAGGAGTTTATAAAATTAAGAGAGGCATAGCTAGGGTAGACAACACACACAAATTGCTGGAGGAACTCAGAAAGTCAGGCAACATCTATAGAAATGAATATATAGTCAATACTTTGGGCCAAGCCTCTTCTCCAGGTCTTGGCCCGAAATGTCAACTGGTTACTCTTTCCATGGAACCTGCTGAGTTCCTCCACCATTTTGAGTGTGTTGCTCTGGCATCTGCAGACCTTCTCGTGTTTATGATAGGGCAGTCGGACAGAATATTTTTTTCCCCAGGGTACAAATGTCAAACACCAGAGGGTATCCATTTAAAGTGAGAGGGGCAAATCTTTTGCACAGAGTGGTATGTGGCTGGAGCGGGCTTCCAGGGGTAGTGGTGGAAGCAAATATGATAGTGGGACTTAGGAAGCTTTTAGATAGACATACAAAAATGCAGGGAGTGACGGATGTGGATCACTTGCAGGTAGAAAAGATTTAGTTTAATTTGGCATCATGTTCAGTATTGACATTTGGGCTGAAGGGCCTTTTCCTGTGCTCTGAGTCCTGTGTTTACCCCACCAAAAGCAAATTAACTGACCCTTTTCCTCATTAGTTTTAATGGGCGGTGTTATATACAGAGCGAGTTCCCATTTTCCAAGAAAACATCATGTAGACAATAGCTTATCAGAAGTTAATTAGTACCATATACCAACAATGTTGTGCCTTCCTTTCTGCATGACTAAGCAGTGTAGTTAATTGCATGTGAACCATTTTTCAATATTTTGACAAGAGAGACACTATGCAAGTGTTACCACTAATTTTTTTTTCAGAACGGAGGAATCGAAGATCGCCACGCTCTGATTGAGCTAAGCGATACCGAGAACTGCTTTGTTCTTCAGGACCTGAACTCCGTAAACGGGACTTTTGTTAATGACTGTCGTATCCAGAATGCAGCAGTTCGGCTGGCGCCAGGGGATGTGCTGCGCTTTGGGTTTGGCGGGGACTCTTACGAGATGGCGGTAGAGACTGTACCTTCAGTGAGTGAAATATCCAGCGTGTGTCCGTGAAACGGCAGCATAAGCATTCTCTCGATGAGATGGGACAATGTAATTATTGAGAGGATATATAGGACCCTGGTCAGACTCCACTTGGAGTACTGTGCTCAATTCTGGTTGCCTCACTTCAGGAAGGATGTGGCAGCCATAGAAAGGGTGCAGAGGAGATTTACATGGATGTTGCCTGGATTGGGGAGCGTGCTTTATGAGATTAGGTTGAGTGAACTCGACCTTTTCTCCTTGGAGCGACGGATGATGAGAGGTGACCGGATAGAGGTGTATAAGATGATCATGTGATTAGTCCGAGGATTTTTTTTCCCAGGGCTGAAATGGCTAACACGAGGGGGGCACAGTTTTAAGGTGCTTGGAAGTAGATACAGAGGAGATGTTGGGGGTAAGATTTTCACGCAGAGAGTGGTGAGTGCGTGGAATGGGCTGCCGGCAACAGTGGTGGAGGCAGATACGATAAGGTCTTTTAAGAGACTCCTGGATAGGTACATGGAGCTTAAAAGAATAGAGGGCTAAGGTAAGGACATGTTCGGCACAGCTTTATGGGCCTGTATTGTGCTGTAGGTTTTCTATGTTTCTATGTTTGTATGTAATGCCAGTCATGGCTCAGCGAACAGCACTTTCACCTCTTGGGCTGAAGGTTGAGAGTACAAGCACTTCAGCAACAGGTTGGTCACCCTGATATGGGAAAGATATTCTTAAGCTAGAAAGAGTACAGAAAAGATTTACAGGTTTTTGCCTGGATTTGGGGTCCTGAGTCACAAGGTGAGATTGCATAGACTAGAAATTTATGCTTTGGAATGTAGGAGATTGAGGGGTGACTTCATAGAGTTATATAATATTGTGAGAGTTACAGACAGAGGGGAAGTGCATAGTGATCGTCCCAGGAAGGAGGTAATAAAAACAAAATGGCATTGGTTTAAAATTAGAGGTAGAGACTTAAAGGATAAGAGGAGAAGCCTCTTCATACAAAGAGAAATTAAAATGAGCTGCCAGAAATAGTGGTTGAGGCAGGCACACTGACAATGTTTAAAAGCCCTCTGGGTAAGCGCATGGGTAGAAGAGGTTTCAGTGCTATGGACCAAATGCAGGCAAGGTGGGACTTGCTCACAGGACAACACAACTTCTTGATTCTGCAACACTAAAGGGGAAAATCCAGGGGTTAATGAGCAACCTTTATCAAATTGTTTCTTTTTTTGGACCAGTAATTCTCCCAGACAGTTGTGGAGTCTGGTTCATTCGCAGTACTTAAGGTAGATGAGGAGCTGGCCGTGATCGCGTTACATGGCAAGGTAAATTCTCAGGACCAGAAGCGGATTGCGAATGGGCACATTAACTATTTATTTATGAGTGAACAGTGAAACACTAAACCGGGCCTCTAGCTGAAGAAGTCCTTATCTAAACTCCACAAAACTATGATACTAGACATTCAGTCGCCCTTTAGTTTATTAAATCTCCCCAAGTTATAAAACTGAAGAACTACTAATGCTGCAAATGAGTACTGAACTAAGCAAATGTGGGGGTTGTGGGGGTGGGGGGGTGGGGTTTGTCAATATCTGCAATGTGCTTTCCCAATGATCCTTCAGTGCTGGTCACAACTCCAGCCTGAAATGGGCCCTGGAGGCAGTGGAAAAAGACCAAATCTCTCCTGTACCCCCAAGGCGCCCTTAGAGGCAAGCGTTGCCATGGCGCGCAAGCCAACCAATGGGAGGGAGCAGCTGCATCCTTTGAACAGACCAATCAATGACCAACACGGTGGAAGTGGCTTTTGGCCCACGTGACAGCGCAAGACATAAAAATCACCACAAGTTACAATAAGAAATAAAAATTACCAACTTATATCCTACTCTTTTGCTTTCAGTGCTCAGGATCTGAAAAAATGTGAATTGCTGTTTGATGTTGCTTGGACATGTTGAGGCAAGGCAGGAAACAAGCCGATAAAGGTGCCAGTGTTCCACGTTGATCTGACCATTCTGCTTCCATTTCTCCCCTCAGGTGCTGTGCCCACCTGTGAGTCAGTGTTCACCATGGCCTGGTCACCTCCAGCTCATCCAGGATGCCAGGTCTTACTCTGCCCCTGCCGCCACTTCCCAGCTCCCGGCGCTCTCCAGCCTGAGTTCTACAAGTGCCCCTAGTGGGTTGGTCCAAGGAGGGGGCGTCACTGTTCCTCGCCCGCCCCTGAGAAAGCGGGCGGCGAGCGCGGGCAACAGGCGGGCGGCTACCACCTACTGCACTGACGGCAGCGGCCCCCCTGCCATCACACGAGGTACTGCTAACTGAGAACGGACACGCGGGTTAATGCAATCGCATTATGTCAACAGCCCTAAGCACGGGGCTCGGCGCTGGTCACACTCTTCAAACCAGCTAAGTCGTGGGCTACAACTAGTCACAAGGGCTCAGGGGAGGGCAGGGGTTACTCTTGCCACGGGTGAGCCTTTCAGGGACTAAGTTTGGCTGTGGTAACACTGCATCTCTGCCCTGTTCCAGAAATATTACTGTAATCACTCAAATTATCAAAAAGGGCTGTCAAGCTTCCGTTGAACTGAGGACTGTGCAAATGGTCCATCTGCTCACATAATTAGCACAAACTGAGCATTCATGGGATGATACTGGAAGTTGTCCAGATTTGTGAATTTTTTTTTCAAGCAGTTTTCAGGGAAAAGGGTTTTTTCATGATTTTGGCCATTTCCCCCCGAGGCGGATTCTACGGGACCTCTTCCTCAGTTCGTAGTGGAAGTGCTTTCAGTTGGCGGGGACAGCAGCTGTGGTTCCAGTCAAGATGGTGCCAAGTTCTGATGTCCATCAAAGACAATTGCAAAGACGACTGCTTTTTTAGGTTCGTGGTTATGGTTTTTGGAGGCAGGATGGGGAGTTAGGGGACAGGTATGGGTTTAGGGACAGAGATGAGGGGCGATAGAGGTAAGGGGCAGTAAATGAAGGGTCAGGTGACCCACACACGTTTCTCTGAATGTTTCAATGTTCATGTGATAAATAAATGGATGTGCAATGTTTGTCTCGTCAGCTAATTGCGAGTAGAAAGAAAAACAGATGTAAAAATAGCCCTGTAGTTGAGCAGGAGGAGCTCTGTCCATAAATACACAGTCTTCTGTCCTTCAACCAGCCACAGTTAGTTCAGTCGCCCACTCACTTCACATTTGTGGATTCTCTCTGTGGCGGAACAGGGGTTGGATTTGTCTTTGCTGTAACGCTGTGCTTCATTAAAAGAAATAGGCAGAACATCTTAAGAGGATTCATAAAAATAATTTAAAAAGTGTTTTTAGTTGTAAATACAGTGCCTATAAAAAGTATTTCCCCCCCCCCCCAGGAGTTTTCATGTTTTATAGTTTTACAACGTTGAATCACAATGAATTTAATTTGGCTTTTTTGACACTGATCAACAGAAAAAGACTTGCATGTCAAAGTGAAAACAGATCTCTACAAAGTGATCTAAATTAATTACAAATATAAAACACAAAATAATTGACTGCATAAGTATTCACCATCCCCCTTTAATATGACACACCAAAACATCACTGGTGCAGCCAATTGGTTCTGGAAGTCACATAATTAGTTAAATGGAGATCTGTTTTTGGAGACCTGTGTGCAGTCAAGGTGTTTCAACTGATTGTAGTAAAAATACACCTGTATCTGGAAGGTCCAACTGCTGGTGAGTCAGTATCCTGGCAAAAACTACACCATGAAGATAAAAGAACACTCCAAGCAACTCTGTGAAAAGATTATTGAAAAGCACAAGTCAGGAGATCGATACAAGAAAATTTCCAGGTCACTGAATATCCCGTGGAGTACAGTTAAGTTAATCATCAAGAAATGGAAAGAATATGGCACAGCTGTAAATCTGCCTAGGGCAGGCTGCCCTCAAAATCTGAGTGACCGTGCAAGAAGGGGATTAGTGAGGAAGGCCACCAAGAGACCCACAGCAGCTCTGGAGGAGGTACAAGCTTCCGTGGCTGAGATGGGAGAGACTGTGCATACAACAACTGTTGCCCTGATACTTCACCGGTCACAGCTTTATGGCACAGTGGCAAAGAGAAAGCGACTGTTGGAAAAAACACATGAAATCTTGGCTAGAGTTTGCCAAAAGAGTCCAGATCTCAACCCAATTGAGAATTTGTGGCTGGACATGAAAAGAGCTGTTCACTCACAATCCCCATGCAAACTGGCAGAGCTTGAGCAGTTTTGATAAGAAGGATGGGGGTAAATTGCAGTGTCCAGATGAGGAAAGCTGATAGAGAACTATCCACACAGACACAAGGCTGTAATTGCTACCAAATGTGCATCTACTAAATACTGACTTGAAAGGGGTGAATAATTATGCAAACAATCATTTTATGTTTTATATTTGTAATTAATTGAGATCACTTCGTGGAGATCAGTTTTTACTTTGATAATTTTCTGTTGATCAGTCTCAAAAAAGCCAAATTAAATCCATTGCGATTCAATGTTATAAAACAATAAAACATGAAAACTTCCAGGGGAGGAGGAGTGAATACTTTTTATAGGCACAGTATATAAGAACTTCTCAGCTTATCTCTCACATTTATTGATATTAGATCAAGAATGGGCTGCAGGACCTGTTGCCTGTTTCTGTGCTGTACTTTTCTTTGTCTCAATGACTACACAACCATTCCACTGGTGATTGTTGTTCAGAATTACCCAAAACTTCACATATATTTAGGGAGAACACTTTGAACATAGTCACAGCATTTTGTATGGTAGCATTTCCCTATTTAACCACAAGCTTTAATGAGGTGAATGAAAACATCTTCACTAATATTGATTAAGGGAGGGGTGGTTTAAGAAGGACCCCATTCTTCAGGACTCAGAAGCTCAGGGCTGTAATGAAACATCCCATCCTCTGGGTGGCAGCATTGAGCATTCCCTTAGGGTTGTACCAATGTGATTATAGATTGTACATGATGGACTGAGGGCCTGAATCATTGTATCACAGATAACTCACTTTTAAATGGAATTGTTCATGTCTCTTTCTCCCTACCTTTCTTGAAAACTCAGTTATGTTCTGCTGCACCTGGGCCTCTCCCTCCTCTCCTTCTGCAATTGATGCCCATTTGTCAAGCAGTTTCCTCCTCCAATTGGAAGCTTTTCCCTTCCAACTGGCAACTTTCATAAAGCTTTTCAAAGCCCTCCGATGTGACCCTCTCAGTCTTTGCGGTAGTCTTTTCATTCTCCCTCTTCTCAAGCTCAGCATCGTGCCTGTCCTTTTCTGACATTCCTTGTGGTGTTGTGGAAGTTAGTTGTGTAAGTCTGGTAAATGATGTTGACAATGATGCTTTCACTCCCGTTGTTCCAGGGGCCTGGACTAATACTCCAGGTCGGTCTGTGGAGAACAGGCCTCCTATCTCTACCTTTCAGAGCCTGGAACTTCTGCTACATGACAAGGTGAGATTTGTCTACCTTTCCTATAGCATTAACTCTGCTTCTCGTCCCAAGCTGTAGCCTGTTCTGCTGAGTATTACCAGCACTTTTGAAGTCAAGCACAGGCCGAACCGAGGCAACAGGGTCCAGACCCCAGAGCATATCGAAGCGACTGAACCCAATGTTTGGACGATGATTTAGGCTCCAGGCCAGATTGAAAAGGTCAGGGCCTGAATCGAGGGATGGGCCGGTTTAGCTCTCTACTCCTTGATGCGTACTCAGCTCATCACTGATCTATGGGTCTCAGATTCTCTTTGTGAACCAGTTCAGAAGCCATTTGCATGATTAGTTTCCCCCCCCCCTCTTTTTTCTGCAAATTGGGTGTTTGACGGTCTTTTATTATGGGTTCTTTTGGGTTTATTTGTTTCAGGGCTGGCTGTTTGGAGACTAATCTCAAGGTTGTTTCATGTATACATACTTTGACCATAAATGTACTTTAAACTTTGAACTTTTATTTTAGGTTACAAGTTAGAACATAGCTGGGAACTTTAGCCAATCTTCCCTGTGCCAACCGTGAATCCAATCTAATCTGTTACCATCTGCCTGCATGTAATTCACCCTTTAATTTGACCTAACAAAATCCAATGTATTGATAATTTTTTTTCTTATGCATATCATGCAGGAGCAACAAATCCTGGGAATGCAAGACGAGATCAGCCGGCTGGCTGTTTTTGAAAGCAAGTCCAAGCACAAAGATGGTATCATTGTCACGTTACGTGATGAAGTTGCTGCCTTGAAGCACCAATTGACCGAAGCGAATAACGATGAGCCAGAGATCACGCAGCATTTAGTCACCCTAGGCTATGAGATTAAAGCCAAGAAGGAGGAGATTGAGATGCTGAAAGATCAGGTATGCCGTTTATGTTGCAAAATTGATAGCGAAATTATATTAGAGTTTGACGCAATCCCGTCAAATTTGTGACTTGATGATTCTGGGCAGCAGGGGGCAGTGTTACCCAGGGTCTTGCCTTGATACTGTATTCAATTCTTCAAAAAGCAGATTTTGGATTCACCAATATTCTGGTGTTCTTATAATTTTTTTTTGAGATACAGCATGGAATAGGCCATTATAGCCCTTTGAGCTGTGCCACCCAGTTATCAATGACCAATTAACCTACTAACTGGCACGTCTCTGCACTGTGGGAGGGAACAAAGCACCTGGAGGAAACCCATGCGGTCACAAGGAGCATGTACAAACTCCCCACAGGCAGCAGCAGGAACTTAATGATCAGAATGAGCATTTAAAGCAGGTCACAAAATTAAAGCCTCATTTTTCATTTGCAGAATCTCCTTGTAGTTTGTTACGTTATCTTCACTGGCAGATAGGATGTTAATAATTCACATCTGCAGCCTCCTGAATGGAATTAGAGGATTGTATATTCTTTCTTATTTTCCCTCAGCCCACCCCCTTCTCCTCTCTACCCCTCTCCTTCCCCTCACCCCCTCACCCTCCCCCTCTCCTCCGCCTCTCCCTCTTCCTCATACATGGATACACGCACAAACTGAAAATAGAATAATTGGGTGTCTAAAGCAAACTCTGGGTGAACAGCTATCCTGACTGGATTTATCAGTCTCTGGTCTATTTATTCTGAGGTTATTTTCATGAGCTGATATCCAACCTGAGCCCAGCAATCATATCTGCTACTTCCTTGGCTGCCTGGATGTTTGTGTTGATTCCAAACTGCGTAGCATGAAGGCGTGTGTCGAACTTGGAAGGTGATGGCCGTCCCTCTCTGTCACTCTTGTTAAAGATTACCAAGCTTCAGAAGGGCTCCAGTGAGGTAATGCGACACTCTCTGACCGAAAGAGATCTGGAGATTGCTAAACTCAAGAAGGAAGCCGAACAGCTCAAGAAAGACAACAGCATTATCACAGGTAGGAGAGCACGTTGTCCACCCGCTGGTAAATGATTCACTCAGAGACAAGTGGGAAAAATACTGGTGGTCAAGAGATTTTGCAGATGCTGGAATTAGGTAGCAACAAACACAAAATGGTGGAGGAACTCAGCAGGGTAGGGAAATGAACGGGTGACATTTCTGGCTGAGAGCCTTCATCAGGACTGGTGAAGATGAGTGACAGGTTGTCAGCAATGGGCTGGGAATACAGCGGATTATTGAAGGGCTGGATAGCAAAGTCCCACAAACAGCAATTGATAATGCGCAGGTAATCGTAGAGTCCTGGATATTATACAGCCAATCGTTTGAAACAGTGCTATGGATTTTTCTCCATCTCTGCCTGAGAAAGCCTTGATTTAACACCTAATCTAATCTAAACAAAGGCATCATTTGCCTTCGTTTCGACAGCTGAATGCACGGAGAATGGAGGAATATGGATCACACACAGGAGAGTGGGATTCGTTTGGCATCATGGGGGTTGACGCAGACATCATGGGTCATAGGACCATTTCTATGTTTCTTTGAATCTGCGTCGTGCACAGCATCGCATGAAACATCAATTTATCTCCTTCAGGGCACTCAGAGAGCCACATCTTGCACTGGGATTTCATTGTTAGCGGTTAACACATTTCGTTGCTGGATCGTCCCTGGCAGAAACTCCACTGCTGTTCATTCCCCGAATAGAAATTGCAGCCGGCCTCTGTTGGTATCATCGTGACCTGATTTTTTTAAAAAGCATCCTGCTTGCTTTGGACTTGAACTCTTATCACCAGTTGAATGAGCAGTTAGAAAACAGGGTCATATTAATTGCTAACAAGAGAAACTTTGCAGATGCTGGAAATCCAAGCATCCACACAAGATGCTGGAGGAACTCAGCAGGCCGGGCAGCATCTGTGGAAAAGAGTGCAGTTGACATTTAGTTGCCTAGATTCCAGTGGGAGGGATAGTTAACGCTGCCGTCCTTTAAAAGACTTGAAGGTAATAGACTAAGTCAGGAATAAGCAAGTACAATCGTCAGACCTGTGACAATCGAGCTGTATTGGAGGGGTGGGGAAAATCTTGCCTTAAATTAATCTGATGAATTTGGTCTGAATCTGGACAGGACTGGTGACCAGCTTGCAACGCGAGGTCACAGCGAAGGAACACCAGCTGCTGCAGGTAAATGCGGATGTAGAGAGGCTGAGGAAGGTCGTCCAGGAGAAGAGCAGTCAGCTGGCGGACATGTCGGCCAAGGTAAGGGGGAAGAGCATCACCAACATTACAACCCATGTGAGGTCAAGGTAAAAGACAACTAGAATTGGCATCAGAGTCACAGGGGTTGCATGGCCCACTTACACTCCTACATAGTGCAAATCTGGGACACTGGGGACAACCGTAGTTCAGCTCTGGTCAGCTCTCTCATTGCAAAGTGGAAGCTGCTTATGCAGACAGGCTTGACCTCAGCCAGTCAATGGGCTGATTGGTTTAATCACTGGGAGTTAACCAATGTGTGTTGGTGCTGGCCTGCATGCACAGAGTCTGCTTCTCTGTGTAATGTCAACCCTTTTTGATCAAATCCCTTAAATTCATTTTTATTCAGTTTTCAAGAATGAGAGAAGCCAACAATCACCAAGAGGAGCTGGTGGCCAAAGAGAAGGAACTGGTGACCCAAAGGCATGTGAGTGAAACTAGGAAAGTGCCATGTAATCTCATTAAAGTTGTTTAGATTATTTAGTCTGTTCTGTGTCTAATTCTTCCATCAGCTTTGAAAACACAGACTGTTTCTGACACACGTGCCAAGTTCCTCTCTGCAGCATTTTAACACGGGTTAGAATTCAAGAGCATTAATAAATATCATTTGTGTTTCTTATTTCTAATAAGTGAATTTTATCCAACCTGTTATATTTTTAAACTCCAAAACATAAAACTAATTTAAAGAAAAAGATGGGAGCACAAGAGATGCAAGTCTTAGTTTACACTTTACTTTAAGAGAGAAGTGCATGTATCACTCAAAACACAATGGAAATATTAAATACACAACATTTCTCCCTGCTTAGCTAAAGACCCCTGGTCAATATAGACTGCACCTCAACTCTATACACAGTATACTATACAGACATCCACAGCATGGTCAATTTTTAAATTGTCCCATTGTCGCTGTAGATGATTGCTTACTCTTGTGGATTGACATCTTTCCGGGCGAGGAGATCACTCAGCTTGGCAGCTGAGACTTGTGGCTGTAAAAAAAAACCTCAGGTTCTGTGACCTCCTCCGTGGTGGTTGTATGAGTTGACTCTGAGACTGCAGGAAGTGGTTTGACAGCTCTGGGACCTTGATTCTCTCTCAGTCCTAGCTTCTTTCTCCCTCTTTATCATGCTTTTTCCCTTTCTCTCTTTCCTTCTCTCTTCACACCTTTCTCTTTCTCGCTTATGTCCTTTCTCTCTATCTCTATTCTCCTTTACAACTTCTTATCTTTCTTTTTTCACTTCCTTTTCCCTCTTTCTCATTTGTGCATCTTGATCTTGCTCCCTTTACAATCTGATCTCTCCTCTTGGTTTCCTCACCCACAGTATTGTTTGACGAATCCACCATCTTCGTATCTCCATTGAGACTCTTTCTGGCCCTCCACTCATCCAGCTGGGCACAGGTCTTTGCACCTACTTTTACATTCAGCTTTTTGTCTCCCACTTGAAGGTCATGCGATGACCTTAATGCAGGCAGACCAGAGTCTGGTTTTTTGTACTCATAAATGCTGAATGCTTGCAGCTTCCCTGAAGCTCCTTGATCTCTCTTAAAACCAGGCCACATTTTGCAAGTGACTGCCTGATTGATGTATCAGAATCTTTCTCAGATATGTTGCCTACAAAAATAGTCATGGTCAGATCACTGCTTTCATCAATTTTATGATTCCTCTGGGCAGCAATGTCCTTCCTTGGTCCAATAGGCTTTCCAACCAGAGGCACCAACAACTTTTTCCCCTGTGTCGGGCAACAGGTCATGGTGTACAGCATGGGGAAATTTGTGGCATCATCAGTGCTTTTCTTAATTCACTTTCAATTGACTTTATTGCAGGGGATGTGTTAAGCAGCTGGTGGATGGATCTCCAGTCAAGTTGTAGTCTCAGCCACTCATATCTCCACATTACTGGCCCTTCTGATTTTTTTTTAACCACATACAAGCCCAATCTGGTTGTATTTCACTGTTACGAATGTCATTCCCACGGGAGCTATCTTCTCTGCAGTATAAATTCTTAGTTGTATATCTACAGGCAGCCATTCAAGCTCATCTTGTGGAATGACTGAAACAGCTGAGCCAGTGTCCAATTCCATTGTAATTAATTTGTCGTTCACTTCTGGGTTAAGCCATACTGCTTGTCTATTGTTTTTTTTTTTCTCTCATTGTAAATCTCAAGGCTACACAATCCTGCGTCACTCCCATCGTTATCAGATGCTTCATCCGCAGCAGGTAGATCAGTGCTCCTTTTGAAACTGCAACTTGAGTTTTTATTTTTATCTCTTTCTTGTGCAGTCCCTTTATTTTTGTCTGCCCAACATTCACTTTGTATGTGTCCTACTTTGTTGCATTTTACGCAAGTTTTGCCTTTAAACTTGAATTGATCTGTTCTGTGTGAGCCTCTGCCACAATGGTAACATAATTTGTTCAGCCAGGCCGATTTCTGTTTAGGCTTTACAATTTTGTTCATGCTCACTTCCATTTCTGACTGCAACTCGATTGCATCTCTGGCCACTGTTTCCATTGATACGGCTAAATCAACTGCTCTTTAAAATGAACTTTATGCTTCAGTTGGAAGCTGATTTTGAACGCCTTATTGTAGGATTCCGCAGAGTAAATGACCTCTCATTGCTGAGACCTATTACTGAACTGACTACTCAGACAATTTCTTCAATTCAGCCACGTATGCTGAAATTGCCTCTCTTTCCTTTCGATTCTGCCTATCAAAGTATTCTGCAATCAACAATGGTTTCAGTTCTAAATGTTTCTGCATTACTTTCATGATAACAGCAAAGCTCATTTTGGCTGGTTTAGTTGGAGCAATCAAATTTCTAAGCTAACTGTATGCCTTAAAACCCAATACACTCAGCAAAATAGGTACTCATGTCAGAGAAATGTATACAATATACATCCTGAAATTGGCAGTTTCATTTGTTTCAAAATATGGTTCAATTAGCTCAGTGTACATGAGCAATCGAACATGTTTATCTTTCCAGGGTAGCCAGCCATTTCTGCTCTTTTTATGATTATGCTCACTCTTTATGAATGCATGAATTCTTCCATTTTCTTTTTTTAACTTGAATGTGCATTCCTTTCTGAATTACACATGTTATGCTGCCTTTTTTAAAACTCAAACATCTCGCTGCGCTTCCACAGGTAGGTAGACATCTCGGGTTCGTTCTAAAAATACCTCATCGCCCTTGTTATGTCTCGTAACTCCAAAACATAAAATAAATTGAAAGAAAAAGACAGGCGGCCAAGTGACGTGAGTCTTCGTTTGTTCTTTGTTGTAATCGAGGCAAACGTGTATCACATGGTAGTGTCACAATGTATGCAATTTACTTATTTTTACATATAACCCATAATGAATTCTTTAAATGAACAATGCTTAATCAAACTATATTTTTACAATATCTAAAGGTACAATTTAATGTCAGAGGAACGTATACAATATACATCCTGAAATGGTTTTTCTTCACAGCCATCCACAAAAACAGAGGAGTGCCCCAAAGAATGAAAGACAGTTAAATGTTACAACCCCAAAGTCCCCCCCATCTCCCCCCCATGTGTAAATGGCAGCAAGCAACAATCCCCACCCTTCCCTCCACTGACAAAAAAAAGCATCAGCACTGCCACTAAGCATTCAAGCGTGACCAAAGCAACAGCAGAGACACAGACTTGCAGTTACCCCAAAGACTTCGCATTTCACCCGGTATTCGATATACCGCTGGTTCTCTCTGTCCCTAAAACGGAGGTGTCTCCCTTTTCCCAGTGAGCAGGGAGACATAACAACCAACTTGCTGGTTTACGATGTTATAAGCCCGTTACGTCGCATTTTTCAAGCTTTGTGCCTGAAGATTGCAAAGATCCCGGGTCTCCAGGCACACGGCAGATAGCCTGTCTCCCCTGACGACACGTGGGTCTCCTGTAGTGACACCGACCCTCGGTCCACCCATCTCCAGAACCCCGAGATCCTAGGCTTCCGAACTCAAGCTAAACTTTAGGTCGAGCCTTTGGAGTGCTGAATAATGGTCAGTTATGGAACCCTGAGAGCGGGTCCCATTCAATATTACTCAAATACTACTGGAATATTAAATACACAACACTATCGGAACATTGGATGAGCCTTTCTAGATGGGCAGGAAGGGAACGGATCTGATTAATCTGCAGGACTGCTCATGAGTTACAAAGCTGCAGAAATTAGGACTGGTGGGGCTGTTTGCATATTGCATGGTGTGTCCTTGGTCCTTGATATCTGCAAAGGGCAGGATGTACACTTCCAGCAGATAACAAAGTACACAGATACTCTAATGATCTGTCCTGTATAGGCATGAGTGGCCTCCCTACATTCTTAAACATACTTTGAAGATGGTAAGAGGGAAGTGCCTTGCTGAGGTCCTCAACCCCACAACAACCTTCATTTTAATGAAAATCAAGAAACTGTAGATCTGAAATTAGGACAGAAAATGTTGGAAACCGTCAGCAGGTCAGGCCACCTCTGTGGGAAGGAAACAGAGTTAAAGACCCTTCTTCAGAAATGGGAAAGACAGAAAAATGGTTAGCTTTCAGTAGTGGAGAAGCTGAAGGAGTCAACACAGCGATCTGAAGCATTAATTCTGATCCTCTTTCCACAGATGCTATTTGATCTGCTGAGTGCTCCAGCTTCTTTTGCTTTTATTTCATCCTAATGATGTTGGGCATTGAGACTTCTCAAAATCTTAATGCGCAGCCTGTACAGAAGAGAAATTCCCACTAGCCTTTTGTCTTTGCAGCCTCGTGTCTGCCTGGTGCGAAGCTGGTGAGACTGAGAGAGAGTCGGGCTGTCACAATGGTCACTCGGAACTCAGCATTGTTCCCACTCCCGTCCTGTCCTGGCTGGGGAGGGACACTCGGAACATGCGATTAGAGCAAGTCACGGGTAGCAGTGAGACAATGTTGGCTGTGGATTAAGAGTGGACAAGGAATTGGCTGGCTTAGATTTAAGGCTGGAGATATGCCAATGGATGTACCATATGTACCGAGGATTTTGCACAAAACTGCCCATCAGGAGGTTAATAGGCACGAGCACAGACTCTAAAGGTTTTGGATAATAAGGGTGACAAGAGGTATGGAGTTAGTGTAGGAACTACCAAGGTAAAAGATAGTTTTACAGAATTGTGGACCAGGAATGAGGGGCTCAATGGCCTCTTGCTTCTGTCCCAAATGTTCTGCTAGAGTAGATAATGCACTGTCTGCAGGGTGAATGATCTGGATAGTCGATATTTTGTTTAACTGCAGCATACAACTGGTTGAGAGAAAGCTAAAGCTGTGTTTGTGTTTGTGTCAGAACATGAAGCAGCTGGAGAGCCGATTGAAGGAGATGGAGTCAGAGATCGAGCAGCTTCGTGGCCAACAGGACAACGTGAAAAGAAGTGTGTCTGAAGAGAGGCTGGTGAGCATCTTTCCCAAAGCCTCATGCTGATTAACTTAATCAGGATGGGATTAAACTCATGCTGGTTAACCTAGTCCTGAATGGGATTAACCTTGTGTTGATCAACCTAGTCCTGAATGGGATTAACCTCGTGTTGATTAACCTAGTCCTGAATGGGAAGAACCTCCTGTTGATTAACCTAGTCCTGAATGGGATTAACCTCGTGTTGATCAACCTAGTCCTGAATGGGATTAACCTCGTGTTGATCAACCTAGTCCTGAATGGGATTAACCTCGTGTTGATCAACCTAGTCCTGAATGGGATTAACCTCGTGTTGATCAACCTAGTCCTGAATGGGAAGAACCTCGTGTTGATCAACCTAGTCCTGAATGGGAAGAACCTCGTGTTGATTAACCTAGTCCTGAATGGGAAGAACCTCGTGTTGATTAACCTAGTCCTGAATGGGATTAACCTCGTGTTGATTAACCTAGTCCTGAATGGGATTAACCTCGTGTTGATTAACCTAGTCCTGAATGGGATTAACCTCGTGTTGATTAACCTAGTCCTGAATGTGTGCCACGGTAACATAGTGGTCAGTGAGACACTTTTACAGCTCGGGGCGTTGGAGTTTGGAGTTCAGTTTTGTCGTCATCTGTAAGGAATCTGTATGTCATCGCCGTGGAATACCTGGGCTTTGTCCAGGTGCTCTGGTTTACTGCCAAAGTCCAAAGATTTACTAGGTCAATTGATCATGTAAATTGTCCTGTGATTAGGCTGGGGTTAAGTCGACAGGCTGATGAGAGGTGCAGCTCGGAGGGCCTATTCCAGGCTGTAGCTCAATAAATAATTAAATAAATGAACGCTAACACTTCGGCCCATTCCAGTTCCCAGCAGAACAAGCTGTCAGTCCTAGTTCCACTCATTTTTCCCGTCCCACAACTTATTCTCTCTCACTCCTTCATCAGTTCCCCTTTGCTCATTTTCCACGTCTACATATGGTGCAATTTACGGTAGCCAGCTGGCTACTGTGTGGCAGCCAATACTTGGGTGTCTTTGGATGGTGGGAGGAAACTGGAGCACCCAGTGGAAACCTATGCAGTCAATGGAAAGGACGTGCGGACTCCACACAGGCAGTTGCTCAGGTCAGGATCAAACCTGGATGCCTGGACTTGTAGACCAGGAACACAACCTCCTGTATCATGGTAATAACAGGAATTGGACTTCCGGGATTTCAGCATGTAATTTATGTGGATTATTCTTGGTAAACCAGGAGGGAGGACTGGGTTGCCAGATTTTGGTGTTCTGTTAAAAGGAAACCCGGCAACTTCTTCTGGTAACTCAGCAGAACATTAAACACACACAGTTTTTGAGATTCTCTTGGGATCTGGACCAATGTTGCTCCCCTAATGACATCATCAAAACATGTGGCATAGGAGTAGAATCAGGCCATTCAGCACATCGAATCTGTTCTGCCATTCAATCATGGCTAATTAATTTTCCCTCTCAAATTCTGTAGCCTTCTTCCCATAACCTTTGACACCCTTACCAATTAAGTACCTATCAGCTTCCATTTTTAATATACCCTCCACAGCCATCTGTAGCAATGAATTCCACAGATTCACACCCTTTGGGTAAAAAAAAATTCCTCATCTCTGTTCTAAAGGGACATCCTTCTAGTCTGAGGCTATGCCCAGCACTCAATGCTGTCAATGCAGGACTGACATCCTCGTAATAGCTGTTGATTTACTTACAGAACGCAATACTTGCATTAAAAACTAATATGTGTGTGGTACTTTGAGACACACTGTGAAAATGAAACACTTTCTGTACATTTTCCAATCTTGCTGCGTCTCGTTTCTGCTTCAGGCCCAGGAACAGCTCCGGGATGAGCTGGAGAGGACCAAGCTCCAGCTGCAGGAGATGGGCCGAAAGGAGCGGCTGGTGAGGGTGGACCTGGAGCAGGCCCAGGCCAGGGTAGGAGAACAAGCCGCTGTCCGTCCGTGGAGACAGGATTCACACTGAAACGCACACAGATCCTCCAGTAGCTGGCAAGGGCCATGGTAGTAGTGTCTTCAAGGCCCTCACTGTAAGATTAGCCTCTGTGGCCCTGAGCTGGCTGGAACTGCGTATAAGCAATTTGGCTCTGTGGTTAAAAGTCCTCCATCTCACATTGTTAATTGTTTAGTCGACCTGACATGTTCACTGGATTTAAGAATATGACAGTGCTCCTGGTGGACTTTCCACCCTGTGTCAGCTGGACTCAGGCAGATCTCTGCTATCCATTTCCTGGCCCGCTCCATGCCCTGTAACTGCCCTCGTCCCCTCTGCTCAGTGACCTGCCCTGGCTCCTGTTCCTGCAATCGTTAGAACTCATATCCAGCCGTAGCTTTGCCCCTCCCTATCTCTGCAACTTCTCCCAACCATACAAACAAAAGCTGCATTGAAATCAACTTAGATCGTAATTGATAAAGGAAACTTTGAACTGACACTCCTGAAATTTTACCGGACACTTACCAATGCATGGAATTCACAATGTTCTTTTTAGAGGGCAAATTGTCATGCAAATTCATTTGCATTGTCATGATAGCGATTCTCATTGGTTACTTCTAAGAAGACTTTGTTTTAATATGTAATCAGTATGCCACATGACTAAAGTAAATCCCAGACTTATCCTCCACCCCCCTGATAATGACACCTCTCCTGCACTTTTCCAATCTCCGTTCTGGTTGTTGATCCACCAAGACCCCCAACGCATCAGTGCTCTGATGCCCTGATCTCCTGAGACATCAGTGGGGAGCCTAATCTCGGCCTTGCCCCAGCTCCCATCTCAAACACTTGTGCTCTCAGGGTACCTTGATGTGTTCTGCACCCTCCGCACCCGGGTAATGGCATTATACAACTAAAGTGCAGTCTTCCCTATGTAAATGGGACAATACTGTACCCAGCTCCGGGTACCCAACACCGACAGCTCTCATTGGCACATCTTTGATTGTTTTGGTGCTGTGATAAGGTTATTGGTTGGGACACCAGGAAAGTGGCGTGCTGATCTTCACGTATATCATTAATGTCCAAGTGATTCCCCATTTCGGGGGACCTTAGCAATAGGGTGTTTCTCTTTGGAGCAAAGGAGGATGTGAGGTGACTTGATGGAGTTGTATAAGATGATAAGAGGCATAGATAGGGTGGACAGCCACAGACCGTTCTCCCATGGCGGCACGGGCATAATTTTAAGGTGATTGCTGGAAAGTATGGGGGGGGGATGTCAAAGTTCGGTTTCTTACATGGTGAGTGGTCATAGAAAGCAATGCCAGAGGTAGTGCTCGAGGCAGATGCATAATGGATATTTCTGAGACTCCTAGATAATAGAGGGATGGAGGGTCATGTGGGAGGGGGAGGGTTAGGTTGATCTTGGAGTCAACACAACATGGTGGGCTGACGGGCCCGCGCGGTGCTGAACTGCTCGATGTTCGTAGTCTGATGCTTCGTCTGAAGGTTGATAGCTCCACCATTGCAGCTTTCCCTCGACGATCCGCTGGCCACAGTGCTATCAGGTAAGCCAGAGTAACGGCTGAAGCACGTCCTTTAGTAAATTGGTAGTAATAGTAGTGAACTTAACCTGAAGCATCCTGTTGTACTTACACAGCTAGAGCGGTTCCGAAGTCGAATCTTACAGACCACCTACTCTGCTCCTGGAGTTCAATCCCCCAAAGAGGCTCTTTCAGATCAGCAGGTGGGTCCTTGTAATGGCAAAGTAGAGCTCCGATACTTGGTGCAGTACAAGGGCCAGTGGAAAGACGAAACCAAAGTGTGCATTGATATCCCAGTCCAGTAATCTGAGATGTGTATATCTACCCAACGTACACAGAGTCCTGGAGGAGCTCAGCAGGTCAGGCTGCATCTTTGGAAGCGCGTGGAGGGATGCTGCCCCATCTGCCGAGTTCCTCCGGCATTCTGTGTGTGCTGCTCAAGACTTCTAGTATTTGTAATATCTCTCGGGTCTGTGTATATCTGGTCCGTGATTATTCTGTTCGTACCGAGAAGGTGCTGCTGCCTCTGGTGCGCCCGTTGTTCCTTGTTGGCACTCAACGCAAGATGCAGCAGTTCTCCGCTGTACAGTACAGAGAGTTGCCATGT
Source organism: Hypanus sabinus (assembly GCF_030144855.1). Classification (NCBI taxonomy): domain Eukaryota; kingdom Metazoa; phylum Chordata; class Chondrichthyes; order Myliobatiformes; family Dasyatidae; genus Hypanus; species Hypanus sabinus. The sequence continues at coordinate 21,259,670 of NC_082732.1, forward strand.
TCCTCTGAGTCATATTGTACAATGGTAGAGTGAAATTGTGATTCCATCAACGGTGGGTACACTGTGCCTATAGTACGCTGTACGGTGGGTACGCTGTGCCTATAGTACGCTGTACGGTGGGTACGCTGTGCCTATAGTAACATCTGTACCGCACTTCCATGCGATGCGTAGCTGAAGCAGGAAGAATTAGAATGCACTGATCTTGATCCTTGCTGTTTATGGTAGTTCCAGTAAATTAATCTCCGTTAAAAATGGAGGAATGGTTCAGTGATAATCCTTTGGCCTCTGAGCCAGATGGTTGGGAGAGGAAGGTTAGATTGATCTTCAGGTAGGTTAAAAGATTGGCACAATGTCATGGGACAAAGGGCCTGTACTGTGCTGTGATCTTCCATGCTGTGTGTTCTAAAACCATGAGATTATCAGGGAGGACGTGCACTGAGCTGCAACATTGAGGGAGAACTGTGTGGCCACAGAGCCAGTTCACAGAGGAGGGATTAAACATTCAGAGAGGGCTTTATGTCACCCTTGAGGTGGATTTAAGAGATCCCCATGGCACTTTTGGAAGTGGAGTAGGCAGTTTATCCTGGTGTCCTGGACAATGGTTACTCACTTCATCACTGCAACATTACATCAAGCAGGCTTCAGTCATTCAAATCTTCTGTCTGATTGATGATTTGAATCAGCTCTGAGGACCATCTTCACGTAATGCGTTATTACTTTAACCACACATCTCCATATGCTGAGATTTAGCATCTGATGTTCCATGAATCTAAAATATATTAACTGCCTAATTAATGATCAAATTGCTACCAAAAACCATTTCCTCATCTAAATTTCAGTGAAGTCTAACAGGTCTTTACGTTTGGCTGCCTTATTTACTTGAAGTAATCTTTAAGTTTTACCTATTCTGGTGATAAACTGTGGGTTTTTGATACTACTTACATGTCATTTATAAATTTTTGAATTATTCATTGTTTTACACATTAAAGCTCTTTTTAAAATGCAATTGGTTACTTCCATTTTTTTAAAAGTTCGGATGCTTTTTTTCTTTTTATCTCATGTCCAAATTGTAATTGGCCACGTATCTGTTATTTACTAAGTAATCGTGGTAGCGTAATGGTTAGCACGACACTTTATGGTACAGGCAACCCGGGTTCAATTCCCGCCGGTGTCAGTAGAGAGTTTGTACGTTCTCCCCATTTCCTCCGGGTGCTCTGGTTTCCTCCCACAGTCCAGAGAAATTGAGCATTATAAATTGTCCTGTCATTAGAATGGGGTTGTGTCGAGGGATTGCTGGGGACCAGAAGGAGAAGGGCCTGTTTCACACTATACCTCTAAATAAAAAGTAAAAAATAAATAAGCTGTTTACTTGAAACAAGATTAAGCTTCTACCATGGAAAATTTTTCTACCTATCTGCAATTAGATTTTGGAAAAAGAACTGTATTCTCCAGTGAATGCAGAACTTTAACATTTATAAAGGAAAAAAATCCTTATTTCATTTCTCATTGTTAGAAAATACACATTTTACCTGTAGTAGAAGGTATTTACAGTTGAAGTCATATAGCACTTGTCCTGCTTGTTGGCGCAATAATATCAGTGCCGGACTCCGGAGCGAAGGTTCCCGAGTTCGAATCCAAGTCGGGTTGAGCATCGAGCTAGCAACTCGGCCTCGTAAAAACAAGAATAGCTTGCTATGGAAACACCGTCATGACGGTGCCCGATAGCTCCACTGCCGAGTTAAGGGCTATTCTTCTCTTCTTCTTCTTCATATAGCACAGAAACTGGTCCATCAGCTCAACTGGTCCATACCTACCAAAATGCCCAGCTAAGCTATTCCCATTTGCATGCGTTTGGGCATATTCCTCCAGTTCCAGCTAAAGGCCCCTGTTTTTAACGAAACAAAGAATTATGTTGCAGCTCCTTTAACAGTATTTCCAGTCAACCTGCTGTAACGTTCTGAAAGGAAGTACTCCAGCAGGGTATTGTTTTTTTGCCTGTTACACATCTGACCACGGAAAAACCACCATACTCTTCAATATTTTCCAAATCTCTTTCCTTTGCCTGTTACGCCACTGGTGTTTAGGGCAGAAATGAAGGTCCTCCATCTCTGAGCGATGTTCATGGCCTCCTGCATTATGTCAGTAGCTTCCTCTCGGTTTACGGTCAGTCCACGCAAGCCCCAAGTGGAGACTCCAGAATACCGTCGCACACAGATGTAGAAGGATTCTTCATTGCTGTTTCTGTAACAGATTTGTTTTACCAGTCAGGGTTGTTAGCCCTGAGCTGAACCCCTGAACCTGGAGGACCGGGTTAGTCTGACCTTTACCCTTTGACCTGTTTGGCATGGGAGAACCTACCAAGATTCAAAGCCTAAAGCCCTGGCTCCAGCTAACATAGCTCTCTGGGTCATTGAGGCATGCAAGCCTCCAAGCCATGACAAGGTTGTGGTCTTCTTAGAGGATTTTCCAAATCAATGTTATGAAAAAACAGAAAGTTGCAGGGTCTCTATTTATCTAACATGTACTCACCACAGAACTTGTTCTTGTTAGTTTAGAAGCACACATACAAAAGCAGGATAGTGATGATAGTGATAGCGAAATTGATAGAAAATGCTGGGCACAATTAATAGCCAGCATCTGTGGAGTTAGAAGCTGAGTTAGCACTTCATTTTGATGACCCCCTGATGAAAAGTTCTTGGCATGAGATTTAACTCTGTTGCATTATCCATTAGTAGTGCCTGAATAATCATTGTGTGACCAATATTTTCTGTTTTTATTACATGAGCGTTTGCTTACTGTAATTAACCTGATTTACTGACAGGTTTCTGAGGAATCATGGACTGCCACTGAGCTGCCTATGGAGCTCAACTAACTTACCAGTAGAGTTGGTTGTTTAGAAATGGAGTGAACTTCCTGAGACAGAAGAAGCAAATGCTGTAAAAACTCATCGAGTCTGGCAGCATCTGTAGGAAGAGAAACAGTTAGCGCCTCATGTTGAATAACATTCTTCAGTTTTGATGAAACATTAATTGCTTCTCTTTCCACAGATGCTGCCTAACCTGCCGAGTCTTTCCAGCAATTCCTGTTTTAATTCAGATTTTAAACTTTCAGGAATGAACATCCTGCATGTAGAACAGTGTGTTTATTAGTTATTTGGCCCCAACCTCAATATTGGAGATTCTGGGAAGGGCAAGAGAGAGCCACCTGTCATGTGTCCTGGGTCTGTGATGTTTCCTATGTAACCTCAGTTACTCTACTTCAAAAGCATTGTGCTTTTGGATTGTTTTTAATACATGGACAGAGCTACACAAGTGCAAGGTTTTCTTCCAGAGCATTGCCATGGAAATTAAGCTCTTCCGGGTTTTGGATGATAAGTGATATGTCAGGACGCATTCAGGAAAGAAGGCATGCATATTTAAAAAAAAATAAAGAGCATAAGACTGAATTAAAAATTCTCAATGGAACTGGAATAAAGATATTTCACGGAGTAATATCTTCCTCACCAGATCAATAATCCTGAGGTCTTCCTTATTCAGCTGATCTGAGTAATGGTCTTGTTCAGTTACTGACCAGTTGATACATGAAGTAAGTTTAATCATTGCCTTTGATGTGGTACTTTGATGGGATGCTTTTGGGTTTTTAAAAAATAAGATAGGTATCCTGCACAGAGTGTACCAGAATCTGTAGATGATTATTTATTTTTTGAGTGCGGTAACAGTAATTGTACCAACGATGTACCAACAGTTGTAGACACTGCAGTGCTACCTCACTTTTTTTAATATACAGTATTTCTGATATTGCACATTTTAATAATCTATTCAATATACGTAATTGATTCACTTGTTTATTATTATGTTTTATTTTTATTTACTATTATTTTTCTCTCCCTGCTAGGTTATGTATTGCATTGAACGGCTGCTGCTAAGTTAACAAATCTCACATCAGATGCCAGTGATAATAAACCCGATTCTGATTCTTGAGCCAATGTTCTTAGCTCCTTTTCGGTGTCCTTGCATTGTGTTCCCATTATTTGAGACTGTATGCGCTGTGTAAGGTAGCGGTCACCAATTAAACTACTTTAGAATAGACACAATAGTAGACACAGGACTGACTTCTTCCCCTTCCTTTCCAGTCCCAATGAGGGGTCTCATCCCGAAATGCCGACTGTTTATTCCCGTCCACAGATGCTGCCTGACCTGCTGAGCTCCTCCAGCACATCAAGAGTATTGCTCTAGACTTCCAGCACCTGCAGTTCCTCTTGTGTCAAACAGAGTAGCCAAAAGATACAAAATGTAGGAAACACAGCAAGAAAGTGGGGCTAGAAGGACTGAACTATAAATTTCAGAATTGTGAAGGAAGTATGCTTCAGATTTAGCAAATAATTTTTGTATTGTAGTGTAGGATGTGGTGGCTAAATGATTTGTGAATGAAGGCACTTAAATAAAAAGCCATCAAACCTTTTCCTGAGAATAGGCGCAAATGACTGAGACATCGCCGGCGTTGATTTGCTGTAATTCCATTGAATTATCAGCACACAAGACAGACCTTTCTGATGCATGTTACGTTGACGTGTCTTTTCTTGTTTGTTGGATGGTGTTTATATTCTGGATTTCCCGCATTCAAGTTTCACACTCAGTTCTGATGCTGGTTTGAACGTGGGAAGTATATTCCCGTCATTACTTTTAAAGCAAAAAATAATTCTCCAACCCACAATCTTGCACTTTCCTGTTAGATTTCTGCTACTCTAACTCATGAAGGGGCATGAGTTAAAGAAGGGGATAACTCTCTCTGGATCCTTTCATTACTTTAGTTGAAGCTCTATCCATTTCCTTTACCATTAGGGTGAGAGTGGAAATTAAATATCCGCTGGCACTGTTGGTTGGGCTCAGACACAGTCTCTTATCGATGCTGTGTATTCCAACCACCATTAGAATTGAAATCCATAGTATAAATGTGGCCCATTTGAATGCTCATTTTTCTTCTTTCTCCTCCTGAAAATTCATTCAGTGTACAGTTCTCTGGCCCAGCAGATCTCCTCAATAATTCGAGAAGATGTGAATCTATTGTCCCAGGTTTTGTTCCTCAATGCAGGACCCCACACATCTAGCAGTAGGTGGTCACTGGTTGGTAAGTCTGAACAAGCCCACTGGTGTATCCTCTTAAGGCCTTGCTCCCGTCCATGGCGTGGTTTCCCACTCAGTACAAACTACCCCCACATTGATTACTTCCTCCTTCACTAGACTTCCCTAATGGATCTTCCCATTCAACCTTCAGTGAGTCCTGTTGTCCCTGTTGCTTGTTGGCAGGTGATCGAGGAGATGAAGCAGATCATCGATGAGCGGGAGGAGCTCAAGGACAAGCTGCAGGAGGCGATGGGTTTGAAAGCGGCGGAGGAAGAGAAGAGGCTCAGAGACATGGAGGGACTGAGCAGAGCGCTGGAGGAGAGCGAGGTGACAGCGTTTCGAAGCAGTTCTATCTGCTCCGTGGTCATACTGAAGTCAAAATTGTTGACCATCCAAAGGGTCTAATTGGCCAGGAACTTCAGGGTGGTAAATCAGAAACTTCCAACCTGACAGAGCCTTATCTTCACAGCCATTCTGCCTAAATGCCAGTGGCGTAGCAGGAGACATTGTAATAGTCACTAGTACCAGAAAAGTCCCTACATATTTGAAGGATCTGTGCTGGACTCACTCAACCAGTCCTTAGTCTTGGACCTTTAGCTCCTAATGAAGCATAGGCCATTGATGATCTCCCGTCTCCATCGTCCAAAGTCGATGGTATAGTTGGAGTTTATCAATATTTCCGTAACCCTTTTTATCCACTGTTCAGGGGGTTGGCCTAGACAGCTTCACCAGAGCCCTGTTGGCTGGCCTTACCCATTTCCACATCTCACGTCGGGGAAATAGGGCTAGACTTTGAGAGGCACTCCATTGGACCTGATGCTCTCTAAACCCTGTTCTTGAACGAACCTGCTGTTCATATTTGAAGCCATTCGTTGGGTATCAGCATAGGTCAACAGATCTGGCACTGAGTCAAAATCATTCATGACCTCTTAGGTACCACTTTTGAAGATGTTCCTGTATTCATTCAGATCACGACTGATCAATCTCAACTCCTTTTGCCTACCTTAGTTCATCATTCGTCAATACTTTAAACTAACATAAAACTAGTTTTAATTCAGAAAATTTCAGCCTTTTCCCTTACCCCACACCCGCAGCCTTATTAGCTTTTGTAGAAGAGGGTTTTCAGGTTTCCACTACCCTTTGTGTGAAAAAATGCCTGAGTAGCCTAACCCCAATTTCAGTTGAAACTTGGGCTTCGGTTTCTCCCTATTTGTACTGCACTTAAACTGGAAGGGAACTAGTCTGAACGATCCTGGTCAGATTTCCGTTTGCTCCTTTGCTTCGTTTAGCTCCTGCGTAACTGGGCTAACCAAGGTCAGTGCCTGGGGTACACCCAGTGACCTTCTGGTCTGTGTCACACTTCACCTGCAGGTTAGCAGATAATAGTGGAGCTTTCATATTCCTTTGGGTATTCCACTGTCATCTACCTCCCTCGGATGGTATGCTGAGCAGACGGCCGTACCAAACCACCAACGTAGCAGCCCCTCGGATAACTTGTGGAAAACAGACGTGCCTTTACAACTGGGCAAGTTATTCTCCTACTGAGTTTCTCTCCTGGCTGTGGTAGTGTGGTTCTAATCATTAATAACGTGACCAGGACTGAAAAACCATTACGACTTTTCATCACACCTTGTTATTGGAGACACACCAGTGAAATGAGCAACCCTTGCCCTTACCCCAAGTGTTCTACTCCAGTGCATCTCCAGGTTTGAATGAAAGAGTCTTCCTCCTGAGGACAACTTTCCAAAGATATCTGAACATCAGACCCTCTGTGTCCCTCCTGGGGAGTGATGTTAACTTTGTCTAATGGAGTTAGAGACATTGAGAGTCATACAGCACAGAAATAGACCCCTTAGTCCAACTGGTCCATGCTGATCAAGATAACCTTCCAATTTAGTTCCATTGGTCAGCTTTTTTGCTCATAACCCTCTAAATCAGGGGTCCCCAATCTTTTTTATGCTGTGGACCAATACCATTAAGTAAGGGGTCTCTGGACCCTAGGTTGGGAACCCTTGCTCTAAATCTTTCCTGTCCATGAACCAGTAGAGTTACTTTTAATTCTATTGAAGTCAATGGGGAAAAATCGGAAGAGATTCTCTATAACCTTCTGATTTATTAGCACCATTTTGCTATCACTGTCTATTGTAGTAGGTGAGGTTATCTGATCTTCAAAGGTAGATAGCCTCAGCCCAGAATGGTTGTGTGATCCCACAGCCCAGGGACTGCTCACTGACAAACCCATGTCTCCTGACCTGAATGTTGTATTTTTGTTTGGACCAAGCAGTACTACATTGTTCCAATCAACAGTCTGAATGCACAGAGATTTGTCTTTCTTTTTCACTGCACAGTTACACCTGCGATGTTTTTACAGGCTACAGATGTTGTGGCTACATTTATTGGAGTGATCGCAGTATCTTAATCTGTACTTGTGTTTATGATCACCAGGCTCGTCTGCGCACTGACTTTGTGAACCGTGTCAAGCAGGAGTTTGAGACACTTCAAGCACTCTCAGTTGACCAGACTCTTCTGTCGGTCCAGAACGCTGTCACCGGCATTTTAAATATCACTTTGTTATGGTTGCACCAATTGGAACAGAGCCTTGTGGATGCTGGGATAGACGTATCAAGTTGTGAAGGAGGTGACATTCTCTAAGGATGGCATAAGGAGTCATAAAGCACAACAGTACAAACAGGCCCTTCAGCCCATCTAGTCCATGTTAAATTATTGTTCTGCCTAGTCCCATCGAACCGTATCTGGACTATAGTCCTTTATACCCTCCCATTCACACATTTATCCACTCTTCTCTTCGAAGTTGCAATTGAACCCACGTCACTACTTCCACTGGCAGCTCATCGGCACATCACACCACCTTCTGTGAAGTATTTTCCCCAGGCTCCCCTTAAATATTTCACCCTTCACCCTTAAGCTATGACAGCTAAGGGCATCAGACACTGGCACCTTTCTAAACCTAGAGCTCAAAGCCAACTTCATTCCCAATAGCATCCATTCGGGGATATTTACTCCCAAATGATCTGGTATTCAGCGTGGCCTCACGTGAAGAAGGCTGGTGTTAAGAATGGCGGTGTGGCCTGTTGGTACAGGATAGATTGACCTTTACAGACAGTGGACTATTGCAGAGATTGGTAAATTACTACAGTACTCTGCAAAAGTCTTAGACTAGAGTGCCCAAGAGTTTTGCAATAGTACCATAGTAATTTTATGCCTTGCACTATACTGCTGCTGTAAAAAACATCATGACAGATGTGAGTGATGATAAACCCGATTCTGATACGGGTCTATATTGTGGACAGGGAGCGTGGAGGGGGCAGGGAGGAGGGATTCATGGCTGGGACGCGAGGAGGGAGCAGAAGCACCAGAGAGACATTCTGTAATGATCAATAAACCAATTACTAGGAATCAAATGACCTAGTCTGGTGTCTGTACCCACACAACCCCCTGCCCCCTGCCCTGGCACTTCTTCTCTGCCACCTGTCCCCCGCCCCCCCCACAGAGTTCCACCCTTGTCATTTCCAACATCCTTTACTCCCACCTGATTTACAAACTTGCTCTCCACTCCAGGTTGACTGTCTTGACTTTATTGATTTCTTACATCCTTCACATACATGAGAAGTAAAAACGTTTCCGTTATGTCTCCGTCTAAATGTGCAATGTGCAATCATAGGAATTTATAATAACTTATAATAAGTAGAACAGTCAATGTAATATAGAGTAGATTCAAAAGTCTTAGGCATCCTAGCTATATAGATATGTGCCTAAGACTTTTGCTCAGTACTGTAGTCAGAATTTAAGTATTTAAAATAGGGCCAGGGCATTGGCATTGTCAGCACCTCTCATTTTATTTCTGTGCAGGAATCAGTGGATGTGTCCAGTTGCTGCCACAGAAACTTCACGAGGCAGAGGAGCAAGCAAAGACCTTGCAGGTACTGTGGTTGTACATTCCATTAACACTGCACCTTTAATGTTCAAAAATGTTTTGAATTTCTTTCCTGGAGCATTAGTAAGCAAAATATTAATGATGGGCGTTAGATGAAAATCAAAAATATGCCCCTGCTCTAACTCTGAAATACAGACAGAGGGTATGGGGAATGTTCCACAGGTTTTAGATTTGAAACCCCAATCTTCATTGTAAGGAAGAAGAAGATGGTGTCAGTGAACAACACGACTAAAGGCGACATCCTTCACACTGTTATGAAACAACTGCTTCTTTCAAATATGATTCTGCTGCTAAGCTTGGAACCTGTGACTTACAGTTTGATGGTGTGCTTTCAGGCCTATTGGGCGATCTGGTGCTTTGCTGTCTCTGAGGGAGTTCGGTGAGGTTTCATGTAGAATATGCAGCCCGGAGGCCAAGAAGCCTGGAGACAGGGCACAGGCCCACGATTGAGTTCATTTCTCACTGATCTTGCTGATTGAAGTGTCAAGCAAGATTGAAATCAACGCGGTCAAGAGCAGAAGGCGAGCTGGTGTTTAGCGCCATCTTCCTGTTTTGACCAGTATCTCTCTCCCTCTTGCTCACTTCTACTGAAGAAAGGTGCCTGCATGTGACTGCTCTCTCTCTCTCTCTCACTCTCACTCTCACTCTCTCTCTCTGTCTCTCACTTTCTCTCTCACTCTCACTCTCTCTCTCTCTGTCTCTCACTCTCTCTCTCTCCCCCTCTCACACTCTCTCTCTCTCTCTCTCTCTCACTCTCTCTCTCTCTCTCACTCTCTCTCTCACTCTCACTCTCTCACACTCTCTCTCTCTCTCACTCATACCGGAGAAAGGGGCCTGCCTTTCGCTGATCTCTTGCTCGATGGTGCCGGAGTCTTGGGTCTCGGGCAAGGTTTAACTGACACAGTTTGTGGATCATACTCTGCAGTTCATGTTTTATGTGTTTCTGGCTCCTAGTTACTCCTTTTTTATTGCTATTTCGTGCAATTTTGATCTGGCCGGTCTGGCTCTGTGGCCTGCAGTCAACAAACAACACAGCGCTAAATTGAACTGAACTAAACTGAACTTTGCTAGACTGTTTCAATGACTCTGTGGTTTGATGTTTTATATTCTGTGTTCTTCACTAAATTTTTGGCATTTGCGCAATGTGTTCTTTTTTTTGAGTGTTAGATGTTTGATGTTTTCTGAGTGGATTCCATAGTGTTTCTTTGTTTCGTGGTTGTCTATGGAAAGACGAATCTCGGGGTTGTACACTGTATGTATAGTTTGATAAGAAATGTACTTGGAGTTTTGAGCTTTGAACATCAGGGCAGGTGGCCCAGTGCTTGGGTATAAAGATTGGTTTTTAAGGAGTGGGAGGTGAAGATACTTGGGGAATTACAGTGAAGGACCTCAGAAGCTTAAGGCTCAGTGATGGGGTGATTATATCTGAAGATGGGTTAAAGGCTGGAATTCGAAGGGTAGAGACGCCTTGGAGTAAAATAGGGCTGGAGAAGGTATCTAATATGGGGAGGGGGGGCAAAACCATGGAGTGACCTGAAAACAAACTTGATAATTTTACGATTGCTAAATGGGGATTCACTGCAGATCAACAAGTGTAGTAGCAAGTGGACAGAACTCAGACTGAAGTAGGACAGGCATTGTCGGTGAAAAGACAGTATCGGAATAGTGAATATGTCTGTCAACGTCTGTTAGCACGCATATACGCGTGTACCAATACACATTTGTATATCCATGCAATTTAGCATCAACATGGTAATAAGCACACACACGCACACACTTACTCATACATGCAGATGCTCACATATACACACAGGTAACACACATATGCCTGGGCAAATTTAGACCTTTCTTTCTTTTGTATGACATGTAAAAGCCCTGCAGTCAGGTGCCCAGGATACCGTCCTTTCCTTGTGATCGTTATCTGAAGGGGTCATGGCATGTGTATGACTGAAAGATATAATCAGTCAGGATGTTACAGTAAATTAAACTTATAAAAAAACAACTGCAGATACTGGAAAACTAAAATAAAGAGAAAGCCAGACATCTCCCAGGGGAACTAATATGCGATCACCTCTCTGTCGATTGCAGTGAACCCCTTTAGATATCGGGGGTGAGTGTCTGTCCTTACCTTTCTCATCTTGAACTCAGGAAGCACTTGCTGCTTTCTAAGTCCTGCTTTAGCAGACAAATCCTGCCTCAACACAGGCTGCCCATGGTGTGTGAGGCCTTTGTCTGTATTCTTTCCTCTGCTCCGCACTACACGCACATTTGCTCTTTGTGCCCTCAACGGATTAAAGGTTTTTCTCACAGTTGCTTTGTGTTTCCCTGAAAGGCAGTGCGCCAGCTCCTGTGGGCTGCTTCTGGGCCCTGTGTCATCAGGATTAATTCACTGCTGGAAGAGAAGTTGCAGCCTGTCTGATATTGGCATCGTTGTCTGGACGTTTAACAGAGCACTTTGCATCTCTGACACCCACCCTACCCTTTTGCTCCCAATCACCAGTACTTTATAACCAGTGAATGAATTAAAATATAAAACAAAACACACTATACTCTTTTTTTTTTAATGCCCTTGGAATATTCTCCCTGGTTGCTTGCAATAAGGTTTTAAAGATTAATCTGTAACCCTTCATGATTCCAGCTCAAATCTGGGGAATTGGCAACCTTATCCCCGAGTCTCGAATGATGCCGTGTAATGGATTAATGTATTCCACAGGAGCAGGTGGATCAGATGCAGAATTCCAGGGATCGTGAGAGAGAGGAGCAGCTGAATGCTCTGCAGGCAGAGTGCAAGCAACAGATGGAGGAAGAGTTTAGACGCTGGCAGTCAGAGGTTCAAGAGCAACACGAGCAGGTAAGCAGTCCCCAGCCTGAATTTTGTAGCCTGGGCTGGAAAGGGTTTGCACAGCGCTGAGGTTCCACTTGCCCTGTTCTTTCCCATTTTGAACTTGGCATTAAACTTTATATATTGCAGATGACAGATGGGCCTCTCTGATTAATTAATTGCTCGGGAATTCAATAATACGATGCTGTTCTAAATTCACCTGGGCTTTTCTGGTGTGACTTGTCTGTATCCACCCACTGCAATACCCGGGTCATTCCTTTTGCAGCGTTGCCAGGAATATTTGTCCCACACATGATGCTCACAAAAACATAAGAGTCTGGCGGGGGGGTTGACTATCCGGTTCTTAAACCCTTTTCTGCTATTCATCAACATCATGATTAGTTCTACCTCAAGAATATTTTCCTGCACTATCTCTGTATCTCTTGATTCCCTGAATATTCAGGAATCTATTGACCTCTGTTTTTGGATGTGATTATTGACCGAGCCTTCGTAGCCTCCAGGATGAAGAGTTCCAAAGGAACTTTCCAAGGGAAGAGATTGCTCCTCAGCTCTGTCCCAGATGCTCTATCCCTTGTCCTAAGTCTCTGACCCTTAGTTCTAGGTTTGTCAGCCAGGGGCATCCCCCCTCCCTGCATCCACTTAGCCAAGTGGATCAAAGTCAAACTGTGTGAGTGAGCAGGAACATGACAAATGCGATGTAATATGGAAAAATGGCAAGTTATCTATTTTGATGCAGGGTGAAAAGCAGAGTATTGTTTAAATGGTGAGGGATTGAGAAATGTACATATATGCCCAAGGGGACCTGGTAACCATGCAAACTGTATGATTATAATCCACTTAAAGCCTCAATACCCCAACCTCCTACTCTCAATGATACTTAATTTCATGATGCTACCCAACTATAATCACCAAACTTGGAAACAGGAATATTCCATCCCCTGGGTCAGTTTTGATATCAATTGTGAATAGCAGAGGCCCAAACACCAGTTCCTGCACAGCTCCACTAGTCAAGTCTCTGCTGACCTGAGAAAGACCTGACATGATTGTTCCCACTATTTGCTTTCTGCGTGTTAATCAATTCTCATTTCATGCCAGTAGATTGTCCTCAACTGCATGTGCTCTTCAAAAATGACTTCCCTTTCCTGGAAAAGAGTACAGTCAACGTTTTGGCCCAAAATGTTGACTGCACTCTTTTCCACTGATGCTGCCTGGCCTGCTGAGTTCCTCCAGCATTTTGTGTGAGTTGCTCGGACTTGCAGCATCTGCAGGTTTTCTCCTGTTTGCGACTGGATTACTACACTGCGAAGTCTCTTCCAGGGACACCTACCCTGAAGGAATGTAAATCTTCGCTTTGACAGGAGTTCAGAGAAGCCCTCTCTCACTGCTCCCCTTCTTGTGGTCTCTGCTTCTCTCCAACTCCTTGACCACGTGCTTACCCAGACCCGCTACGACAGCCACGCATCCTTTCTGGGAACACGTCTTCGCCGCCAGCTCGTACCACATGGTTTCCAGATTCATTTTCCCCAGTCCTGCTGAAGGGTTTCTACCCAAAGCATCGACTGTACTCTTTTCCATAGATGCTGCCTGGCCTACTGAGATCCTCCAGCATTTTGTGTGCGTTGGATTTCCAGCATCTGCAGATTTTCTCTTGTTTTGCCCTTTCCTGAATTGATGACTCTGTTCCGTCTTCTCCTTTTCTAGTGTTTTGTTATTTAACCCTTCATTATTCGTTTTCCTGTTGATGTTCGGTGAACAGATCCATTAAGCGATTGCTAACATTCTTCTACAACATTTCTCTACTGTTGCTATATGACTCCAGAATACACCCTAACACAATCGCACCCTTTGGATTCATTATAATTACTGGGCGTAGAGTGTGCTTGACACCCTATTTGTTAGCTCAGTTGATCTAGTCTTAGCTAATGCCCACCTGGATTGTCTTTTAGACATTCTTGCCTCCCAGTTGGATGGTCATCAGGAGCAGGTACTCAAAGTGGTCACAGGTGTGACGCACAGAACAGAACGTACCAGAGATATTACAGACAGACAGACAGACATACTTTATTGATCCCGAGGGAAATTGGGTTTCGTTACAGCCGCACCAACCAAGAATAGTGAAGAAATATAGCAAAATAAAACCATAAATAATTAAATAATAATAGGTAAATTATGCCAAGTGGAAATAAGTCCAGGACCAGCCTATTGGCTCAGGGTGTCTGACACTCCAAGGGAGGAGTTGTAAAGTTTGATGGCTACAGGTAGGAATGACTTCCTATGACGCTCAGTGTTACGTCGCGGTGGATTGAGTACATGGGTAAACTCAGTCTGGATGTAAGGTGTATGACAGATCCCTCCTCCCACCCCCACCCATCCCTGACAGGTTTAAAAGCTGCCGCGGTGTGTAGCCAGCATGAGGACTAGTCCAGGCAGACCGCGATTATAGCAAAAGCACAAGAGATTCTGCAGATGCTGGAAGTCAAGAGCAACACATTAAAAATGCTGGAGGATCTCAGCAGGTCAGGCAACTTCTATAGAGAGGATTAAGCAGCTTTTTGGGCTGAGGTCCTTCATCAGGAATGTGGATTATAGTGATACGTGTCCACCACAGTCGTACAGAGATATGGTGTGGAGACAGACCCTCAGCTAACTGGGGTCTGTGCCAACCATCAACATTCAGGTGCGCTAATCCTGCATTAATTCCATGTTTCTTTCCATATTTTCATCAATCTTACCTCCCCCACCCCCTCAGATTCTATCACTCACCTTCACACCAGCAACATACAACAGTCAATTAACCGAGTAACGTGATACTGGAACACCCGGAGGAAATCTATCTGGTCAGAAGGGGAATGTCGTGCAAGTGGCACCTGAGGTCAGGATTGAGGAGCAAAACGTTAGAGATAATCAAGCAGTCATGACGTGCCCAGGGCGAAGCTGGTTTCACTGGTCGTGGATGACTGCTCGGTGAACTAATGGACTATTCTCTGTCCCACAGCAACTTGCCGAGGCGTTAGCGCTGGAGAAGGAGAAGGGGCTGGAAGCGGTGGCGGAGGAGAAGAGAAGGCATGAGGAAACGGAACTTCGTCTCCAGAAGCTGAGTGAGGTGAGTGGTGAGAGCAGGTGGAGGTGACTGAGAGCGGTTCTAGCTGGCGGCAGCGCAGTCCGAATCCGGCCAGCACAAGCTGAGGCTGCAGCCCGGCCACAGTGTAATGGGTTAAAGGAGGAGGTTCCTGCACTAGTGCATGGGCTGAGAGAGCCGATGACAGCGGTGAATGTGTTTGAGGGGACAGTGTGAGGTTTATAATCATTTATAGAATATTAATGTCACTGGCAAGGCCAGTATTTATCCTCCATCCCCAATTACCAGTAGAACATTTACATTGGCAGGTCAGGAGTTAGATCAGACAGATTTCTTTCCCTGCAGGATATTAATGAACAGACTGAGTTTTTACAACAGACTCATATTCTTGTGATCTGATTTGCTGATCATAACACTTTAAAAATTCCACGTTGATCTCTTATTTTAAATTTCCCAGCAGCTCTTGTGTAGCTCAGCCACAATGCTACCATGGTGGGGGGGGGGTGGAGGGGTTTTGACGGCAGTGCATTCATTGGGAAGAGGTTAGGTTCTTTATTAATGGAGCCGTGTGTAGGGATTGGCACTAGCTGATGCACACAGAAGCAGTCTACTTACCTTCTTGACACACCACAGTGCTGAACTGATCAATTGCCTCCAGGAGGTTGGGGATCTCACCTCTCCTGTGTGTCTTTGTTCACAGGACGCAGCGGTGAAGCGTCAGGAGGTGGAGACTCTGACACTGCAGCTGAAAAACACATCACAAGCACTGGACGAAGCAAGGAAGATGGAGGTACCCTCTGATTTTTCACACATGCTGCTTTTAGTTGAGAAGCATTCACAGAGGGGTTTGAAGAACAGCAGCTGCAGCACCTTTGCCATGCGCAGGACATCCCAAAGCACTTGTCTAAAATAACTTACTCCCTGTAAGGTTGTTAGGAATCTGTGAGCTGGCAGTTGCTGAATTGACTGCCAAATTACATTTACTCACTCGGGTCACTGGCAGTCATCTCAGCAAGTGAAAGCTCACAGATTTCTAGTAATCAATCAGGATTCTGGAAGAGCTTTCTCTTTGTTCCTGGAAAGAGTCACATGGGGCACCTTTTACCAGTATCTGAGTGAGTCAGTTTTCATCTAAACCGCAGTACCCCAGGCTGTGCAGCACTCCACTTACTGTCTTTGGGAACTAGACAGAACTGACGTGGTGTATGATTGTGACAAAGGCAGTCTACGTCTTGTCAATGTGTTTGAGCCGACTGTGCTCTTTCACACAGTTGGCTACCATTCAGCACCTCACTGGCTTCTTTTGGCTGAGTCAGAAAGCACAGGCCCGGTTCCATACTGCCGTTGCTGGGGGAATCACTTATGATGTCTTTCTTCCTGTTACCGTTTGATCCTCCTCTCCTTCTCATTTATCCATCCTCTGCTGAATTCCCCAAAAATCCTAGTGCAAAACATAGCAGACATTTGAAATCTGCAGTATTAACAGAAAAGGCTGGAAGTATTCAACTGCATCTGTTGAGAGAGAATTAGAAATAAAACATTTATTTATCTTTAACTTCTAGTTCCTTTCATCAGAAATGGGAAAAGTTAGGGTTGAAAGAAGATTGAGGTCTTCTCTTGAAAACAATTGTAATTACAACACTGCCACCATCACCACTGCCTTCCCAGTAAAGGAAAATAGGCTGTAAGTTTGTGTAAGAAACTCCCCTTCACCACCTTTTAGAACTTTAGCAGGGTTGCTAACTGCACCAGAGGCTTTGTTGTACCTGAGGTATGGATGTCAGCTGGTTGTTCTTCAGGAACACTATTGGTGGCACAACACTTTACAGTATAGGCGATTCAGGGTTCAATTCCTGTCGCTGCCTGTAAGGAGTTTGTACGTTCTCCCCGTGACCACATGGATTTTCTCCAGGTGATATGGCTTCCTCCCGCAGTCCAAAGACAATACTGGTTGGTCAGGTAATTGTTCATTGGAAGCTGGCCTTGATTAGGCCAGGATTAAATTGGGGGATTTCTGGGCAGTGTGGCTTGAGGGCTTGGAATGGCCTACTCTGTGCTGTATCTCAATAAAAAGCAAAACAAGCTCTTTTCAGTGCGGTCTCCCAGCAATACCGGGCTGGATGTGGTGCACTCCATTGCAATCAGGGTCCTATGGACACTCTGTAGTACCTGGAAGTGAGAGCGTGTGAGGACCTGCCTGATTGACTGTAGATGTCAGTTTTCATGTCACAATGTTTCAGTTGCTGCTAAGAAACAGATGAGAGAGCCATTGATATCTTTACTGCGGCACAGGTGAGGTAGGGTCTCTCACTCGGACATTGACATAATCTGAATGGTGATGGTACCTGTTTGGAGGGAGTTGCCCTGATGATTTGTACTTTTCTTGCTGATGAAACAGGATGTTGATGAGAATGGGACCATCTTCCTAGAGTTTCATCATGATCGTGAAGAAAACTCTACTCGAGTTAGCTTTCCCTACTGTTCCCTTTTGGACACAGGCCGGGGATTTCTCATGCTCGGAGCAGAATTCCTTCTTCACCCAGGTTAGAGTGAATGGGAAGGTCAAGAGAGATCCACTTATCCCACAGGGGATGTCATGGAAACAACAGCCTATCTATCTCAGCGAAACTTACCTGATAAAAATAACATTCTTCTTCCCAGATTTTTGTTTTTTCATCGTATCTCACTAAGAGAAGTGACACCAGTGTCGTTCGGGTTCCAAGCTATGATAATGGTGCAACTGTTGTAGCTGCCCATGGTCCATACTGCCTGGATTCTGAAGATGCCCGTGTTTCATTTCTTCCAATCTGGAGTGGTCATTGCACAGTCATTATCTCACGGGCTTCACAAGAGGAAAACTCGGTGTTGGCACATGGGTGATTCCAGGCACACAAAGTACACTGCAGATGCTGTGGTCAAAGCAACACGTACAACAGGCTGGAGGAACTCAGCAGGTCGGGCAGCATCCGTTGAAACGAGCAGTCAGCGTTTCGGGCCGAGACCCTCCGTCAGGACCGAAGAGGGAGGGGGCAGGGACCCTATAAAGAAGGTGGAAGGTGCCAGGTGAAAAACCAATCAGAGGAAAGATCAAGGGGTGGGGAAGGGGAAGCAGGGAGGGGATAGGCTGGAGAGGTGAAGAAGGAATGTAAGGGGAAAGCACTACGGGTAGTAGAAGAAGGCAGAATCATGAGAGAGGTGATAGGCAGCTGGAAGAGGAGGCAGAGTGAAAGTGGGATGGGGGAAGGGGGAGGGAGGGAATTACCGGAAGTTGGAGAATTCTATGTTCACACCAAGGGGCTGGAGACTACCCTGACGGTATACATGTCCCAGGCACACATGTCCTTTTTCATTCCCTCCTCTCCACCCTTCTTCACACATTTTCCCTTCCCCTCCAGACGTCCCCTCCCATTCCTCCCCTAACACCCCTTACCCCTTCCTTCCAACTCTGTCCTCCTCCACTCTCTCTCTGGCAATCCTCCCTCCCTCCATTTCTCCACCTATTCTACAGGATCCACTCTTGCTGCTCACCACCACCCCAATTCAAGCTTTACCTTGGACAGCTCCCTCTCCTCAGTTCTCTTCTCTCTCCAAGAAAAACCTTTGAAAAGGCTTTGCTGTCTATCATCTTCTGGCGTTAGCCATAGAGAGATACTGCACAGAAACAAGCATGTCAGCTGACTGGGTCTACATGGTTCATCAACCATCTGCAAACACTAATCCTACAATAACACCACGTTTATTATTGAGTTGAACAAAGAACCTCTCCCCGGCAAGGTCTAACGTTTCTAAGGAAGCCTTCCCAGGGCTTCCTGGATAGCTTTGCCAATATGGCAGCCACTGGCTGTTGCCATTGTTGCTGGTGGTGCATGGCCTTGCTGTGCACTTCATGTTGGGCCATCGTTGTTGAGGGATTCCTAGTAAATGACAAATGAAGGAGGTAAATGCTGGAAGTGAAGAATTCAAGGCTGGTTAATCAAAATTGTTGAACTAATACTGAGGCTGAAGCAAGCTGGTCAAAGTTGAAATGGTGTTGAGCTTCGTTGGAACGGGCTACTGCTCAAGGTTCCCTGACTATCTGAGCATTTTGAACATTTTATTATTCTATTCCGAAATATAAATCATTGCCATGTTTGAACAAACTACTGCTATCAAGAGCCGTACTTGACACTGACAAAAGAGGTTAAGAATTCTCTCTTCACATGAAGCAATGGTTAGATAAATAATTAGGAAAAAATGGGTCTTTGTGGAACTAACTTACTTTTCACTCCACATCTCTTTAAAAATGTCTGTCTTCATTAAGCAAGCACCCATTTGAACCGCATGTTGCTTGGCACTTCATGACCTTGGATAGACAGATCTCGAAGCTCCTCATTGCTCCCGTACAGTAGCCTCTGGAATCAAACATAGGGCCATAGAGAGGGGCCTGCACCCAAGGATGTTGAATATGAAGAGACACCAGTACACGTACTAACTGGGAATCAGGGTAGCAAATGATCACCGTGGACAGAACTTGTCCAAAATTCCTCCATGAAATGCCCTTTCTCCTTTGCTGCTGTCTATCTTCCAAGAGCTTTTTCTCCTTCTGGTTATTTGGAATACCTTCACTGTATATTATTGTCTTTTTACTGTGGTTTCCCTTGGCTTCCTGAGGTTGATCTGCGCGAGGAGCTGGCAGCTCAGAGGCGACAGCAGAAAGCGGAGAGCCAGGAGCTCAGGAATCGAATTGAAGTCGAGGGACGGAGCCACCTAAAAGAGGTCACAGAGTTCAAGGAGCAGATCCGGCAACATTCTCGGACAATCGTGGCCGTGGAGGAGAGGCTGCTCACAGTCAGTAAGCAGCAACGGGTGGCGGAAGAGGAAAGAGTGATACTGTCAGGAAAATTGAAAGGTAATCGTACGGGATAGAGAACATTACATGAACTAAACCATTGAGTAATTGCATCATACTCAGGGGATCCTGTAAAATAAAGGGAGATAACTAGGCAGGATGCACTCACAGAAAAGGATGGATTAACACACATTATGGGTGAGGTCCTCTGGTACCCAATATTCTAGAGCCTCGCTGTAGCAAAGATGTGAAAATTTTGGAGAGGATGCAGAGGAGATTTTCCAGGATGCTGCCTGGATTAGAGAGCATGTCTAATGAGGATAGCTTGAGCAAGCTAGGGAGTTTCCCTTTGGAAGAACGAAAGATGAGCGATGACCTGATAGAAGCGTACAAGATGAGGAGAAGCACAGGTAGAGTGGACAGCCATCACCTTTTCCCAGGGCAGCAATGGCCAATACCAGAGGACATCGATCTAAAGTTACCGGAGGAATGATTAGGATGAGATGTCAGAAGTAGGTTCCTCATACGGAGAGTGATGGGAGCCTGAAATGCACTGACGGAGATGGTGATAGAGGCTGATAAAATGGACATTAAAAAGACTCTTAGAGACATGGATCCAAGAAAAATGGACATTATAGACTGTGTAGGAAGGAAGGGTTAGATTGATTGTAGAGTAGGTTTATGGAGGTTGGCACAATATCATGGGCCAAAGGGCCTGTCTGTTTCTGTGCTATATTCTAGTTCTGTGTGTAACTCTCACTTCAGCTAGCAGTTTAATATAGGGGGTGATAGTCCCCGGCCTGGCCAAACTTAAGAAATCTCGTTTGGGTGGATGCTGCGCGATGTGTCCCTGTTACAAATCAGTACCGCAAAATAACAAACAGTACACAATATTTGATTAAATGATTGAGCTCTATAATTCTTAATTTGACTATATGGTTAGCAAAGGAAACAAAAAAAAAAAAGGGCCCATTCTCATGAAACAGTTGAATGTGCAAATGTTGCTCACTGATAAGCCGGTCGTCCACCATCGACCTCCTCCGATTGTCACTAACCTTTGGACCCTCGTTCCAAGTCCGCTACTTCCGGCGGTCTACCAACTCTCTTCATTCACGTCTTCTCTCCTCACCTCTCCCCGGCAAAAGGCTGCGAAAATCTCTCTTCCAGACTCACAAGGAAGAACAACATTCCTCTCATTGGATCGCTCCCGCATCCCAAACCCCGTCATCTCTAGTCATAACCCAAACATTGCTGCTATAGAGAAACCATTACATTGGCAGTGAAACATTACAGAGAGGCCATTACATTAACAGCAGCCTTACAGCGTGTTAAATGTGTTTGAGTATTCTGTACAGGATGCAATAGGGAATACTTAGGCACAATTAAAAAGCAGATATTTGTACAATTTTTAGAAGGTGTGAGGAAAAGTATCACATCAAGGAGTGTAGGACAGGATTAGATTACAGGTTCAGAAACTTAGAGATACAGTCATTATAAAGCAGCTATTTGTGCAAATTTTCAAAAGCTTTGAGGAAAATTATCACAAAGTGTGTAAGCTGAGATCATATTGGAGGAAATATAACAATGTGAAGAGGCAACTTTTACAAAGGTTTCAAAGGTACACTTAATGTCAGAAAAATGTGTACAATATAAATCCACAAAAACATAGGATTGCTGTAAAGAATGAGTGACAGTTAAACGTTAGAACCCCAACTCCCCTCTCCCACGCACAAGCAGCAACAAAGCAATGACCCCCCCACCAGCAAAAAGCATCAGCGCCCCACACTGAGCACTCAAACATGCAGCAAAGCTTCAATACATTCGCAGTACCCCAAAGACTACTCGTTCACCCAGTATTTGACATACCACAGGCTCTCTCTCTCTCCCAAATAAGGGAGAAAATGGTGTCCCTGTTTCACAGTGAGAGGGGAGACATAACAAACAACTCACTGATTTATAAAAGCATGTTGCCTCACTTCTTCCGAGCTCTGTGCCCAAAGAACTCAGGCCTCTGGGCACACAGCCAGCCGCCATCTTGCTGCTTTCGATCTTCTGTCTCCCACGACACACCGAACTCCTGCAGAGGCTCCGACCTTCGGTCCGCCCACCTCCAGAGCCACGAAATCCTGAAACTCCAAAGACGAGCTGATCTCCTAGGCCGCATCCTTGGTATATCAAATAGCAGCCGGTCATGAGACCCCGAGAGCAAGTCCCATTCCCGCAAAGAACTGAAGTCAGTGTGTAACTCCAGGTCAGTGTTTTCAGAAGAACCCTGAAAGGGAAAAATAGAGAGATTAAAGATAGAAATAGAGCTGTTTCCAAAGATGCAAGCAAAGAAGTCACTGTTAGGCGCCATTGTCTTTCCTAAGCTCCTCCTCCTACAGGAAGAAATGATTAATGGAAATTTTAAAAAAAATCCTGCAGATGCTGGAAATGTGAAATAAAACAGGAAGATGCTGGAAAGATCCAGCAAGTCTCCTCGCAACTGTGGAAAGAGGAAGAGAGAAAACGTTTCAGGTTGTAGCCTTTTGTCAGAACGCAGAACTGGTGATTAATGTGGAACTTTGAAATCGGAAGATAAAAAGCAAAACCGGCTCCTTGTGGTTTAACTTTACTTTGAGAAAACAGTTAACATATTCCAGGCAGCACTTGAAAGAGAGGTGATCTGACAGGTTAATTGATTGAGTCAATAGGCATTGGAGAATACTTAATATAATGTGTTATCTTTAGAGAGGAAAAGAATAAAAATGTGCATGAAATGGCATGAATTTTGAAGGAGTGGGATAGCTGACTCAGGAAAACTGCTCCTCGCCTCCAGTATTACATAGGATTAGAGTCCAGGTACTTGCTCATCCCAGAGCAGCTACAGCCTTTATAACCAAATTCCATTCAAAAGGCAGAAATGAAACTAGACAGCAGGTGGAGACTTCAAATTTCCTGCATAAATTTAGATACCATTAAACACTTAAATGCATTTTCTTTCCATAAATGCTGGTGCTGAACACAGAAAAAGACCAGCTGCCCCAAACCTGCAAAGCTGTGAATGTAGTTTCTCCACTCCATGTAATTTTGTGACAGACCCAAGAAGTAAGAAAATTCCTCTATCCCCGTCAGTATTTGCTTCGACGTGCTGTGATCTTTGCCCTGGACGAGGACTGATCCAGCTTCATTCTGGGGAATTAGTGTGCCCACACTACAGTTAATTCCTGCTAAATAAAGTACCTGCTGCTGGACCTAGCACAGCCGAATCCCATTTCGCTGGAGTACCCTGACCAGGAATGACACGAAAGTAGGGGCAGTGAAGTAAGGTTACCTCGAACCCATCGCTTACCAGCTCAGGATATGTCCTTGTGTTTTCTTTCTGCAGACGCTAGAAAGGAGCTGGAAGAGATGGAGAGGAATCGGTCCATGAAGCAGCCCGCGCAAACACCGTCACCCTTGATTGTGCCAACAGCATCGGACATTCATGCACAGGAACAGATCTGCTCTGCACTCCAGTGAGTGTCCTAATGAGTCAAAGTGAATGGCATAAATATTATCATCAGGTTTACGTACTGTATACCCAGGAGCAAACTGTGGGCTTATGACCCCATAACATCCCCATACTTTTTTGAAGATTTAGTTTAGATTAGACTACCCTATTTTCTTATACGTCGGGATGCGTATTGTTACCATGTGTACCATTGGGCTTCATGTACTGCGAGATTCTTTGTCTGCATGAAGCTCGCAGTACATGAAGCCCAACGGTACATATGGTAACAATACGTAAATGCAACGATGAACGCAAAAAGCAGAATCGTCGTACACAAAACACTGGAGGAACTCTGCAGGTCGGGGAGCACCCATGGAAGCGAACAAGCGGTCAATGTTTCAGGCCGAGACCCTTCTTCAGGATTGGAAAAGAAGGGGGAAGACACCGGACAAAAAGGTGGTGAGGGAGGGAAAGGAGAGCTGGAAGGTGATAGGTGAAGCCAGTAGAGGGCTGGAGGAAAAGGAATCTGATAGGACAGGAGTGTGGGCCATGGGTGAAATGGAAGAGGGGGGCATCAGAGAGAAGTGTTAGGTAGGTGAGAGGCCTAAGAGGGAAGTGGGTGGGATTGTTTTTTACCGGAAGGAGGAATTGATATTCATGCCATCAGGTTGGAGGCCACCCAGATGGAATATAAGGTGTTGCTTCTCCACCCTGAAGGTGGCCTCATCGTGACACAAGAGGAGGCCGTGGACCGACGTGTCAGAACGGAAATGGGAGTAGGAATTAAAACTTTGGGCCACCAGGAAGTCCCGCTTCTGGCAGACCTCCATCTGCCAGAGGTGCTCGACGAAGCGGTCCCTCCAATTGGGTCCCACCAGTGTAGTGGAGGCCGCATCGGGGCACCAGACACGGTGGATGACCCCGGCAGACTGGCAGGTGAAGTGGTGCTTTACCTAGAAGGACTATTTGTGGCCCTAAATAGAGGTGAGGGAGGACGTCAGTGGGCAGGTGCAACACTTTGGCTGCTTGCAGGGATAAGTGCCAGGAGGGATGAATGGACACGCGAATCCCTGTGGAAAGTGGAGAGTGAGGGGATAAGGGAATCACGGAGGGAATGATCCCTGTGGAAAGCAGAGAGCTGGGGTATGGCATAAATATTGTAGTGCAATCGGGAAGTGCAAAAACAAGATACTGAAATGACGTTAGTAAAGTAATCAGTGAGAGATAGAATGAAAAGTCCAAGAATGTGGTAGCACCACCAAGAAAGAGGTGCGAAGGGAGTGATTGGTTCAGGAATCTAATAGCAGTGCGGAAGAACCTATTTTTATATCTAGACAATTGGACTTTCAGACTCCTATAAGACATCCAAAAGATATAGGAAAAGGGAATGGTGAGAGAGGCAGGTGTCCCTGACAATACTATTTGGCTTCCTGAAGCTACGTACCATGAGGGTAGATTGGATGGATTACAAGAGTTTAGTCTTTTTGCGATTGTGCTAGCAACAAATTGATAACTTCCCAAGTTGTCCCACAGGCTGACTTAAATAAATCTCAGTTGGGTTTTTGTCCCATTGGATTTGCGACTATTGATGGAGCAATCACTGCTTCACAAGTGCTCATTGCTAGCTGCTGTTGTTGGGGAAAGAGCAAGGGGAACTGCTCCACTCCATTGCTTTCTGCCACGGGAGGGCAGTGCTGCAGTTTGCAGATGGCTCACAGCTGGAGGTAGGTAGCTGAGGCAGTGAAGGGAGACAGGAGCAATGTCAGGCAGGAGACGAGCAGTATTAGGCAGGAGACAGGAGCAATGTTAGACGGGAGAAAGGGCTGGGGAATGTTTGGATAGGAGCAGAGAATACAAATACCGGACTGGGATGAGGAGGGAAAATACAGAGGAGGGAAAGGATGAAATTGGGAATTATGGGACAGAAGGCAAGTTGCTGGATTTTGTTGAAAAGTTACCAATTCTGGGAAAATTCACATCAGGCTTCCTGTAAACTAAAGAATTCTCATAAAATGAAAACATAACAGGAGGTGCAGAAAATAGTTGGCAGATCAAGATATATTTGAAAGATAAAAACCAAAACGTTGACTGTTTATTCCGCTCCAAAGACCCTGCTTCGCTTGCTGAGTTGCTCCAGCATTCTGTGTCTGTTGCTTTGAAAGATAAAAGGCAGGCTAACACCTCAAGTGAGGCTTAGCGTTCAGCTAGCAGTTTTTAAACTGGGCCGGTTTTAACATAGTACAACACACACAAAAGGCTGGGAGGAACTCAGCAGGTCAGGCAGCATCTGAAGAGGGAAAGAGTCAATGTTTCAGTCCGAGACCCTTCATCAGGGTAGCCAGAATAGGAATGATCAGTTTCACTAATCCCATCCTTTTCACTGTCACCATGTTCTCATCAGTACTAACTCACCTCCCATGTTCGATCACTTATCCCCAATGGGGAAGATTGACAGATGTCAATCAACCTACAAACCTGCATGTGTGGGAGAACATCCAGACTTCACACAGATGGCAGTAGAAGTCGGGATTGATCACGGGTTACCGAGGCAACATCTCTACTAGCTGTGCGTCTGTGTCACCCCCAGCCTTTGACGGGTTAATGAAGAAGAATATTCGCTTTATCTATAATCTGCACTGTATTTGATCGTAAAGCTGTCGCTGACACTGGATCCTTGCTAAGGAGAGTGTGTCATTCCAGCAATTAGTGTCGTGTACCCCAGTGAGAACAAGAGGCTTGTTATTACATTGTTATCACAGACCGATTATCAACCGAGACTGTAGAAGAAGGCTATTAACATGGGTCCCAAGCATTTTATTTTAATCCCTCCTGAACAGTGGAAGGATAAACAATCTGCTAATTGGCCAATGATGCTGAGAATGTGTCACTGTAAACGTATAAAGTGTTGGATTTTAATTTCGCTCTGAATTCTGATGAATTCCCTTGGATAAGCACAAGGCCAGAATAAAGAAAAGAAGCACAGATGATAAATTGTTCCTTCAGACATCTCCCCCAAGCTGTTTGTCGGTGAGCAAGGAGCTGAAGTGTGAGGCTTTATGTGATCCACAGTTCTCAGTCCCGAGATGTTTCCCACTCTGAAACTGAGCGTGGGGTCCGTCTCTTTTGGCATGGCACACAAAATGCTGGAGAATTCTGCAGGCCAGGCAACATCTACAGACAAGAGTAAGCGGTCGACATTTTGGGCCAACACCCTTCAACAGGACTGGCTTCCGCTGGTATCAGGATGGGCAGTGGGGATCGTGGTCTGGGCATTGGAGACCCTCAAGTGTAGAAGACGCGGAAAGGAGCTACAACCCATCGTCGCTCGTGTGAACGAACCCCTAGGGTGATACACCATTTCTAGCTTGAGGGGCTTCCCTCACTCAACTCGGCCCCTGCATGTCAAATAGCGGCAGAAGCCTGTACTTCCTCACAGAGCCTTTGCTTAGGCCGCACCAAGCTTCATTGTGTTCCTTCGCATGTTCCCTTGTCGGCAGCATTCCCTCACAGACTCCTGGCTGGGTTGGAAGGCCAACAAGGTTCGGGCAGGTCATCTTTACCAAGATGATAATCTTCCAGCAACACTTGATGTCTGTTTCAGAGTGAGAACCCAGGAACAGTCACTCACTCTGCACCAGTGTGTGCAGAGCTCAGATCATACGGTGTCACTCGCTGCATACAGCTGAATGGATCACGTGCTCCGGACCATAAGATTTGGGCTCCTTATTTAAGAAAGGATGTGCTGACGTTGGAGAGGGTTCAGAGAAGATTCGCTAGAATGATTCTGGGAATTAGAGGGTTAACATATGAGGAACGTTTGACTGCTCTTGGACTGTACTCCTTGGAGTTTAGAAGAATGAGGGGGGACCTCATAGAAACATTTCGAATGTTGAAAGGCATGGACAGAGTGGATGTGGCAAAGTTGTTTCCCATGGTGGGGGAGCCTTGTATGAGAGGACATGACTTAAGGATTTCAGGGCGCCCATTCAGAACAGAGATGCGAAAAAAAAATTTTTAGCCAGAGGATGGTGAATCTATGGAATTTGTTGCCACGGGTGGCTGTGGAGGCCAAGTCATTGGGTGTATTTAAGCCAGAGATTGATAGGTATCTGAGTAGTCAGGGCATCAAAGGTTATGCTGAGAAGGTGGGGGAATGGGACTAAAGGGGAGATTGGATCAGCTCATGATGAAATGATACAGCAGACTTGATGGGCCGAATGGCCGACTCCTGCTCCTTTGTCTTATGGTCTTATGTAGGAGCAGAATTAGGCCAGTTGGCCCATCGAGTCAGCTCCACCACTTCATCAAGGCTGATCCATTTTCCCTCTCAGTCCCAATCTCCTCTCTTCTCCCCGTATCCCTTCATGTTCTGACTAATCATGAATCTTTCAACCTCTGCCTTAAATATACCCAATGACTTGGCCTCCACAGCCGCCTGTGGCAACAAATTCCACAGATTCATCACCCTCTGGCTAAAGAAACCCCTCATCTCCATTCCAAATGGACGTCACTCTACTCTGAGGCTGGTTGTAGACTCCCCGCCCCCCCCCCCCCCTGTAAAATTGCTCATCTGGATGCAGTGGAATCAGATCAGCTGACAAGCAGTGAGTAGATCACTGGACACTGGATGGCATAGCACCCTTGGCAGTGCCTGTGAAGAGTTAGGTGATTACCAAGCGACGGAGTTCAATATCACATAGTGCACTGCTGCCGATGAGCCCGTCTTCCTGCCTAACCATTGCTGTGCAACTTGGTAGATTTCTTATTCTGAGCAGGGCAGTGTATCCCATCAGCCACTGCAGCTACTTGTACGGACAAGTAGAGATCTTACTCTGTGCCTCGTGATATTTCACAGACCTGGTTGTGTTCTCAGCGTAACAGACAAAGAAAATTTCCACTCCCTGCCAAACTGTATTACTGTGGAAGAGACGAGCGCTACCCAGCGACTAGCACCACCAGCAGTATGTCAGAAGAGCATGGCATTTAGAAGATTCATTTCAAATTAGTATTCATCTGGTTCTGCACCATTTTATACGAACTCAGCAGAGTTTCATTTTGCTGTCTGATCAAATGTTGCCAATTTTTTTTAATCTAATTTTTTTCCTGGTGTTTTATGACCCCTTCAGGAAAGAGGTAGCAGAGTCTCGGATGCAGATCCTGGCCCAGCAGGATGTTATCGTGGGATTGAGAAGGGATCTGGCTGGTGCAAACGCCAAGATGTCTGACCTGGCAGGTAGGTTCCCTCCGTTCATGGGAGGATGCTTGATAATGCTATTCACTGCCTAAAATTGTCCGACAAACTCGTGGGATTGGTGGACCATTCAGCCCCTCGAGACGGCCGCCACGGTCTCTGTTGGATGTTACAGCCTCACTAATTGTGGGTTCTCACTCAGGCTTCAACCAACACAAATAAAGGTGGCTAACAAGCATTTCCAATAGGAGAGAAGGTAGTCACTGCTTCCTGATAATCAGCGTATTACCACTGCTAAACTCTCACCCACCCGCATCCTGATCAGAGGCGTTCACACCGCAGGACCCTCACCCACCCGCATCCTGATCAGAGGCGTTCACACCGCAGGACCCTCACCCACCCGCGTCCTGATCAGAGGCGTTCACACCGCAGGACCCTCACCCACCCGCGTCCTGATCAGAGGCGTTCACACCGCAGGACCCTCACCCACCCGCGTCCTGATCAGAGGCGTTCACACCGCAGGACCCTCACCCACCCGCGTCCTGATCAGAGGCGTTCACACCGCAGGACCCTCACCCACCCGCGTCCTGATCAGAGGCGTTCACACCGCAGGACCCTCACCCACCCGCATCCTGATCAGAGGCGTTCACACCGCAGGACCCTCACCCACCCGCATCCTGATCAGAGGCGTTCACACCGCAGGACCCTCACCCACCCGCATCCTGATCAGAGGCGTTCACACCGCAGGACCCTCACCCACCCGTATCCTGATCAGAGGCGTTCACACCGCAGGACCCTCACCCACCCGCATCCTGATCAGAGGCGTTCACACCGCAGGACCCTCACCCACCCGCATCCTGAGAGTCACCACTGAATAGAAACTGAGAATAAACCACGTACTTGCCGTGGGTGACACAAGAAAAAGCAGATGCTGGAATCTGAGGCAGAGGAACTCAGCAGGAGGGGAAGGGACTGTCGGACCGTGGTCTCGGAAGCAGGTCCAAGGCTGGGTATTCAGTAGGTGGTTTGCCACGTGACTCCCCAAGGAATTTTCAGCTTTAGAAATGACCACTCAGAGGTGCGATGGTGTTCCCTTCCTCCCAGTTTCGATGGCTACACCTGCAACAACATTCAACACAAGGTAACAGAGTCCAGGACAAAGGCGGGGGGTTGACTGTTCCTGAGTAACACGATGCTCATATCAACGACCATCTTAACACATATTCCGAAACAACAAAGTTCTGGAAACCCATCTGTGACCGTCTTCACAGTAATGTCCATGGCAGTTTAACAGGGTAACAAACCACCACCCTCTCTAGAGAAATTAATGGTGGGCAATAAATACTGATGATCAAGATAAGTGGGTATGAAGTTTAAACCATTGAACAGAGCATAACTTATTCCTTTACATTCCTTCCGTCTCATTGTCTCTCCCAATCTCTTCTGCTCTCACTCCCATTCGCGTATGCTCACTCACACACCCTCTCTCCCTCCTTCCCTCCCCTCTCATCCTCTTCCCCTCTCCCTCTTCCCCTCTCATCCTCTCCCTCTCTCCTTCATTTCTCTTGCTTTTCCTCGTATCTTTCTTGCTATCTTTTCATTCTCCTTTCCCCACACATGCTATTTCCTTTGTTCTTTTTCATTCCAGTGGCTGACAGTTTCCAGGATTTTCGGTCTGCTTCAGGATCTGTAGTAATATATAATCTAAATTCTGCTTTGACTGTCCATAAATGTGTTTAAAAAGGCTCAAATCCTTTATTAACAAACTCCATTTGCTCCCCATCCTCGTCGGAGGGCCCAGTGCTGATTTAATACTTCGGTCCATCTCTACATCTTTGATCTGTTGAAGTTCGTGTTCACAATGTGTGACGTGATTTACATTTTCAGAGGGCATAGAGCAAACACCAGAGATGTACGTTAATGGTGGGGCACAAATCAGCCTGATCCTGCAGTATGGGTCAATGTAAACATAGCCAGCAGCAACATAAATGCTTTTAATGTTTCAAATGAGCTGGTTATAAAGCTGCAGCCACGCAGGGTTCTTCGTCTGGTTCACTTTCATTTTCACGTTTCCTCCACCACACAGCCTTCTGCCCACCCCAGGGTCAATGACGTTCACCTGCACGGGTTCACCTGGCTGCAGCCAGTCCGAGCGCTGCGGGACCCCACAGAGTGGAATACAAGCAAATTGTCCCACAAGGAGTGAATTATTGGATGAGACAAAGAACGTTGAGCAAAGAAACAGGCCCTTTGACCCATGATGTGGTATAGAACTAATTAAGCTAATAAGACCCAATCCCTTCTCTCCGCACCTGGTCCATATCTCTCCATTCATGTTCCTATCCAAGAGCCTCCTTTACACCTGTGTCTACCGCCACCCGAGGCAGCCCATTCCAGACATCTGTGTAAAACAAAACTCGGCTGGCACATCTCCTTTGGGCTTTCGCCTTCTCACCTGAAATTCCTTTCACTCTAGAAATGGTGTCACAGGGCCTTGGGTGGTTAGGCTGACAGGGTCTTCCTTTAAAATGCACCTCCAGCTCCCTGTATTGCCTTGAAGAGTCAGTGTCTGGAAGTAAACCTGAGCCTATTTCCTGAGGAGACTGAGGTCCTTTAACATCTGCCGCACGATGCTGAGGATGTTCTACGAGGCCGTGGTGGCCAGAGCTAACATGTTTGCTGTTGTGTGCTGGGGCAGCAGGCTGAGGGTAGCAGACACCAACAGAAACAACAAACTCATTCATAAGGCCAGTGATGTTGTGGGGGTGGAACTGGACTCTCTGACAGTGGTGTCTGAAAAGAGGATGCTATCCAAATTGCATGCCATCTTGGACAACGACTCCCATCCACTCCATAATGTACTGGTTAGGCACAGGAGTACATTCAGCCCGAGACTCATTCCACCGAGATATAACACTGAGCGTCATAGGAAGTCATTCCTACCTGTGGCCATCAAACTTTACAACTCCTCCCTCGGAGTGTCAGGCACCTGAGCCAATAGGCAGGTCCTGGACTTATTTCCACTTGGCATGATTAACTTATTATTATTTAATTATTTATGGTTTTATATTGCTATATCTCTTCACTATTCTTGGTTGGTGCGGCTGTAACAAAACCCAATTTCCCTCGGGATCAATAAAGTATGTCTATCTGTCTGTCCTATAACTAACTCGTACCATCGCAGAGTTGACAGTAGGCAAAGAGTGCAACAAGTGTCTCTTTTGCCATTCTTATAGTCTCCCTGAAAGTGTCCATTTGATTAAGATCAGCCTGTTCATTGCCTGCACACAGGAGAGCTGAGCGAGAGACAGAAGGTGGAACTGGAGCAGAACCAAAGTCTGGTCCGTAGCCAGGCGCTGGAGCTGAGCACTCTGCGGCAGCAACTGGCCAAGATGTCCCAGCTGGTAGACAAGAAGAATGAAGAACTGCAAGGCAGGAACGCCGAGCTGAGGTACGGGAGTGACTTAAGAGCCGGGGGTGGAGCTTGAGGTTTGCTTGTCCATTGCAGGTGCCAGACGTGAGATCTGGTACACAGACCGACGGTGAAGCAGCGCATGCCCAGACACGAACGAGCACGGCAACTAGTTAGCAAGTTGAACAATCCACCTGGGAGCTGGCAAGGGCTGAAGTTGGTTTGTGTCCTGCAGGCTCAGCGACAGAGAGCACTGACTGCTCCCGAACCACACAGCAGCAAGTTTGGTCTCCACTCAACAGCATCAAGCACCAATGTTGGCTTTCATGTGAAACGAAAGGAACGTCCACTCACTTTACAATGACCTCTCCCAGGTGACATAAAATCATACTTTCTTCCTGGAGTATTGGATTGGATTGGAGAGGTAGATATGGGGAGAGACTGAATAGTCTGAGCTTGCTTTACCCCTAGTGAAGGAGACTGAGGGGTGCCCTTATACAGGTATATAAGATCTTGAGAGGCATAGAAAGGGTAGATGGTCAAATGATTTCTTTCCCATGGCATGGGATATTACAAACAAGAGGGCATATGTTTAAGGTAAGAGGAAGAAGTTTTAAAGGGCTGTTTGAGGGTTAAGTTTTTGACACATTAAGGTTGATATCTGGCTGCCAGAAGATACGGTGGAATCAGATACAATTATTATGTTTAAGAAACACTTGGGCATTCATTGAACTTGACATGACATAGAACAGTATTGTCCTAATGTATGCAAATGGGATTCCTATAGTTGGTGAAAAAATGGGCTGAAGGGCCTTGTCCGTGCTCTGTGATCCCCTGAATCAGTATTGGACGAGGTGCTTGATAATTAGCCAGCCGATACACAGCAGTACCACAGTAAAGATCTGTTATGCACGATGAGTACAACCCAGCTGAGTTTGGCTGGCTCAGCAAGGCCAGATTTACCAGGACTACGTGATGCTGTGTCTTTGTGCCACAAGTTGGCTTGCATGGTGCCTTGACTGGCGATGAGATGACCTAGGCTTCTCATCTTACATTGGGAACGAAACTGGGGTAATTTGTCCGCAGTTTCTGGCTGGGTTCAGTGGGCAAAAGAGATTTGGATCCAGCTGTCTGTAACAGAGCGTGGGAACTACAGTACACAAAGTGTGGAGAATGAATTGGTGAGAGAACTACGTGACATCTCCTGACAACTTTACAAAAGGTACAAAGCTTCGTTTAACATTCCTCTGCTTAAATGCTTTTTATTAAATATATTTATATAATGTAATCATCGAGAGGATGTTGGTGGTATTTATTTCATATATGCTAAGCAGGCTTAATCAAGTCTATTAAAATAAAGCTAGTTTTTATCGAAAAAGGTGGCAATTATTAGTAAAAAGCCGCAAGGATATAAATTATAATGAATGACTGCGGAAATATTGGGATTTTTTTCAATCCATTCTTGTTCAGCCCATTAAGCTGATGCCAGCTTTTTATAAAAGCACTTTAATTAGTCCGGTTCAGCAGCATTTTCCCCATAGTCCTGATTATTTTCCCCTAAATTAATTCCATTCTGAAAGACACAATCAATATTTGTTTCAGCCACCCACCCACTTATAGTCAATAGTAGATTACAACTATTGGCTAAGTGGTTAGAAGGGAAGATAGGTTAATTAGTCTTCACCAGCGCAGCCAAGGAGATCGGCAAGCCTTCCATATTATTTCAGAATTTCACAGACAGCAACAATTGAAAATTTGTCATCTTCATACTTTTTACAATTGATATTTGGAAGGGAGAATCCACTGTTTGTGCCTGCAATTAATTCTAAAGTAATGTTTTCATATAATTTTGTGAGTTTGTATTTCTGAAGTTCGTTTACGTGATCTACCATCATCCATTGCAAACTGTATGTTACACCATTTCCCATCATCCTTCTTCCATTGAACAGTGAATGTTGTAATATCTCCTATTATTTGTTGGACGGGAATTGTTATACTGTCTCCCAATAACCTAGATAGAGTGCATCTGGAGAGGATGTTTCCTATCGTGAGGGAGTCTAGGTCCAGAGGACACAGCCTCGGAGTAAGAAGGCTGTCCCTTTAGAATAGCGATGAGGAGAAATTTCTTTGGCCAGAGGGTGGTGAATCTGTAGAATTCATTGCCACAGACTGCTGTGGAGGCCAATTCATTGGGTATATTTAAAAGAGACGTTGATAGGTTCTTGAATAGTAAGGCCATCAAAGGTTATGAGGAGAAGGCAGGAGGAATGGGTTTGAGAGAGAAAATAAATCAGCCATGATCAAACAGCACAATGGGCTAAGTGGCCTTATTCTACTCCTATGCTTTATGGTCTTATTATCCAATGGGGAGTGAATGGTACACCATCCCATCACCAGTCAGATGGGAAGTATTGCAATGTTTGTCATCAAACATCAGGTCATGAATATTGCACCACCCATCCCTTGTGTAATGACTATTAAACTATCTCATATCTTTCTTTGGAGAGCGAGTGTTTTATGCTCTCCAATATCCAGGTTCAAGTTCAAGTTGCTTTTATTGTCATTTCAAGCATAAACCGCTGGTACTGTGCACAGTAAAAATGAAACAACATTCCTCCAGGACCCTGGTACTACATGAAACAACTCAAAACTACCCTAGACTATGTGAGACAGCACAAGGCTGCACAAGACTGCGTAAAACAGCATAAAAACTGCACTAGACTATAGACCTGCACAGGACTACATAAAGTGCACAGAACAGTACAGGGCAGTACTATAATTAATAAACAAGATGATAGGCACAGTAGAGGACACATTATAATGTCAGTCTAGACTCTGAGTATTGAGGAGTCTGATGGCTTGGGGGAAGAAACTGTTGCACAGTCTGGTCGTGAGAGCTCAAGTGCTTCGGTGCCTTTTCCCAGATGGCAGGAGGGAGAAGAGTTTGTATGAGGGGTGCATGGGGTCCTTCATAATGCTGTTTCCTTTGTAAATGTCTTTAATGGCGAGAAGAGAGACTCCTACGATCTTCTCAGCTGACCTCACTATCTGCTGCAGGGTCTTGCGATCCGAGATGATGCAATTTCCGAACCAGGCAGTGATGCAGCTGCTCAGGATGCTCTCAGTACAACCCCTGTAGAATGTGGTGAGGATGGGGGGGGGGGGGGGGGTGGGAGTTGGACTTTCCTCAGCCTTCGCAGAAAGTGGAGACGCTGCTGGGCTTTCTTGGCTATGGAGCTGGTGTTGAGGGACCAGGTGAGATTCTCCACCAGGTGAATACCAAGAAATTTGGTGCTCTTAATGATCTCTACCGAGGAGTCAGCGATGTTCAGCGGGGAGTGATCACTCCGTGCCCTCCTGAAGTCAACAACCATCTCTTTTGTTCGCATTCAGAGACAGGTTGTTATCCACGTACATATACAGATAATACAGGTTATCCTGACTGTCATTCCCAGTTTTTTCTCTATTATGATGTACTGCATTGTATTACTGCCTCAAAGTCAACAGATTTCATGAAATATGTTGGTGATATTAAACCTGATTCTGACTCTGATTTGTGAAGTTCACTTAAATTGCTGCTAAATTTTACTTCTGGAATTCTTTATTTGATTATAGTGTTTAGACTTTCTGTGGCTTTGAGAACAAATGGAGGGTGAAGGCTTAGGCTCACCAACTAATGAGAGAAAGGACCTAATTAGTACTCACCATGGTGGTGTAGTGGCATCAGCACCGGACTTCGAAGCAGATGGTCCTGGGTTCGAATCCAGCCGGCTCCTTGCACACATTCCATTGAACTAACAACTCAGCCTCATAAAAAAAAAAGACAAAATGCTAAAAGAAACCAGCAAGGTTGCCGCCCGATGTACAGAGAGGAATAACTAACGTGATGAGGATTGGGGGAACTGGAAGTTGTGGCAGTACTGCAGAAACACCCACATTTAACCAGTCAGCACTGCAAACCAGAAATAATGGATGTGCTGTAAACTCACTTTCATTATTCTCTGGTCACCCTAAGCGACCATTGAGTGAGGGTGAAAAATTGAGCCAAATAACATCCTGACAGCATCGTGATCGGAAGCAGGGTTGAAGAGGACAGAAGGGAGTTTTAAATGTAGAGTGGAAACTATACTATTGTGCAAAGAAGAGTGAGTGTCTGCAGCTTGCATCTTCTTCCCTTGACTCATTGGTACCTATTGATTAGTCTGGTCTCTTCTCTTATCCCAAAGATTGGTTGATTGGGCTAACGTAATTGACACTTCCGTGTAGATAAGTGACAAGAAGAATTGAAGAGGAGTTTGTGGACGTGAGAGAGGGCAACACATGTAAAGCTGAAGCCTGTCACACATTAGGCTGGAGGAGCTCAGCAGATCAGGGAACATCTGTAGAGGGAAATGAACAGTCGACATTTTTGGGCCAAGCCCCTACATCAGGTCTGGAAAGGAATAGGGCAAAAGCCAGAATTAAAATGTAGGGTGGAGGAGAGAGGGGATCAACGAGAATGAAGCACCGTTCCAACGTGCTTCAAGGCCACCACCATCATCCCCGTGCCAAAGAAGTCTTCAGTGT
Source organism: Hypanus sabinus (assembly GCF_030144855.1). NCBI lineage: Eukaryota > Metazoa > Chordata > Chondrichthyes > Myliobatiformes > Dasyatidae > Hypanus > Hypanus sabinus. The sequence continues at coordinate 21,296,138 of NC_082732.1, forward strand.
CCTGCCTGAATGAGTACCGTCCCGTTGCACTTACACCCATCATCATGAAGTGTTTCGAGAGGCTCGTCATGAGGCATATCAAGACCTTGCTGCCCCCCTTACTGGACCCCCTGCAGTTTGCGTACTGTCCCACTGCTCAACAGATGACGCCATTGCCACCGCCCTCCACCTGGCCCCAACCCACCTGGACAAAAAAGACATGTATGTTCGGATGCTGTTCATAGACTTTAGTTCAGCATTCAACACAATCATCCCTCAGAAACTGATTGGAAAGCTGAGCCTACTGGGCCTGAACACCTCCCTCTGCAACTGGATCCTAGACTTCCTGACTGGGAGACTTCAGTCAGTCCAGATCGGGAGCAGCATCTCCAACACCATCACACTGAACACGGGGGCCCCCCAGGGCTGTGTGCTCAGTCCACTGCTGTTCACTCTGCTGATCCACGACTGTGCTGCAACACACAGCTTGAACCACATCATCAAGTTCGCCGATGACACAACCGTGGTGGGTCTTATCAGCAAGAACGACGAGTCAGCTTACAGAGAGGAGTGCAGCGGCTAACGGACTGGTGCAGAGCCAACAAACTGTCTCTTAATGTGAACAAAACAAAAGAGATGGTTGTTGACTTCAGGAGGGCACAGAGCGACCACTCCCCGCTGAACATCGCTGACTCCTCTGTAGAGATCGTTAAGAGCACCAAATTTCTTGGTGTTCACCTGGCAGAGAATCTCACCTGGTCCCTCAACACCAGCTCCATAGCCAAGAAAGCCCAGCAGCGTCTTTACTTTCTGCGAAGGCTGAGGAAAGTTCATCTCCCACCCCCCATCCTCACCACATTCTACAGGGGTTGTATCGAGAGCATCCTGAGCAGCTGCATCACTGCCTGGTTCGGAAATTGCACCATCTCAGATCGCAAGACCCTGCAGCGGATAGTGAGGTCAGCTGAGAAGATCGTAGGAGTCTCTCTTCTCGCCATTAAAGACATTTACACTACATGCTGCACCCGCAAAGCTAACAGCATTATGAAGGACCCCATGCACCCCTCATACAAACTTTTCTCCCTCCTGCCTTCTGGGAAAAGGCTCCGAAGCATTTGGGCTCTCATGACCAGACTATGTAACAGTTTCTTCCCCCAAGCCATCAGACTCCTCAATACCCAGAGCCTGGACTGACACCTTACTGCCCTATTATTTATTGTAATGCCTGCACTGTTTTTGTGCACTTTACGCAGTCCTGTGTAGGTCTGTAGTCTAGTGTAGCTTTCTCTGTTTTTTTTACATAGTTCAGTCTAGTTTTTGTCATGTAGCACCAGGAATGACCGACGCCGCCTCTGTTCATGCGGTTTCGTTGAAACTGCCGGGTTTCTGGACACAGCGACCTCACCTACGGTTTCAGCAAGCTGAAGCCCAATTCCACGTTCGGCAGATCACGTCGGGGTCACCAATTGTAGCGGTGTGCTACACGCAGCGCTAAAATTTCGACACGGAGTCGGTAACTGCAGTCAAAGAAAAAACTTTATTCGAAATCCCCAGCCTCACTTTTAAGCCTCCCTCAACCTGCCCCCCCATGGCGCAGAGGCTCCAAAGCTCTGTGCTCGCAAACCCCCGTAGGCTATCTCCCTTAGCCGGAACGCTGGCTAATTGTGAGCTGGTTCGGATGTGCCAGGAAATGGGTCACCACATTGTCTCATTTTTACTATGTACTGTACCAGCAGTTATGGTCGAAATGACAATAAAAGTGACTTGACTTGATGTAAGAGATGGTAGATGGAACAGGCAAAAAGCTGAAGAAGAAGAAGAAGAAGAAGAAGGGATCTGATTGGAGAGGACAGTACACCATGGAATAAAGTCAGGGAGATGGGGAACCAGTGGGAAGCGAGGGTCACATCTCAGTAGACTAGATACCTCATAGCTTCAGTGCTCTGGGTTCAGTCCTGGCTTCTAACGTCTGAGTGCATTCATTTCCCTTAGGTGTTGGTGTTTCCTCCCGGTACCAGCGATATGCTGGTCATTAGGTGAATTGCCTCCTCTAAGATGTCTCTGGTGAGGTGTGGTTGGTAAAGAGAAATAAGTAAGGGAATGAGAGGCAGCAGAGACTCGATGAGCCATGTGGCCTCTTTCTCTGTCATAAGGAAATAGGAGTGAGGAAAGATGAGCAATATGGTGGTAGCTCTGTTACCTATTGCTCATTCTCCAGAAGGAAATGGAGAATGGGACTGATGGGAATACTCTGCTGAGAGCTAGATTGGAGCTAATGGGCCAAATGGCCTTCCTCTTTATTGTAATAAGTAAATAAATAGACAGATCCTATTTTCTAGCAGAGGAGTGGATTGTTTAAAGTAATTGGTGGAAGAATTAGAAGGAAGGTGAGCGAAAAAATACTTTCTGTTAATGAGTGGCGGTGCTCTCAGGATCTGGAGCAAAAATCAAACCGCTGAAGATGCTCAGCGGGTCAGGCAGCATCTGTGGAGGGGAATAAACAGTCGACATTTCAGGCTGAGATCCTTCATCAGGACTGGAAAGAAAGGAGGTAAACCAGGGAGGGGAGGCAGTAGGGAGGGATGGGGGGAAATTACTGGAAGTTAGAGAAATTGATGTTTATGCCATCAGTTTATTCATTTCCATAGGTGCTGCCTCACTTGCTGAGTTCCTCCAGCATTTTGAGGGAGTTGCTCTAGATTTCCAGCATCTACACAATCTCTTGTGCTTATGAATAGTTTTAAGTAATTGGTGGAAGAATTAGCAGGAAGGCGAGGGAAAAAAAAAATTCTGTGATCTAGGAATAATGGTGCATAGTTCCCTGAAGGTGGAATCTCATGTGGATAGGGTGGTGAAGAAAGATTTTGGTATGCTGGTCTTTATAAGTCAGAGCATTGAGTATAGAAGTTGGGATGTAATGTTAAAATTGTACAAGGCATTGGTGAGGCCAAATTTGGAGTATTGTGTACAGTTCTGGTCACCGAATTATAGGAAAGATGTCAACAAATTAGAGAGAGTACAGAGGAGATTTACTAGAATGTTACCTGGGTTTCAGCACCTAAGTTCCAGAGCAAGGTTGAACAAGTTAGATCTTTATTCTTTGGAGCGTAGAAGGTTGAGGGGGGTCTTGATAGAGATATTTAAAGTTATGAGGGGGATAGATAGAGTTGACGTGGATAGGCTTTTTCCATTGAGAGTAGGGGAGATTCAAACAAGAGGGCATGAGTTGAGAGTTAAGAGGCAAAAGTTTAGGGGTAACACAAGGGGGAATTTCTTTACTCAGAGAGTGGTAGCTGTGTGGAACGAGCTTCCAAAAGAAGTGGTAGAGGCAGGTTTGATATTGTCATTTAAGGTAAAATTGGATAGGTATATGGACAGGAAAGGAATGGAGGGTTATGGGCTGAGTGCAGGTCGGTGGGACTAGGTGAGAGTAAGCATTCGGTACGGACTAGAAGGGCTGAGATGGCCTGTTTCTGTGCTGTAATTGTTATATGGTTAATGAGTGGTGGTGCTCTCAGGTTCTGGAGCAAAACAAAACAACTTGCTGGAGGCACACAGTGAGTCAGGCAGCATCTGTGGAGGGAAATGGACGGTTAATGTTTCAGGTGAAGACTCTTCATCTGGACAATATCTGTGGACAGTTGTGTCTCAGGTTCTGAAGTTCACTGCCCTCAATGCACATAAAACCTACTAGGATGAGCTGCAGCCAAGAGTGTGGACCAAGGGGTGGGGAAAGGGAGGAAGTTAAAGCCCATTTTCAGTAGGTATAAACATGATGGGCTGAATGGCCCTTTCTTTGTCATAATATACTGTAATTCCATGGATTTAATTTCTGGACACCCCTGATTATCTGGTCATCAATTGAAGACTCTAATGTGACTGTGCAGACATGGATGGTGGGAGGAGAGCTATTTGGCAAGCTCACCACTGCCGTATATTTGTAGTGCTCACTTCAAAGCCATACAGATACAACCCACGATCACAGGCCAGTGATTACCTGATCCCTGTACAATTTTCTTGTTTCTGAATGTTACGATTTCTTCTAGGGCCTGCAAGGAGAAGCTAGAGGAGCAGAAAGCTACGAGGAAGGAGAAGGAGATGCAGTGCAAGAAGCTGCAGCAAGAACTCAGTGAACGAGATAACCAGCCACAGCAGAGCGTCGCGCACACTGAGGTACTATTGAGTTCATCACAAACTAGTCGAGGAATCCTTAATCTTCCCTGTATTATTTCAAAGATGTCACGATAGACAGGGCTTCAAGGACGTTTGGACTTCGTGGAAGGTCTTGACCCGAAACGCCAACCCAAAACATTTCTCTCCATAGATACCACCTGACCCACAAGTGTAAATCTTGCCTACTTATACTAACCGCTCTTACATACATTTGGTTTGTTAGAGATTCACGTGCTGTGAGGGCACCTGCCTCCACTAGGCAGATTGTTGCCAGTCTCGGAATGAAAATATTCTTCCTTAAATCTCCTCTAGACAGCTTATTTTCGAACCTGTTGTTCTGGTCCCTACCAAAGGGCTCTCCTGTCTATGGCTCACAGAATTTTGTGCTCCTCCATCAGATTTCCCTCACTCTTCTCCAATAAAACAGACCCAGTGTTTCCTCCTAAGAGATGAATCACTTCATCCCAGAGGGCTGCAATATCTAAAACCATCATCATATATCCTGTTTACTTTTTAGGCGGATGTTAAAGATACAATGGCAGTGTCCTGGTCAAAGAAGACACCTGCTGAGTTTAGTATTGTAAAAATATTCAAAGGGGTAAACTTAGAGAAAAATATTCCCGCTCTTACAGTACAAACAATCCCCAGGTTATGCCACAATTCCATTCCTGTGAACTGTTCATGATCTGAATATTTTGCAAGTAAAATATTTTGCCACAGCCAGCAAATCCATCCCACTGGCCTTCCAAATGCCCATTGGTATGTCCAGGCTGTGCGTAAACACGGTGAACTGGGAAGGACATGTAGTAGATGTTAGAAATTCAAGAGCCACTGCAAATGCTTGGTTTTCTCTGAAGTGCAGCAATGGGAATGAGAATACGAAGAGTGTTATGGACAAAGCGCAGCTAGCGGGTGAGACATTATGGGTATTTGTAAGCATCTAAAGCCGTGAGACTGAAATTTTCTTTTGCGTGAAGACTGTTTGGGTGTCTCGATGACAATGTTTGCCTTCCTTCGCATTGTCCTAACACCTGGAAGGCCAATCATTTACTGCTACAGCAGCAACAGAGGGTGGATTCAAACAGGCACAGGCCTTCGCTCCTTACCATTATTTTTGATGCTTGTCAAGGCATAGCCACCAACATATGCTGACAACTGGGGTTCCTCCTATGACTCTGCTATAGCCCATCTGCCAGCCTTGGCAGACCATAGGACATAGGGTTAGAATTAGGCCATTCAGCCCATTGAATTTGTTCTTCCATTTGATCATGGCTGATTTATTTTCTCTCTCAACCCTATTTCTTCTGCCTTCTCTTCATAACCTTTGGCGGCTTTATTAATCAAGAACCTATTAACGTCGCCTTTAAATATATCCAATGGCTTGGCCTCCATATCTGTCTGTGACAATGAATTCCACAGATTCACCACCCTCTAAAAGAATTCCTCCTCGTCTTTGTTCTAAAGGGACATTCTTCTATTCTGAGACTGTTCAGTTACATGTTAGGCTTTCCCATTATTGGAAACATTCTCTCCATGTCCACTTTATCTAGGTCCAGAGCTATCAAGCACACTTCATATGTTAACTCTTACATTTCCGGGATCCTTCTCATAACCCTCCTCTGGACTCTCTCTAATGTCAGCACATCCTTAGTTGAGGGGCCCACAACTGCTCCAGATGTGGTCTGACCAATGCCTTATGAAGCCTCAGCACTGCGCCATTACTTTTATATGCGAACTTTGAATTTGCCTTTTGTACCACCGACTCGCCCTTTAGGGAATCCTTATGTCAGACTCCTAAGTCTCTTTGCAACCCCCCTCCCTATTTCTGAATTTGCTTCCCATTTAGAAAATAGTCTCTACCTTTACTCCTTCTACCAAAGGGCATGACGATACACATCCCTACATCGTATTCCATCTGCTGCTTCTCTGCTCACTCTCCTAACCTGTCCAAGTCCTTCTGCACACTCCCTCCTACCTCAGCACTACCTACTGTATCATACAAAGCTGATACAGTATCTTTGTATCATTTGCAAACTTGGCCACAAGGCCATCCAGGGCATTTGGACTGGGTACCAACTGGTCATCACCTCATACAACATGCAACCTCCAGCTGGTGATTGGAAGCAGGAACCCGGACTGACCTTACTTTCTTCCTCCGGTCCACCAACCGATAGGCGCTGGTGGTTGTAACATCGCTATAGTTGCCTAGGGTGAACTCAACTAACTTGACACTTTCCTAGATATGGGGTTAGAAGCATGATATAAATGTTTTTATCCAACACATATATTCTTTTTTTCAATTTTCTTTCTTATTAGTCCTTACTTTGACCCGGCTACAGTTCATTCACAATCCCGTACATAGTATTGATTTCTCTTTCTGTCTCGCCAGCAAGCGATCAATCTAGTCTCTTGTTTTTGCAACTTCAGTCAACTAGCTGTATTTCCCTTTGTCGCAGAGAGCCAAACAGGAGTGTATAATTTAGCGCTGTCATTTCTTTATGATTTGGGGGCAGTGTTACATAGTTGGAGGTGCCATCTTTTGGATGAAGTATTAAATAGACTCCACTGTTCAGATCGTTAGTCACCTTAAACATAAGCTCTGGCTTTCTGTCCAAATAGATCGTTTGTCCATTTATCTTTATTTTATATTTTAAAATAAAGTACAGGCTGTGTACTTGGATTTTCAGAAGGCCTTTGACCAGATGAGGCTGCTTATCAAGATAAGAGCCCATGGTTTTACAGGAAAGATACTAACATGAGCAAAGCATTAGCTGATTGGCAGGAGTCAAAGAGTGGGGGAAAAGGGGAGCCTTTTCTGAATGGCTGGCAGTGACTAGTGATGCTCCACAATCTTCAGTATTGGGAATGCTTTTTACGTTGGATGTCAGTGATTTGGATGATGGAATTGATGGCTTTCTGGCCAGCTCCGTTGACAATACAAAGGTAGGTGGAGGGACAGGTACTGTTTAGGAAGCAGAGAGGCTGCAGAAGGATGTAGACAGGTTAGGAGAATAGACAAAGATGGGATACAGTCGGCCCTCCTTCTCCGCGAGTTCCGCATGCGTGAATTCAACCAACCGCGAATCGAGAAAACCCGGAAGTGCTCTTCCAGCACTTGTTGTTCGAGCATGTACAGACCTTTTTTCTTGTCATTATTCCCTAAACAATGCAGTATAACAACTATTTTACATAGCATTTACATTGTATTAGGTATTATAAGTAATCTAGAGATAATTTAAAGTATACAGGAGATGTGTGTGGGTTATCATGGATCGGGATCGAAAAAATCAAAGTTCTCTTACTAAGTAAATTGGAACAGGTACATCCAGTATTATTTAGCGTCAGTCAGTCAAACTTTTGTCTTAGTATATAGTATATATTTTACCTTTCTATGCATATAAAAAAATGTTTGTGTCAGGCTTGGGAACACAAGTTCTCGAGTTCGATCCAGTGACAGATTACTCCCGAGCGCGCTCTCTATATGGAGGATCAAAAACCCGAACCCAAAACCCAATAATTAAACCACTGCGTTGCTTAGTAATAATTGTAGCTTTCATCGGGGCAGGGCCTTTCGCACTTAATCCTTTAAAATTGTTCCGATCGTTGACCGGCGTAGCCTATCGCTTTTCCAGTGACCGATGGCGTTTCACCTCTTTCCGATTGCTTTATTATTTCCACTTTATTTTCAATCATGATTGTGATTATTTTCGTAAACAGAAACACTGCGGATTCAGAGCCCCGCCGCCGGGTCCTAATGTCCACCGCACTGAGACAGGTTAAATAAGGTCTGGGGTTCTGCGGGGTCCTAATGTCCACCGCACTGAGACAGGTTAAATAAGGTCTGGGGTTCTGCGGGGTCCTAATGTTCACCGCACTGAGACAGGTTAAATAAGGTCTGGGGTTCTGCGGGGTCCTAATGTCCACCGCATTGAGACAGGTTGAATAAGGTCTGGGGTTCTGCGGGGTCCTAATGTTCACCGCACTGAGACAGGTTAAATAAGGTCTGGGGTTCTGCGGGGTCCTAATGTCCACCGCACTGAGACAGGTTAAATAAGGTCTGGGGTTCTGCGGGGTCCTAATGTTCACCGCACTGAGACAGGTTAAATAAGGTCTGGGGTTCTGCGGGGTCCTAATGTTCACCGCATTGAGACAGGTTGAATAAGGGACTTGAGCATCTGCATTTTTTGGTATTTGCGAGGGGTCCCAGAACCAATCCTTCAAGGATAAGAAGAGCTGACTGTACAGTGAATGGGCAGTTGGAATGCAGTGTATCACTTGGTAGAAGGAATAAAAGCATGGACTATTTCCTAAATGGGGAGAAAGTTCAAAAATCAGAAGTGCAAAGGGACTGGATTCGTTAAGGTTAATCTGAAAGTTATGTCGGTGGTGAGGAAGGCAGGTGAGAAGTTAGCATTCATTTCAGTAGTATGTAATGCTGAAGCTTTATACAGCACTGCTGAGGCTTCACTTGAGCATTGAGAGCAATTGTGGGCCCCTTGTCTTAGAAAGGATGTGCTGATATTGGAGACGGTTCAGAGGAGGTTCACCAAAAGGGTTCCAGTATTGAAAGGTTTATCATGAGAAGAGTGTTTGATGGCTCTAGGCCTGTACTCGCTGGAATTTAGAAGAATGAGGAGGGATCTAAATGAAACCTATGAATGTTGAAAGGCCGAGATAGAGTGGATGTGGGGAGGATGTTTCCTGTAGTGGGGGAGCCTAGGACCAGAGAGCACAACCTCAGAATAGAGGGACGTCCATTTAGAATGGCGGTGAAGAGGAGTTTATTTAGCAGAGGGTGGTGAATCTGTGGAATTTGTTGTCACAGGCAGCTATTCTTGATAAATCAGGACATGAAAGGTTACAGGGAAAAGAGAGGAGAATTCAGTTGAGAGGGAAATGGATCCACCATGATCAAATGGCGGAGCTGACTCAATCCTGCTCAATGTCTTATGGTCTTATATTGCAACACATAAGATGGCTGCCATGTCTGTCTACTCTCAGTGGCCACTTTATTAGTTAAGTCCAGTACCTAATAAAGTGGCTATGGAGTGTATTTTTGTGATCTTCGGCTGCTGTAGCCCATCCACGTTTAGGTTTGACTAATTGTGCATTCAGAGATGCTCTTCTGCACATCACTGTTATAACGCGTGGTTATTTGAGTTACTGTCACCTTTCTGTCAGCTTGAACCAGTCTGGCCATTCTCCTCTGACCACTCTCATTAACAAGGCACTTCCACCCACGGAACAGCTGACTGAGATATTTTTGTTTATGTTTTTCACACCATTCTCTGTAAATTCTAGAAACTGTTGCACGTGAAAACACCAGGAGATCAGCAGTCTCTGAGATACTCAAACCACCCCGTCTGACACCAGCAATCATTCCACAAAGTCACTTAGATCATATTTCTTCCCCTTTCTGATGTTTGATCCAAGAAACAACTGATCCTCTTGATCATGTCTGCCTGCTTCTATGCATCAATTTGCTGCCACATGATTGGCTGATTAGGTATTTGCAATAACAAGCGGGCATACCTAATAGAGTGGCCGCTGAGTGTATATAACAAAGTAACCGTATTCGAAAGGGATTAGTTATATAAGAAGCAGATCAGACTTCACAGTGAACGGTTTTACGAATTGTTTCTCTTTTGTATGGAGCAAGGCAGACTAGTTGGACTGAAATCCAACCTTCTGAAGAACTGAAAACCTGCTCACGAGAAGTTTATTGTATTGCACATGTGGATTTAACATGAGCAATAATGATTAAAAGTAACCGTTTGAGCTTGCCTTTAATAGGGAAAGAAATTCTGCTGGCTAAAAATTATTACATGTTACATGGATGACATTCTTAAAAGAGTTGGAGCTCTTTCACTTAATCCTGTTTCTGGATGGCAGGATCACTGTCCTAAGATATTAGCTGAATAGTTCCTGTCCGAACCTTCCTCATACAAACTGACAGCTGAGAACAAGCCGTTTACTGTCCATTGGCCAAGGACTGTCTGCAGCATATCCAGGCAGTCTTTCCACTCAAAGACCGTCTTCATTATACTGAGCCAGAACAGCCATTTGTCTTCATAAAAATTGACATCACAACCCACATAATTCATTTGTCAGCAATTAAATCTGATAGGGAGATACTTTGTACATGTAATCTAACTGTATTATGGGTTGGAAAGTTGGTAGGCACCAGTGAGATGCACTGTATTTCTCCCTCTCATGGACGAACATAACCACCACACACAGGACTTGAAACAATGGACAATATTCTCTGTCAGAGTCTCTGAAACTGTTCCACCACGTGTTATTCCTTAAGATTGGGCATGACAGGAGCTTCAGTTTTCTTCATGTTTTCCTTTCTTTGGAATTTGGGAAGATTTTTGGTTCCAAGATATTTGCTAATTCTTCCCCTAATCATCTCCTGTTGCATATGTTTCATATCTCCTTGTGCCATAGGAGAAAGCTATTTGACCCATCGAGTCTACATCAGCTGTCAGATTATTTGCATCAGTCCAATTTCCCTGTAAGCTATTCTTGACTAGCATACATAAGCAATGAAAATCTACAGGCCTTATCTGGTCCTGCCATATGTGTGACCCTTTGCTGCCTTCTCAGCTCAAGGATATACACACAAGGACTTTCTCTGGTTTTACTTCCAAGACCTAGACCCAGATGTAGATCCACTCAGTACCAGTTAACGGGACTGGACTTGGGTTACAAGAGCCAAGTCGCTGCCAGAGAGTATGTAGCTCATTACAGTGAGCATGTAAATCTGAAGCAGAGGCTGAGCTTTGTTTTTAAACCAATGCACATAAGCAGCTTAAATCCTAGAGTCCTGGATACATACAACACAGGAACAGGCCCTTCAGTCCAATGGGTCTATCCTAACCAAGACTGAGGGGTTTGACAAACTTGGGTCATTTTTCTCTGGAGCTGCGGAGGCTGAGGGCAGACCTGATTGAGATTTATAAGACTATGAGAGGCACAGGCCGAGTAGCCAGCCAGTATCTTTTCCCTGGTTTGAAATGACTAGTACCAAAGAGCATGCATTTAAGGTGAGGGATAAGTTCAAAGGAGATGTGTAGGGCAAGTTTTTACAGAGAGTGGGACATACCTGGAAAGTGCTGCCTGGGAAGGTGGTGGAGGGACGTGATAGGGATGCTCTAAAACCTCTTAGATAGGCACACAAAAGGGTAGGAAATGGAAGCATTTGAACACAGATGGGCAATGATTACTAATTAAATTGGTTCAGCACAACACTGTCAGCTGAAGAAGCTGTTCCTGTGCTGTCCTCTAATATGTTCCATCTTGGTCCATTTACCTGCACCTGCCACTTAACCCTCTAAGCATTTTTTATCCATGTGTAAAGCACTTGTCCACATACCTTTAAATCTTATTGATGTAACTGCAACCATTTCCTCTGGCAGCTCGTTCCACTTTCTGGGTAAAATATCTGCCCCTCAGGTCCCAATTAAATCTCTCCCTCTCTCTCTCACCTTAAACCTATGTTCCCAAGTTTTTAATTTCATAACCCTGGGGAAAAAAAATTCACCCTAACTATGCCCCTCATACCTTTATACACCTGTGTAAGATCACCCCTTTTTCTCCTCTGCTTCAGTGAAAAATGTCCCAAGGTGTTCAAGTGCTCTTTATAACTCCTTTAGCCCTTAAGTTCCTGTAGCCTTGGCAACAACCTCGTAAATCTCTTCTGCACCCTTTCCATCTTAATGCCATCTTTCTTGCAGCATAGTGACCAAACTAAACACAATATTCCAAAGCAGTCTCACAAATGTCTCGTACAACTGCAACATAATATCCCACCTTTGATATTTAATGCCTTGAGTGCCAAAAGCCTTCACCAACTTGTCTACCTGTGACACCACTTAAAGGGAAAGCATGCACTTGTACTCCCCTGTCCCTTGTCCAAATTTGCCTTGTAGATGCCCATTCCACCAAATTAAACTTTGTTTGCCCTGTAGTTAACACATTTTATGACATATGCTGGTGATAATAAAGCGGATCCTGATTCTGACACCCCTGCCAGAAAAATAACCTGCCATTGGGATCACCTGTTACTTGGACGGCAACCAGATTTCAGAAAATGGTGGAGAAGCTTTTGTTGTGTGAGGAACATGATTAATGTTTTTGGTTCGGTGATCTTCGACTGGAATTTGAAAAGGTTGGAGAGCAATGGAGTTTAAGAGGTGCAAAGCCAGAGAAGAAGAAAAGGTGAGAACATAAGGAAACCTGTGGCAGACAGTAATGGACTTATCTGAGCTTCCCGTCAAACATTGCATCAGTAATCTTCATGGCCAATAATTGAACCTGTTCTCCTTAGGGAGAGGAAAAAAAAACTACAATGAAATAAAGAGCATTGATAAAAATAAGAAAATGTGACTTCCACAGTTCAGTGGTGAAGCTCTCCCCAGAGTTCATTCTTGTACTGAACAGATTCATAAAAAAATTATGAAGTGATAGGATTAGTTAATGCAATAGTCGGTATTAAATTTTCTGACTTAAAAGAAGAATCATATGACATATTATTTTTGATGTGACCTTTCTATGATTAATCTTTAACTTGGTACGTTGACACAGCCTGTGGTAATGAGCTCGTCGCACTTACAACCACATGAAGTATTATCCACAGCTGTGATACTTTCATATTGGCTGACACATTACTGTGTCGTCCAAGTGCGGAGTCCTCTTGGGGCTCTTGGGTACAGTCTACAGCTTTAGCACTAATATAAAGCACATTGTAGTGCAGATATATTTCACCAGCAAAGAGCTGTTTATGAGTTTTCCGCCCTCTTGGTAATTGGCTCCATTTATCTCATAGTCGACCACTAATTCATATATGAACTGCTGCTGTACCTTTACAGCAGATGGATTAATATCTCAAATCCATATGTATATAATCTTCTGATTAAATATTCATCTTATGAAAATCTCATTAATGCTCGGTGCACCATTCAGAGGAAATCTGATGCATGTAGAGCTGGGAAAAACTCGACTTAATCTCCAATCTCAAGGGAGCTGGCAGAAAGTTCCAGTCGTGCTCAGTGGCCCTTGGCTAGGATGGGGAAAGCTCAACTGGGGGATCTTATCATACTATCACCCAGGAGATCCAAGCTGGGGCGGCCACTGTGTGAGTATCTAGCTCACTTGTGAATCTCTCCAAGGTGATTCGACATTAGGGGTGTACATGACAGGCAAGTGCTTAGTGAGCATACACAGGAACGGCTGCAAAATCATTTCCCTGCTGTGTCAAGTTCTGCTGGAGAAAGCAACAAAATTATTAGAGAAGAGAGGATTTTATTACAAGTGACGTTGTAGCTTGACAAGTTATGTCTTCAGTGGGCTGTGAGTTTTGATGTTGATGGTAACTCATATTGGAATGCAATTCAGGTTACCACAGCTGGGATCCTGGTAGCCGAATTTCAACAGAAAATACTAAATCCATGTGGCAAAATGCACCAAAGCATTCCACGGGACAGCAGCCTGATCATCAGATACCAAACGCAGAGAGCTGAACTTCGTACTGGTATTTTGGAAAACCAGAGATGGCCACATGTTGCCCTTGAAGCAGTCTGAGGGTGCACCATGCTTCTTCCACTCATCCTGATAATTCAGATGTGAATAGAAGAGCTAATGTCAGCTGTCCAGTCCGAGTTCTCATTGTATGATGGTAGGAGTAAATTACAAGGGGTGATTGATAAGTTCGTGGCCTAGGGTAGACGGAGTCAATTTTAGAAAACCTCGCACATTCATTTTTCAACATGGTCCCCTCCTGCATTTACACACTTAGTCCAGCGGTCGTGGAGCATATGGATCTTGGACCTCCAGAAAGTGTCCACAGCAGGGGTGATTGATAAGTTCGTGGCCTAAGGTAGACGGTGATAAGTTGTTAACTTCAAACTTTCTGCATAATCACTCAAAGAGTTGAACTGCATGTGCATGTAACGAGAGCTGTATAACTCATCTCCTTCCTTAGACTGCTGGACTAAGTGTGCAAATGTAGGAGGGGACTATGTTGAAAAATAAATATGCTAGGTTTTCTGAAATTGACTCCTTCTACCTTCGACCACGAACAAATCAATCACCCCCCGTATATTGTGGCATGCAGGTTTTGGGACTTGCTGTGGTCTTGTGAATGTACTGAGAATGATCAGAGGAAGGAGTCTTTGACAGTGAGTTTCAGTATTTGACTTTTATTGTTGCTGCCATACCAAGGACTGGAGTTTCTGTCAGGTTATATGCAGCACATCAGATCGAGTGTGAGAACGTGGAAGGTCCACATGCTGCACTTGATAGCATGGTGAATCAATTGGACCTCCTACATGTGGACACTCTCTTGTTTGGACATGGGCTAGAAAGAATGCATGTCTTTTCACCTCAGTGGCCCGGTTCATCACTCCCACACTGTAAGTTGACCAGTGTGTACCATTACTATCATGGCTCACTAAAAACTTTTACTTGTACCACTCCATTGCAGTTCTTGCCTTGCGCATGTATAACATTATATGTTCTGTACCTGGTTGTATCTGGTATACAAGGAAGGATTGGTCCAGGTATTTAGTCCTAAGCTAGATGGCATAGTGAGCAGTGATGGTTATCAAAACTTACAGGGAGATCTTGTTCTGCTGATTAAGTGGCCGAGGAATGGCAAATGGAGTTTAATTCAGTTAAGTATGAGGTCATTTTGGAAAGTCAAATCAAGGTCGGACTTTCAAAGTGAATAGTAGATCAATAGGGAGGGTTTTAGAACAAAGGGTCCTTGGAGTTCAGGTACATAGTTCTCTGAAAATAGAGTCAAACATAGATAGGATGGTGAAGAAGGCTTTTGGCATGCTGGCCTTCATCAATCAGTAAATAGAAGTTGGGAGTTTATGTTGCTATTGAACAAGACATTGGAGAAGCCACTACTTGTAGCATTATGTTCAGCTTTAGTCACTCTGCTATAGGAAAGATGCTGTTAAACTAGAAAGAGTATGGAAAAGATTTACAAGCCTGTGCCAGAACCTGGGAGCATAGGTTTAAGGTGAGAGGGGAAAGTTTTAATAAGAACTGGAGGTAATTCCTTTTTACACAGAAGTTGGTATATATGTGGAATGAGCTTTCAGAAGAAGTGGCTGAGGCAGGTACAATAGCAACTTTTAAAAGACAATTAGACAGGGAAATGTGTAGGAGAGGTTTAGAAGGCTATGACCCAAACACTGGTAAATGGGACTGGCTTGGATGGGCATTTTAGTCAGAGTGGACCAGTTGGGCCAAAAGGCCTTTTCCTGTGTTGTATATAACTTTGTTACCCAACAAAGCTGTATAAGGCCTGACAAATTGTTTCTGTAGACTTAGAGATGATGACAGTTGCCTGGTTGGTTAATGTCTTGATCTGGCAGCTGTCATTCTATAGGGGAGGGTGACACTCTACACCTGTGTCAGTTGTCCAAGTGGTGTTTGCACCTGCGTCTCTACCCCGTGATCCCTGTGAGATTTGCAGAAGGTAGTCCTGTTCCATCACACACGCACCAACCTCCCTCCTATTGACCGTCTACGCCTCTTGCTGCCTCGGGAAAGCAGATAACACAACCTTTCTCCCCTCTCCCATCGGGCGGAATACACAAGAGCAAGAGAATACATACCGCCCACTCGTGGGCAGATTCTACCCCACTGCTATCAGATGCTTGAACTGATCTTTCATACATTAAAAGGTGAACTCCTTGTCTCTAAATTTACCTCATTGCAGTCCTTGCACTTTATTTGCCTACCTTCATTGCTCTTTCTCTGTTAGCGTACACTATATTTTCAGTGGTTATGACAGTAGAAACTAATACCAAATTGCTTACTCTATATTCTGCGTCCTGTTTGACTGCACACCAACCGAAGCTTTCCTCTGCAGTTCAGTGGTTGTGACAGTAAAAAACCAATACCAAATTTCTTAGAAAGTGCTGTGAAACCACGTTCCAAAAATGAACAAAACTAATCAACTTCCTGCTGAGCCGCTACGAGAAGCTGGTGGTTGCACAGTTGTGATTGTCAAGGGGGTGGCTTGGAGTCAGATACGTTGGCGAGGAATTCAGTCACATATGACCCAAATCAAGGAAAGAAAGCGGGTGAAGGGGCTTTAACATCTCTTCCAGAAACTGGGTGATCTCTGCTTTATTGTTAACGATAGACATGATGCACTTTTTGAATTCCGTTGGGTAATTGCAATGTAGTATTGCCTACCCTGTCACTCAGACCAAGGAAAGGTGAAACTGAGAATCCTTGACGCGATACTCTTGTGTAGCCAGGAATGTGTTATGGTATGAAGCGGGTGCTGAATGGTCAGGATAATGCACTGCATGAAGTTTCACATACTTGCTGCTGAAGAAGACCTCCTGGGGGGGGGGGTGGGGGTGGTTGTCACTGGACCTCAACTCATGAGCAGGGTTGCTGCTGGACAGGCGTGAGAAGTTGGCTGGAAGGGGTGGAGGTTGGGTGCGGAAGGTTGGTGATCGGCAGCAGTTTGAGCAGCAGGGTTGTGAGGGGACGCAGGGAGTGGTGACCAGAACCTCAAGCTGGCGAAAGGAGTGTCAGTGCCGCTGGGTGGACGGGTGGGCTAGCAAGGGTGGTTGGGCAATAATTGGAATCTCAAGCTGGCGATGGTGGGAATGCTCCCAGCATTGCCTGCTTTGTACTCCAACAGTAAGGGACTGGCGGTGGGCAGTAGGGAGCTACAACAAGCCCCGTTATATCATGGACCCAGGGTTCATTGAATGACCGAGTAATCTTCTGTGATACGGACATTGTGTAAAATTACACTAAAGAGGAAGACCATCCAATGCAGGATCAGCTGGTTATGCACGTCTCTGAAATTTAACTGTTAAACCTCACAGATAATAAATAAATAAATGCCAGGCATTTTTTCCCACAAGAGTTGGATGTTCACATTTTAACCTCAGAGGACAAACGTGTCCCATTCCCGTCTGAAATGTCAGGATGCTGGACACATTTCCACTCCGTCCACACACGTAACCACCGTCCTTGGCCCCGTCATCTCTGAATTTCACGCTGGGCTGTCTGTACTTACCGAGATTAGATTCTGAGAGAGGGCTGAGGAGGCAGTGGGACTCAAAACTTTTCCCCAGGTCATCGTGCCTTTAGCAGCTGCTGGAAAGAACCATTCGAACGTTAGTAATTAGTGTAAAAAGCGGCCTTTTCTCATAACTAGGCCCAGGTGTATAGGACATAGAAATCTACAGCACATTACAGGCCCTTCGGCCCACAATGTTGTGCCGACCGTGTCACCTACTCTAGAACCTGCCTAGAAGAGCCAGCATCTGTCTCAGATGCTCAGGTACAGGCCAATTCCAGATGTCTGAGCCAAGGTCTGGCCCTCGTGTGTGCAAACCCAGGTACTCGTGCCAGGACCTGACCCTGGTGTGCGGACTGGCCCTGATCTGTTACCGTGCATAGACCTATGCCATTGCTCTGTACGAGGGTCTAAACTAGTGCCGGATGCCCCAAGGTCTGAAACCAAAATAGAAAAACTCTGATACTGCCTGGGTCAGATGCCAGGGGAGTCCCATGCTCAGCTTCCTGTGAACTCTGGAATTGCAGACAAAGGTTAAGTGGGGAAGTGATTCTTACCACAGCCACAGGCTCCAGAGCGCACATCCCAGGAAAATCAGCATCCTGTATCAATGTCGTGAGGCAGATAATGTACCCTTCAAGGTTCCAATTTCAAAATAAATTTATTATTGAATTACTTATGTCGCTATATACTACCCTGAGATTCATTTTCTTGTGGGCATTCACAGAAAGTACTAAGAAACACAACAGAAACATTGAAAACCACACACAAGATGGACAAACCACCAATGTGCAAAAGACAACAACCTGTCCAAGTACAAAAAAAAGCATAAAAATAATAATAAACAAATAAGTGATGAATGTCGAGAACAGGAGATGAAGAGTCCTTCAAAGTGAGTGCTTAAGTTGTGGGAACAGTTCAATGTTGGGCTGGGAGGAGTTATTCCTTCTGGTTCGAGAGTGCAATGGGTGAGGGGTAATAACTGTTCCTGAACCTGCTGGAGTGGATTCTGAGGTTCCTGTAGTTCCTTCCTGATGGCAACAATGAGAAGGGTCCTTGATGATGGATGCTGCCTTCCTGCATCAGTGCTTCTCGTCTTTGTGCTCAACAGCGTGGAAAGCTTTACTCGTGATGGGATGGGCTGTGTCCACTCCTTTCTGTAGGCTTTTCCATTCAAGGCCATTGGAGTTTACGTATTAGGCCATGACGCAACCAGCCAGTATACTCCTCACTGCGCATCTATAGAAGTTTATCAAAGTTTTAGATGGCATGCCAAATCTTCTAAGAAGGTAGGGGCACTGCCATGTTTTCTTTGTAATGGCAGTTATGTGCTCAACTGAGGACAGATCCTCTAAAATGATAATGCTGTAATTCCTGACCCTCTCCACCTCTGATCTCCTGATGAGGATTGGCTTGTGGACCTCCAGTTACCTTCTCCTGGGGTCAATAATCAACTCTTTGGCTTTGCTGACATTGAGTGAGAGACTGTTGTGGCACCAGTCAGCCAGATTTTCAACCTCCCTCCTATATGTCGATTCATCGCCTACTTAGATTCGGCCAACACCACCAGTGTCATCATCAAACTTAAATATGGCATTGGAGCTATGGTTAGCCACACAGTCATAAGTATAAAGTGACTAGAGCAGGGGTTTAAGCACATAGCCTTGTGGGGCACCTGTATCGATGGAGATTGTGGTGGAGATGTTGTTGCCAATCTGAACCGACTATGTTCTGCATGTGAGGAAATCAAGGATCCAGTTGCACAAGGAGGTATTGAAGCCAAGGTCTTGGAGCTTAGATACGGGAAGTTTATTAAATACTCAGTCATGGGTAAATATAAAAAAACTGCAGAAAACCCAGGACAAATTGCTAAATATAAATAGATCAAAGTAATTATAGAAATCAAAAGTTGTTATTATTTGTTATTTCTTTCAATGTCTGTTGATGAACCTTTGCATGATCTTCATCTAAAGTTCTGTTCCATGTCCTCCTTGCAAGAAGGGAGGTTTTCATCTCTTGTTCTTTTCTCCTGCTTGCTTGGGTGCTCCCTAACTCCTAAACACTTCCTCCCTGGTGCGGGGGGTATCAAATGCAAGTTGTGCGTCAAATTGCTGTGTAACACAGACACCCTGTGGAACTGCACCACTGCATGTGTGTTGTACCATTACTAAATATAAACCAGCAGCAGGATAACGTCCCAGCTTTCTGTTAAAACAGTGATTACCATCTACTGTGCTGGGTCAACGCACGTTCACTGGATGGCTTCCCTGACCACGGCTGTCAGCTCAATGGGAGCTGCTCTAAGATTGGATGTAATTTGGTTGTTTGCCCTCCCATTACCCCTCTCCCCCATTGAAATAACAACTGCGCCTGAAATACGTACAACTGAGACCTCGTTATAGCAACAGGAAGAGGCATTTATCCGGAGCAAAGTTGATCTGCATCTTTCCACCATTATATTTTATTTTAACCCTTTATGGAGCAAGCTGGAGATTTCCACCATTCAATTTGTGAAGACGTATTCTCTGATGTCACCCGTCATTCAGTCTGGTTCTAATTTGAAAGTTCCTGACCTTTACTCTCTGCTTAGCCGGCTTATTTCAGGCAGGAGAAGAGCAGCCATGATGTTAGTGAACGGTGGAGTGGGCACAGAGGGTTAATGATCACCTGCTCTTGTTTCTTGTCCTTTCACATCATGTTTTCTCCCTGCACTTCAGAGGCCCAAGTCTGACATGGCACAGGCTAGATGCAGAGTAACTTACTTCCTGCACGTTCAAAAATAGCACAAGGTGGATCCAGAGTCCGGGTGGCAGGGTGGAGATACGTCTCTACCAAAGGAGGTGTAAGGCACCCCTTCCCTCCGCTAGCCTGCAGTTCACCCTTGTGCACCTGCTTACCCCTCTGATCAGGGTCACGTGAAGCCGTGGGAACAGATAGTGGATGATCGTATGAGCAGCTGGTGCATATCACAAGCCCTGATTGTGCGACCACTGATGCCAGGCCGACAGAGTCTGAAGAGAGTTGATAATGACTGGATCACCCGTCCTGTGAAAACGCTGCCCAGAAGAAGATGGTGGCAAGCTACTTCAGCAGAAAAATTTGCCAAGAATGGTCACGGTCATGAAAAGACCATGATCACCCACGTCATACGACAAGGCACATAACGAAGGAACGAGATACAGTGTAATGTTCCCTCTGCAGAGGCCAGCAAGTGCTCTGAGGTCAGGTATGGCGTGCTTGGTGCAGGGTAGAAGTCCTTGTGTTCTACCATGACCGTTTCCCTCAGCCTAGAAAGCTGGTACACACTGTCGGAGTGTGACATTCTTCCAATCACACTCACTCAGGGGTCAAACTGAGGTTTGCAGCTGGAGGTGATTTTGTACCATGCATTCTGTAAATACTGGATTGAGCCTCTCCTGGTCATTTTTTATGCCTGATGTGTAAGAAGAGCAATAGGAAAAGGAGCAGATACTTTAATTTAGTTCCAGGAATGGATAATAATCAAGCAACAATGAAAGCAAAGAAGAATCCCAACATATTTTCCCCTCAGGCAGCTCTTGATGGGCAAGTCAATTTCTGTAAAGGTTTAAAAAAGACATCAGAAAGAACGAGCATGGCTTGGTTGGATGACTTCCTGCTGTTGCAGTGATGATAATGTCCAGACTGGTGCGTATCAGAGACCAGACCTGCATTTTAATAGCTTTTCAATCAGGAGCCACGTTAGAAGGAAAAAGTTTTTCCTTACAGATATGGTGACGTCTTCTCTCATCGCTGAATGTTAGCACGATGCAAGGGGGTCGCCCAGAGCCCCTTGTAGAGTCTCGGACGAGCATTTCAGGTGCTGGAACGTGTGAGCAAAGAGCAATCCTGGGGTCACTCAGCAGCTGCTGCAGCATCGATGATCGTCTGTTACTCACTCCGCAGACGCCAGCTTCAGCTGCTGAGTGCTTCCAGTATCACAGGTCTTCATCCCTCCTGGCTTTGTCTTCAGCGTGGCCAAGAGGTCGCTGTGTCCTCCGATCTCTCTGCCGGTCTCTTCCTCCTGATCTGCTGCTGGTTCAGTCGTACTAACCACTCTGGGTTGAAAGTGGAGACAATGGGCACGTGACCTATTACTACTGTGTTGTTATGGCCTTGCTCAGTTAAGGCGATGCTGCAGTGGTGCCAGGATTGCTTGTTATGCCCTAGTGGTTTCAGAAATGTGTTGTCAGGGCAGCTTATTTATGGCAATATTTTTCTTTATGTGCTCTCGACCTCCTACATCTCAGTTACCTTCCATTCGCTTGCTTTGTTCCAAGGAGATCCGTCAGAGCCTGGGCAGTCTGCCCTCGTACCTATAGTTCTATATACCCTCGCAGCATCCGTTGTCAAACTTCCTTGCAATCTCTCCGCTCGTTAAGCAGCCAGCTACATCACCACCAAAAAGACAAGGAAAGAGACTGTATTTCAGAATCGGGTTTAGTAACACTGGCATATGTCGTGGTTAGTTGCTGTTTTGCCGGCGGTATATTGCAATGCATAATATTGAAAGACCACAAATTACGATAAGAAATGTATATAAGAATTTGTGCAGAAAAGAGAGCAATAAAAATAGTGGGGTATTCTAACTGGGCTCATAGTCCTCTCAGAAATCTGATCATGGTGAGGCCAAATTTGGAGTATTGTGTACAGTTCTGGTCACTGAATTATAGGAAAGATGTCAACAAAATAGAGAGAGTACAGAGTAGATTTACCAGAATGTTACCTGGGTTTCAGCACCTAAGTTACAGAGAAAGTTGAACAAGTTAGGTCTTTATTATTTGGAGCGTAGAAGGTTGAGGGGGGACTTGATAGAGGTATTTAAAATTATGAGGGGGATAGATAAGAGTTGACATGGATAGGCTTTTTCCATTGAGAGTAGGGGAGATTCAAACAAGAAGACATGAGTTGAGAGTTAGGGGGAAAAAGTTTAGGGGTAACACGAGGGGGAATTTCTTTACTCAGAGAGTGGTAGCTGTGTGGAATGAGCTTCCAATAGAAGTGGTAGAGGCAGGTTCGATATTGTCATTTAAAGTAAAATCGGATAGGTATATGGACAGAAAAGGAATGGAGGGTTATGGGCTGAGTGCAGGTCGGTGGGACTAGGTGAGAGTAAGCGTTTGGCACAGAGTAGAAGGGCCGAGATGGCCTGTTTCCATGGTGTAATTGTTATATGGTTCTATGGTTAAGAAGCTGAGTGTGTGTGTCTTCAGACTCCTGTACCTCTTCCTCTGTGGTAGCAATGAGAAGAGAGCACGTCCTGGGTGATGGGGGTCCTTAATGATGGATGCCGCCTTTTTGAAGGTATCGCCTTTTGAAGGTGCCCTCGATGCTGGGGAAGTTTGTGCCCCTGCAGCAGCTGATGGAGTTTACAAGTTTCTGCAGCCTTTTCCAATCCTGTGCAGTGACCCTCCATACCGGACGGTGATGCAACCAGATAGAATGCTCTCCACAGTACAGCTGTAGCAATTTGCAATTGTCTTCGCTGCCATACAAATTCTCCTCAAGCTCCCAATGAATTATAGTCGCTTTCATGCCTTCCTTGTAGCTGCACCAATATGTTGAGCCCGGTCTAGTTCTTCAGAGATGTTGACAGTCAGGAACTTGAAACTGCTCACCCTTTCCACTGCTGATCCCTTGATTAGGATGGCTGTGTGTTCCTTCGACTTCCCTTTCCTAAAGTCCACAACCAATTCCTTTGTCTTACTGATGCTGAGTGCAAGGTTTTCTGTTGTGACACCACTCACCAACTGATCTATCTCACTCCTGTACGCCTCCTCGTCACCGTCTGAGATTCTGCCAACAATAGTTGTGTCATCAGCAGATATATAGATGACGTTTGAGCTGTGCCTAGCCACACAGATGTGTGTGTGTAGAACAGTGGGCTCAGCCGGTATCCTTGAGGTACGCTGGCGCTGATTGGCAGAGAGAGGGAGATGTTATTTCCAATCCACATTGACTGTGGTCTCCCGATGAGGAAATTAAGGATGCAGTTGCAGAGGGAGGTACAGCGGCCCAGGTTTTGGAGCTTGTTAGTTAGTACTGAGGGTATGATGCTGTTGAACACTGAGCTGTAATCAATAAACAACAGCCTGACGTAGGTATTGCTATTGTCCAGGTGATCCAAGGCTGAGTGGAGGGCCAGTGAGATCTCATCCACTGTAGTAGGCAAATTACTGCAGGTTCAGGTCCTAAGATGTAGATTTAAGGTGTACAAGATGACAAGGGGCACAGATCAAGACCTTTTTTCTCAGGGCAGGAAATGATTAGCACAAGGGGAGATGATTTTAAGGTGATTTCAGGAAAGTATTGGGGGGGGGTGTCAGAAGTAAGTTCTTCACGCAGAGAGTGGTGGAGACATGGAACGCACTACCAGGGGTGGGGGGTTGAGGCAGATACATTAGGGGCATTTAAAAAACTCACATGGATAATAGAAAAACAGAGGGCTATGTAGGAAGGAAGAGTTGACCTTAAAGTAGGTTAAAGGGTTGGTATATCTTCATGGTCCAAAGGGTCTGTACTGTTCTATGTTCTGTCCAATGCCTTTTACATCAACACGATACTCTAAAAGCACTTCCGGGCCAGCTTAAGTTCTGATTGCTGTTTGTGGGATCTCTTTGCACCCAAAATACCTACTATCTGTGCCTCAATAGTAGTGTCACTTTGTGTTGGAGCTCCCTAATACGTTTCTGAGTCCAGATGGGTTCTGTTGTGCTGTATGTTATCTCTCCAGGCTTGGCCTTGCTCTTTTGCTTTCAGCCTCTGTGGTGAACTACATATACCTGTCTGGACATGCCCCCTGCTGACTGCTCCTGTGGCTCCTCCCACAGACCCCTGTATAAAGGCGATTGAGGCCTGAGCCCGGCCTCTCAGTCTCCAGGATGTAGCATGGTGGTCTCTCACTGCTTGTTCCTTCTTCCAGTCAATAAAAGCCGATATCTCGCCTTCACGTCTCAGAGTGAGTTATTGATGGTGCATCAGCCTCCCTCTCACATTCTGGTTCATATTTCACCCTGACGGTTGGTAAACTCTCTCTAATTAGTTCTCTCTGATAGAATCAGAACTGAGCAAATTGAAAAATCAGTTTGAAACGCAAACAGGTGAACATTTTGGAAGATTGCTCTGACCCCTGTGGTGTGGGTGAACGTGCAGCTTTCATGCTGCTGAATGTTTTGAACACTCTCATCTGTGTTTCCTTGCCTCTTGCCTTTCTCTCTAATCTCCCAAGTCCCCTAACACTCCAGTAGCGCTGAGCTGCTTACATATTGGCTGTTTACACGTGACAGTCTGCAAATCTCAGCGTGTTCTCTGGGTAAGTCGAAGACTGGTGTCTGCAGGCCTGAGCC
Source organism: Hypanus sabinus (assembly GCF_030144855.1). NCBI lineage: Eukaryota > Metazoa > Chordata > Chondrichthyes > Myliobatiformes > Dasyatidae > Hypanus > Hypanus sabinus. Next base: position 21,320,720 of record NC_082732.1, read on the forward strand.
TGTGTCCGCTGGAGGCCTGTCCTGGGCTTAAAGGACTGTGTGTGTCTGTGTGGGAGGATAAAACAACGCTTGTCTTTTACTCCTATTGCTTGTTGTGTTCTGCATTATTCTGCCGAGCAGTGAAGGTTCTGGTGAAGAGTCTCGACCTGAAACGCCGACTGTTTGCTCTTATCCATAGATGCTGCCTGGCCTGCTGAGTTCCTCCGCCATTTTGTGTGTGATACTGTGTTGCTGCTGTAAAGAGGTTGTCCTCAGCACACTCTGGAGTGTGTTGGCTGTTAACGCCAATGACACATGTCACTCTATGTTTCCATACACACGTGACAAGTAAACTTCAAGCTCGAACCCTGAGTTGTCATCACCTTCGTATGCAGATATTATACATTCCGAAATTCCCCGAAGACCTCAGTACCACAAGGCTCCTACTTCTTTCTTCAAAAACAAGAGGAAGTCTGCAAACGTTGGAAATCCAGAGCAACGCACACAAAATGCTGGAGAAACTCAGCAGGCCAGGCAGCTTCTAAGGAAAAGAGTACAGTCAACGTTTCAGGCCAAGACCCTTAGGCAGGACTGGAGGGAAAAAAAAAGATGAGGAGTAGATTTAAAAGGTGGGGGGAGGAGAGAGAGAAACACAAAGTGATTGGTGAAATAGGCCACACTCATGTTGGAGGAACAACACCTTATATTCCGTCTGGATAGCCCCCAACCTGATGGCACGAACATCGATTTTCAGATTTCCGGTGATGCCCCTCCCCTTCTGCATTCCCCATCCCCTTTTTCCTCTCTCACCTTATCTCCTTGTCGGCCCATCGCCTCCCTCTGGTGCTCCTCCCCCCCCTTTTCTTTTTTCCATGGCTTTCTGTCTTCTCCTATCAGATTCCCCCTTCTCCAGCCCTGTATCTCTCACCAATCAACTTCCAAGCTCTTCACTTCATCCCTCCCCCTCCCGCTTTCACTTATCACCTTCTGTTTATCTTTCCCTTCTTCCCCCACCCCCACCTTTTAAATCTACTCCTCATCTTTCTTTCTCCAGCCCTGCCAAAGGGTCTTGGCACCAAACATCAACTGTACTTTCACTTCCATGGATGCTGTCTGGCCTGCTGAGTACCCCCAGCATTTTGTGTGTGCATTACCTCTTTCTTCAGCCTTTTTAGTAACTTGTTTTAGAACTGCTCCTCCTTGCATTGGGATTATTCACTATACAAATACAGATTGTGCTCAGGCTCCGTGGAAATGGCCTGCGTGGCTCAGCACCAGTCGCAAAGAAGGGACGAAACTGGGAAAAGTCAGGGGACGATGAGAAGGAACTCAGCTGGTTTGATCCACGGAGCAGCTCGAGCTGTTTGATTCATCACGTTGCCTGCTGAGCTGCTGGCAGGTGTTCCATCACGGAAATGGAAATGCCACCTCATGATATGTGACAGCGCGAGGGGAAGAAAGGGCCTGCAGTGATGAGCAAATTAACCTTCTGCAGAAGGCCGTCTGCTCGGCAGTGGCCGGGATGGAGTTGGGCCGTCTGCATGGATCGGTATTCAGTAGAATTCAGAGAGGACTGGAGGACACAGCCCTCTCCATCCCGGATTAATGCAGACTGTGGGTTGGGGGGCATACTGCTGACAAACTGTTTACAAGCCGTGGCTGCACTCTGAATGGAGAGGCGGAGAACCGCCCTTCTGTGTCCTGGACTCTGGTGCTATCCTGACAGATAATTCACTGGTTCAAGGGTCTGCTGGAGTCTTTAATTATACGGAAAAGGAAATTGCCTCTCTCGAACCAGATATTATCAGACAGGAAAAGGTTTTTTTTCTCCTTCGCAGTTAGATTTTAGCCTTGTGGTTTAAGATTCACGCTGCACTGTTCTGCTCGTTATTTCATCCTCCTCGCTTTCAGTGGCCTTCCTCCCTCCTCTCTTCAGCCTTTTGTAAGCTGTTTCACGATCTCACTAATTGCGAGACTTTTCTCTCTTCCTCCCTTTTCAATCCGTAATCCGCAGTACAAAAGCGCTGGCAAATCGAGCTTCACAAAGGCCAGGGGAGCTGCTGTTCGAGCAGATAATAGTCCCTGGAGCATGCAAGACGTGCTGAGAGTGCATTATTATTACCCGGGGTGTGACAGCATAAGCTCTATGCCGAGGGAAAGCTCACAGCTCCACTAACCCTACATGTTGCAGTGAAATCATTGGCCTCTGAATACCAGGAACTAGTTTCAGTCAGAGTTTGCAATGAGCTACACTTATAAATTAATTTTTGAAGTTTGCTTCTTTCTCTTTTTCATTGCTCCCTGGGGTTCAGTTTCACTTTCACCCTTCACCAACCTATCCAAATGCTGGCTTCCTGTCCATCCACCATAAAGCATTCTCTTTAAGCAGTTCAGCCCACTGGATGTGTGGCTCAGTGGATTTCTGTGTGAATGGCGTTGAGCGTAAGAGTCAGGACATCAGGTTGAAGCTATATGACACTCTGGTTAAGCCGGATCCAGCATCTCTCATGCAATTCTGGCTGCCCCCATTGTAGAAAGAACGCGCCAGCTTTGGAAATGGCTGCAGGACGAGGTTCACCAAGGTGCTGCCTGGGTTAGAGGTGTGAATCATAAGGAAAGGTTGGACAAACTTGGGTTGTTTTCTCTGGCCGGGGGGTGGGGAGATCTGACAGAAGTTTACAAACTTGTGAAAGGTAAAGGTGGGATAGACAGGATCGTTTTCCCAGGGTAGGAATGTCAAATTCACGCGCTTAGGGTGAGAGACGGTGTGGTGAACTACATATACCCGCTGACTGCTCCTGTGGCTCCTCCCACAGACCCCTGGATAAAGGCGATTGGAGGCACTGCTCCTCCCTCAGTCTCCAGGATGTTGTGTGACGGTCTCTTGCTGCTGACGGTGCTTTCTTCCAGCTGATAAAAGCCTACCTTGACTCACGTCTCCGAGAGTTATTGATGGTCCATCGGGCGGAAAGTTGAAAGGGAATAGGTTCTTTACACGGAGAGTGGTGGGTGCCTGCAATGGGCTTTCAGTGACGGTGGAGGAAGCTGGTTTGACAGTGGGGTTTCAGAGGCACGTGAACACTCGGGAGATGGAGGGTGTAGTTGTAGATCATGTGCAGGATCTAGTTGAATTTAGCATCCTGTCTGGCACAAACATTGTAGACCTAGGGGCAGTTCTATGCTCTAGGAGTGTTGGCCAGCTGTTTGAATTGAAATATATCCTTATTTTCATGTGTACTTGCATATATAAAGTGTAGGTTTCTACATCACAGGAAGAGACCTGTTCAGCCCATTGTCTCTGTGCTAGTGTTTATATTGGCCACAAGCCCTTCAAAAGGTGGTGTGATGAAGAGCTTCTTTTCTACCAACCTTGTCAGAGGTAGCTGGTAAGCTCTTTTGCCCTGTGATTCTTTTAAACTACGGTGAGGTTTGCTTTTCTCACAAGTTCCAGCAAAACTGTCCCAGAGGCAGCGTTACTGAAACGTCCGGGATCTACAGAATTTAACTTTGAAGTGCCTGAGGCCGGCCGAGCCGGCACAGAGCAAGGATTGAAACCGAGACACTCGGCTGTACTGAACAGGTTGGGCAGAATCTGTAGAGAGCGAAGCAGCAACAGCATTTCACGGCGACGACCTCGCCTCATAACAGGGCAAGTTGACCAGCTAAGAAACCTGAAATCCCAGAAGTCTCCGGTGATGCTGCCAGAGCTGCTGAGAGTTTCCATCGTCTTTCAAGTCAGGTTTTAGAACCTGGAGTATTTTGCTTCTGCTGAGTTTCATCTCGTCACACACCTCTGCTGCAGGTAGTATCATATTTACATTTTAAAGTTCAGTCATTGTTGTGGTATTGATTCTGTTTTCTTAACTTCAGCTGTTATTTATCAAACTCAGTGGCTTTTCACTTTGGCCAACTGCTGAGGAGCATGAGTCATTCCACCGAACTCATGTCATCTGATAGTTTTATTTCCCACCAACATTTCCTCCTGTTCTGTTCCATTCCCCTGCTGATAGTTCTCAAACTTTTCCTTAAAGGCATCTCCTCTAATAGCTTTAACCATTCCATGAGGCCACGAGTTCCACATTCTATTAGAAGAGGTGTTTGCGTAATAACCTGAGTATTCCCTGAAGTCCTGAGGGAATCATGGAAAACTCCAGACTTTCTGTCCTGGATCCTTTGGCTTGCTGCACTCCCTGAATAAAAATCTCACCCCACCTTCCCATTGTGTCCTGCAGCTATCACTACTAATTCCAGTTCCAACTGGTTATGAGTAGTGGACTTTGGAAGTTTATAGATATTATCTTAACAAGTAATGAGTTTATCAACACAAGCTTTTATTCACAGTGATACCGTGCAGAATAGACCCTTACGGTCCTTGAAGCCGTGTTGTCTAGCAATCCCCTGATTTAACCCTGGCCTAATCACAGGACAATTTGCAATGACCAATTAACCTTCCAACTGGTACATCTTTGGACTGTGAGAGGAAACCGGAGCACCCAGAGGAAACCAGGTCACGGGGAGAACGTACAAACTCCGTACAGACTGTGACAGGAATTGAGCCCAGGTCGTCTGTACTGTACAGCGTTGTGCTAACCACTACGCAGCTGCACTGTCCCCTTTTACAAAGCTGGTTCCCCACTTACTGCTGTGCATGCAACAGCTTCCTTTACAGTTCTGGTGTCATGATTAAGCACTGGAAAGTAATATTCACTTCATTACTTGTACAGAAATGATGAACTTTATCACAGGAACAGCAGGGGCAGGAAGTCATATTCATTGTTCACGTGTAAGTTGTGTCCATCTTATTGGCTTTCCATAGCATCTTGAGCAGTTCTTACAGAAACTTTGTGTGGGTGTTTGTGGTGAATGCTGCAATTAATCTTTGCTGGCCCTGGCAGCTCCATTTCTGTAAGCTTGCAGAAATTAGTTTGGGGCAGTGAGTTATAATAGATCTCCGGGCACAGTTGGAGGCAAAAAGGTTTTGTATTGACTTTCGTGAGTCACCCTTTGCCAGCATGATATAGCCAAGTGCTTCAGTATGTTGCGTAGGAATTGGAACATATCACAGGCTGTTTTGTGAGCCACCTGATTCAATAAAAGAATGAAGATGGAAGATTGAAGTATCTAAGGTTTACACAAAGTCTGTAATTTTCCTTTTCAGTTCTTCATGCTGATGCACGGAAGAGCATCTGGGTACATGTGATGCTGCCTATGAGTGTGTGCTTATTCAACACGCACAAAGTGCTGGAGGAGCTCAGCAGGCCAGGCAGCATCTGTGGAAAAGAGCACAGTCGGTGTTTCAGGTCGAGAAGCTTCATCAGTCCTGCTGATCTCCACAGACGCTGCCTGGCCCGCTGAGTTCCTCCAGCATTTTGTGTGTGTTGCTTGGATTTCCAGCATCTGCAGATTTCCTCTTGTCTGTTTGTATTTATTTATTTAGTTAGTTAGTTAGTGATACTGTGTGGAATTGGGCCCTTCCAGCCCTCACTATTCCAGCAATGCCAGACAACCCTGATTTTAAACCAAACCTAATCCAGGGACAATTTAATGGCCCATTAGCCTACCCAGTACATCTTTGGACTTTGGGAGGAAACCGGAGCTGCTGGGGAAATGCCACGTATCCCATGGGGAGGAAACCGGAGCTGCTGGGGAAATGCCACGTATCCCATGGGGAGGAAACCGGAGCTGCTGGGGAAATGCCACGTATCCCATGGGGAGGAAACCGGAGCTGCTGGGGAAATGCCTCGTATCCCATGGGGAGGAAACCAGAGCTGCTGGGGAAATGCCACGTATCCCATGGGGAGGAAACCGGAGCTGCTGGGGAAATGCCACATATCCCATGGAGAGGAAACCGGAGCTGCTGGGGAAATGCCACATATTCCCATGGGGAGGAAACCGGAGCTGCTGGGGAAATGCCACGTATCCCATGGAGAGGAAACCGGAGCTGCTGGGGAAATGCCACGTATCCCATGGGGAGGAAACCGGAGCTGCTGGGGAAATGCCACGTATCCCATGGGGAGGAAACCGGAGCTGCTGGGGAAATGCCACGTATCCCATGGGGAGGAAACCAGAGCTGCTGGGGAAATGCCACGTATTCCATGGGGAGGACGTACAGACTCCGTATGGATGACAATCAGAATTGAACTCCAGTCTCTGACACCCAGGCTTTGATAACATCGTGCTAACTGCTACGTCATACCATGGTGTCGTACTGGGTCAGAAAAAAACGCTACTTGTGTAACACTCTACTGATTGCCAGTCCTGAGACTTGTATCCATGCGCACATGGCCGGCATCCACAATGCATCTGGGACCCGCTCGGCATTCCTTAATGGGACCTAGCAAGTCTGGAAATCCACCACAGGCAGATCCTCAGCTGGAGAAGCTATTTTAAAACTGTATGGCTTTAATTTAGAATTAAATTTCCATTCTCTTAACCTTGTAACTTTAATTAGCAGTGTTAAAAAAGTGATAGCTTTAGCCTCCCAGGTAATTATGAGAGCTGTGTGCAATCAGATCAATAGACCAATCTCCCAGCTAGAACCAGTTAACTGAAGTTAAGTCGGGGCAATGGATGCTACTATTTTCCACCATGAATGTGACTCCCAAAGTGTGTGCTGAAACCCCAGTGCCCGGATAAGGACATTTTCTCGAGCTAGCGAGGAATAAAGTGAGGATGAAGAGATGTGGTCAGTAATGTAGATTCTGCTGAAAGAATAGAAACAACCTTAACAAGCAAACCACAGGAGAGACTTCAACTAGTTTTCTTTAAATTAGCGTAGAGTTAATAAGATCAGACAACTAAATGTGTGACTGGAAGTCTGTGTGGGAGGAGTGAATTTCAGTTTATGGAACACCAGTACTGGCGAAACAGGAGCTATCGTCATTCGATTCTGGCTTCAGTGGAGTTAGGCTGTCCAACACCTAACACGCGGTAGGGGCATGGGGAGTGGTGAGGAATCGTTTAAGTTAATAAGAAAGCTCAGGGTGAAGGTGCAGTGTAAACAAATGGGAAGCGATATCCCGACTCCGTCAGGCAGTTCACAAGAGTTCACAAACATCAGAGCTTTCGTCCAGTCAGGGTCAGAGCAGGGAAAAGTGACAGAAAGAACGAGGTATATTATCACTGGCATGTGTTGCGAAATTTGTTAACAGAGCAGCTGTAGTTCAATGCAAACCATAATATAGAAGAGAGAGAAAAAAATAAATAACTTCTTGTATACGCATAATGAATAGATTAAAAATCACGCAAAAACAGAAATAATATATACGTTAAAAAAGTGAGGTGGTGTTCATGGGTTCAATGTCCATTTAGGAATTGGATGGCAGAGGGGAAGAAGCTGGTCCTGAATTGCTGAGTGTGTGCCTTCAGGCTTCTGTATCTCCTACATGATGTTAACAGTGAGGGAAGGACATGTGCTGGATGCTGGACGTCCTTAATCGTGGACACTGCCTTCCTGAGACACCGCTCCCCGAAGATGTCCTGGGTACTTTGTAGGCTAGTGCCCAAGATGGAGCTGATTAACTTTACAACCCCCTGCAGCTTCTTTCGGTCCTGTGCAGTACCTCCCACCCCCCATACTAGACAGAACGGAAGGCTCTTTATCTGAATGCAAATAGCAATCATAATGAGACAGGCAAATTAATCAAACCAATAGGATAAGTAGGTATGATCTGAAAAGCATCACAAAGATATAATTGCAAATTGGCCAAGATTAGAATTTGAATATTCCAGGATGTTTAATCTAGAAGAAATGTACACAACGGAAGAAGAGCAGGAGAGCCCTGGTGGTAAATAAGGAGATAAAGACATTAAAGGAGAAGGGTCTTGGCTCCTAAAATCACTTTGGATGGAGCTAAGAAAGAACAAAGAGCAAAACACCCTGGTGGGAGATTGCATATATTCCCCGAGCAGTAATGTGAGGCACTGCATAAGGCAGGGAATTAAACATCGGAATGAAAGACTTGCAATAATTACGGGGAACTTTTATCTACATAGAGACTGCACAAAGCAAGCTAGCAGGAATAGTAGGGTGGATGAATTTCTTGAAAGTATGTTCAAGAACAGGCTATTTTAAGTCTAGCATTGGGTAATGAGAAAGGGTTAGTAGATGATGTGGTAGTTAAGAAGGTTTTGGGTAGTGGATCGCAAGTGAGCCGTTGAGTTATATTTCCCTCAGAACCAGGTATCATCATCTTAAAGTAAAGAGTCAGGCCTTCAGATCAGAGATGAGAGGAAATGTCTTCACCCAGAGGGCAGTGAATCTTTGAAATTTAATATCCTAGGGAACTGTAGAAGTGCAGTGTTGGTGTGCATTCAACACTTTTTAGGCCTTGAAGGAATCACAGATGATGGATTGGTGGGTGAAACTGGTGTAGAAGTTAAAGGATCAGCTTTGACCTTTGTGAACGGTGAAACAGGCCTGAATGGCCTACTCCTGTTTCTATGATGTTCTCAATCGTCTCATTCATAACTAGCCACCTTGTCTCCACACGTCCATCCTAGACCTCATGTCCAGCAATTTATTTGTAGTCGTTATTGATCTCTGACACTTCCCCTAGCCCATCACTCACCTCTGTCTTCCACAGCCTGGCCTACGCAGCCTCTGCCTAGGACTTACTTGATTCCCTTCACTTGCTGCTCTACTGCAGATCAGAGGATGGAAAGTCCATTGATCGTGCAAGGCCATTTCACCGTTGACCTTACCTGTGAGCCAGTTTCCTGGCCAGTGGAAGGATTGCTGGTCTGCCATGAGCACTACAACTGGCCACCTCCCTTTAAAGTTGCGAAGAATGGAGTTCTTCTGTAAGTTATGTTGTGCCAATGGAAGCTTGTTTCAAGCTGTTTTCCCGGTGGAAGTTCTGTGGCTGCAAATCAGTTGCAATGATCTGACCTACTCCTCTCTGCACCAAAATCATATATTAACCATTCAGTCTTTAGCACAAATTACCCTCAAATGTGAAATGAATCAAAGGTGAAGGGTCAAGAAAAGTTAAATAAAAAAAACTTTAGATCTGGAAATCTGAAAGGAAAGTAAAAATTCTGAAGAACGAATAGCAGGTCAGGCAGCATCTCTGCATATATGCAGGGTCTCTGACCGGAAAGATTAATGCATTCGCTTTTTCCATAGCTGAGGTCTGATCTGCTGAGTGCTTCTAGTAAAAACTGAAATCCTGCTGTCAAATGGTGTACTCTGAACTCTTATTCCTTTCCTTGGTGTTTCCGCCGGGATTTCTCACAGTTCAGAGTGCAAAATGCGTTGTTGATCTCTCAGTTCAAATATCTAGTTGCAGGATAAGGTGAACTCTGACCTGGCGATGGTCGCTGCACAGTGCAGAGGTGACCGCCATGAGGAGGTTATTCAACGGCAGCGTGAAGCCCTGGCTGAGTTGCGAACCAGGATAAGGGCTCTGGAACAAGCACACACTCCAAGTAAGTCTCTGTCGGCTTTCACAGAAGCCTGCTCACTCAGCAAGTCCACTAGAAGTAGCGGCCGTATTCGCAGCAAGCCCAGAGTCTCAGCTTGTTGCCCAGTCACAGCGTAGCCATCCCCTCTTCTCCCAGTGAGCTTGGATCACTAAACAAGAGAAACCTCTGCAGATGCTGCAAGTCCGAGCAACACACACGAAACGCTGGAGGAACTCAGCAGGCCAGGCAGCATCTAAGGAAAAGAGTGAACAGTCCATGTTTCGGGCCGAGACCTTCCATCAGGACTCTTGAAACGTCGACCGTTTATTCTTCTCTATAGATGCTGCCTGGCCTGCTGAGTTCCTCATGCATTTTGTGTGTGGCACTTGGATCCATCGTTTTTTGCCTGGTTAAAGGCAAGTCTATTCCCAGACTTATCCTGTCTGTTTTCCCAGGACACCCAACTCCCAGGGCCATCGAATTTTGCATAATTTTTTTGTTAGAACGTGTTGCATTTATTACCTGTCTATAATTGCTCTTGGGGAAGCAACTCCTTGAAGCTTCTGGTGAAAGTATGCTCATGGTGAAGTCAGATAGGGATTTCCAAAGACTAAACCCCCCAGTGAAGGAATGGCCAAACGTTTACAAGTGAGTAACTTGGGGGCAACCTTTGGGGGGTGTTGGTGTTTCCATGTTCCTGGTGCCCTTCAGAGGTAGAAGCTTGTTCTCAGCCTGAACTCAATGCCACAGCTATAAGTGTTCACCACAGGCAGAGTCCGTCACTCTCAGGTGTCCCAGAGCTGATGAAGAACGGAGTGAAGAAAGTCTTGTGATTAAGGTGACCCGACAAACATTTTGGGACTTGCACAGCGTGTGACAGACACGCGTTCCAAGCCAAGCATGACCCGTACAGTCTGTAGCAGTCAAGAGCTCCACGAATTGAGCAAACGTGAACCCACTGCTCACCTCAGCAAGACTCCGGGTTCATTAATGCCATCACTTGGGATACCCGGCCTTCCCCACCCGCCTTCCTGGGCCCAGTGATGACGGAAAATCTGAAAACCAGCAAGATTTGTCTGCAACGTGACATCCAGAACCCAGCGCCTCAGGGGAGAGAGAAATTAGAAGGAAACTGAACTCATTATGTTTATTCTGTATCTAATTCATTTTGTACCTGTCCCGAGATTGTTTGGTAACTGTACATCACAGAAGCAAGTTTAAATTGCATAATTTCTCTGTGGACCTTTGCACTGACTCCTCCCTCACTCTGGAAGTGGAAGGAAAAGACATTTCTCTGTTTCCCTTTGCCGTGCCTTCAGTGGTACAGATCACAGCCGACACTCCAGCTCGAGCAGCCTGCTACTCTTCACCCCCACCCTTTCAAACAAGGTCTTGACACCTGACTCTGTTTCATTTCTCCGAGCCACTGGATGATTTACCCGATCTCTGGGGCCTGTCAGTGCTGCTTTTGTGATAATAAACAGGCCATCATTCAGCAAAGACCACATCGATCCAATCGGCTTTACCTGCAGCCCCTTACTACGATCTCACAGCAAATCTCAGCTGATGCCTCCCCTTTCTGCCTCTGGTTGTAATTTCTCTCCCTCTTTGGGGAAGCTGCTACTCCCACGGGCCCCTCTGTCCATTTCTTATCCTCCTCATCCAAAGCCAATTGCTGGTCTACAATCCCATAAAGCTCTGCCACCCTCCTGCACATAAAAGTGGGCCTTGTCCTTGTGTGAGCCTGGAGCATAGCGCTGAGTAAGAGTCCTGTATCTGGGAGTCAGAGTTGCTAAGCTGTTTTTTCCAAAATTACGACTGAAAACCCCACCCAACGATTTCATCCCTCCCCCCACATCCATCCCACTGCCCCAAGGGCTCCAGAGATCCACGTTCAACCTGGTGCTGTCTATGTGGAGTTTGCAGGTTCTCCTTGTGGCTGGATATGGCTCCTCACGCATTCCAAAATTAAAACACCACACAGTAAATGACCTCTAATGTGTGGGTGAGTGGTATTTACTAGTTTAATGTGTTAATCTGGAGTGGCACAGTAACATAGCAGTTTGAAGTAACAAAGCTCTGAAACCTGGGCCAGTGCTCTCCGCAAGGAATCTGTATGCTCTCCCACGACCACATAGGTTTCCTCTGGGTGTTCCAGTTTCCTCCCACATTCCAAGGGGTTAGTAAGTTGTGGGCAAGCACCAGCACATCCTCAGATTGTGATGGTCATTGACGCAAATGGCGCATAGAAGGATGAGAGGGGATCTGATTGAAACATATAAGATTATTAAGGGATTGGACACGCTAGAGGCAGGAAACATGTTCCCAATGATGGGGGAGTCCAGAACCAGAGGCCACAGTTTAAGAATAAGGGGTAGGCCATTTAGAACTGAGTTCAGGAAAAACTTTTTCACCCAGAGAGTTGTGGATCTGTGGAATGCTCTGCCTCAGAAGGCAGTGGAGGCCAATTCTCTGGATGCTTTCAAGAAAGAATTAGATGGAGCTCTTAAAGATAGCGGAGCCAAGGGATATGGGGAGAAGGCAGGAACGGGGTACTGATGGTGGATGATCAGCCGTGATCACAGTGAATGGCGGTGCTGGCTAGAAAGGCCGAATGGCCTACTCCTGCACCTATTGTCTATTTCCCTGTATGCTTTGATATTTCAATCTACATCTGATGCATAAAGCCAATCTTTAGATCTATAGCCTTTGAACGGCAGAATCTAGTGGAGAGTCAGTGGGCATGCGGAAAAAATATAATGCGTTAAGATAGGATGGTGGTAACGCAAAAATGGGCGCTTGATGTTTGGTGTGGACTCACTGAGCGGAAGAGCCTACTCCTGATGGTTGAATATACCTACTCCATGGTCAGATCTTTCACCATGGAAGTGCTTTTGGCTATCACAGGGTGGTAAAGAAGACAAATGGCATGCTTGCATCTATTAGTTGAGGAGTGGAGGTTCAAGAGCCAGGAAGTTATGCCGCAGCTTTTTAACACATCTGGAGAATTGCATTCAGTTCTGGTCATCCCATCACGGAAAGGACGAGGGGGCTGTGAAGACGGGGCAGAAGAGATATACCAGGATGAAGGGTCTTGGCCCGAAACGTTGATTGTTTGTTCATTTCCATAGACGCTGCCTGACAGGCTGAGATCCCTCAGCATCTTGTGCGTGTTGCTACACCGGGGCGCAGCCTGGCTTAGCGGGCGTGTGCTTTAAGGAGAGGTTGGACAAACTTTCGGCTGTTCTCTGAAGAGCACCAGTGGCTGAGGAGAGATCTGATTAAAGGTTACGAGAGGTGCAGATAGAGTAGGCAGGCAGTATCTATCAAAAAGTTCAAATGCCTTGCAGCAGCAGGCATGCATTTAAGAAGAGAGGGGAGAGGTTCAAAGGAGATTTGTGGGACAAGTTGTTTACACAGTGGGCGGTATGTGCCTCGAATGCACTATCAGGCGTGGTCTGGGAGCCAGAGGCTCTTGGGCACATTATTTGCGGAGAATGGAGGGTCGTGGACATTATGTAGGCAAAAGGGATTAGTTTAGTTTGGCAATTAGTTAATAGTTTAATTGGTTCAGCATCACAACGTGGCCAGAGCGCCTGTTCTGTTATCCTTGCTGAGTTCGGCCATGGACCAGCGGTCTTCTCCTTCATGCAGTGATGAGCCATCACATGGAACCCTTCCTCCGTTGAGTCCACGCCTCAGCTACCCTGCTGAGTTTTCTATTTTTAATTTAAGCATTAAGGACTGTCCTGGAAGGGAATAGGGAAGTGTCATGTTGAAGAGGCTCAGGGAGGAAAATCCAGATATTAGGGTCTTAGCAGCTGAAGGTATTGAGAAAAATAGTGAATAATGAAGCAAATAAATTCACTTCATTCTTCCCTTAAGACACAGAAGGAGGCCATTGGGTCCATCGAGTCTATGCTAGCTCTCAGAATAATCCATCAGTCCCACTCCCCCACTTATTTCCCTATCATTTATATTCCCTTTAATGCCAGCTACACCAGAGGCAATGAACTACCAGCCCACAGGTGCTTTGACGAAGGCAGAAACCAAAGCACTGAGAGGCGGTCAACGAGGCCGCAGGGAGAATGTGCTAACTCCGCAAAACAGCATCGGAGGACAGAATTTCTTTTCCTTATTTCTTCCATTTTTTTTAGGAACCATCTTTAGCACCTCATTTAACTCCCCACAGTTGACAGAAGGTGGTGGTGAGATGCCTCCTCGAAATAAGTGGACTTTGGTCTCTGACTGAATATAAGAGAGGCTGGCGATATATACTAGGATGGACCGAGACACGTAGACCCATTGAAAGGACAGACTGTCATCCATACCTTAACCTAACCATTCTACTGCACTTCCAAGCTTGAGTGATTTTCCTTACTCTATTTTCAGTGATCTCGGTTTGATCCAGAGCTCAGCTTGGTTGACTTATTCCCATCAGTCACACTGCCCCGTAGCTTGCTGATCTACACTGGCTTCTGATTAAGCGACGTGCTCTTTTAAAGTTGTTGCATTGGGAGGACTTAAAAGCCAATACAGCAATTTAAGAAGAGTTCGTCGGAAGCCAGCGTAGATCAGTGTGACTGATGGGAGCAGGTCACCCAAGCCGAGTGATGAAGGGACGATCACTCAGACTCTGAGGTTTATTGGAATGATGATAGTCTGTCCTCTCAATAGGTCTAGGTAAGTCTGTGTCTCCATCCATCTTAGTATTTATCCCCTGCCTCTCTTACATTCACTCAAGAGACCAAAATCCATTTATTTTACTTTAAATCGTACGTCCATCTTCCTCTAGTCCCCACTTTGACCTTTTACCTCTTCTCACCTGTTATTCACTCCCCCCCCCCCCCAGGTCCGCTGCTCCTTCGCTTTCTCCTGTGGCCCACTCTCCTCTCCGATCAGATCCCTTCTTCTCCAGCCCTTGACCTTCCCCACCCACCTGGCTTCACCCATTACCTTCCAGCTCGCCTCCCCTCCTCCTCCCACCTTTTTATTCTGGCATCTTCCCCCCCTTTCTTCTCAGTCCCAAAGAAGGGTTTCAGCCAGAAAGGTCAACTGTTTATTCCTTTCCACAGATGCTACCTGACCTGCTGAGTTCCTCCAGCACTGTGTGTGTGTTGCTCCGTAATATTAACAATGGAATCAAAGCTATGATTTCTCTCTCTCTCTTTGATTCTGCATGTATCTCTCGAATTTTCTGCTGGTTTCTATTACTCCAGCCCCTGTCTTGCTCCCACCGTATTCTTTCTCTCATCCTCTTATTTTCTGTTTCCCATTTTCCAAACACGTCCGTTTTAAAGGACAGTTTTTGTTTTGCATTCCAGCTTCCCTCCTCTGCTTGGAAGCACTTGATTTGAAAGATTTTTTAAAAATCTTGCTCCTGCACACCAGCCGTGAGATTGCTTGAGATCTGGACCTGAAATGCAGGAGTTGAGGTGGAAGGAGTGTGGTGGTGGGGGGGGGGGGGGTGTTGAAAATAAGCTGTGGTCGTCTCCTTTTGGATCTCATTTGCTAATATCTTATCCTGTGGCGCCGACAGGAACCAGCCAAGAAGAAGCCTTACAGAACTTGATGATTCTGAAGAAGGAGCTGGCTGCCTTGCAGGCCCAGCGAACGCTGAGCAATGACAAATCCCCTGGCAGCTCCTTGCAAAGGAACGATGAAGCTCAAATGGTAATGCTTGCAAATGTTTGCAGTTTACTGCGTTGATTGATTGCTCCTGAGCTCTGTGGTGTGCCAGGCTCTTTGTTCAGAGACCCCATTAATTTCACATCATAACTACAGTCATTTACTTAAGTAGCAGATTTTTCTAACGGATATGTTAAACTGCAGCTGCTTTGCAAAGAGGGATTTACACCATCGTGTGACTCGGTGAATTCCAACAGTGTAGAAACATAATCGGCTTCTGCTTCGGATAGCATTTCAACCACAGCTTGTTCTGAAATGAGATCCTGTCTTTCTCTTTTATTACACCTGACAAGCCACTCTCTTTGTCACTATTAATTTAAATGAAATGACAGCAGGATTAATTTTGTGATCCCCAGTGCTGCGCTTGTGCCTTTCCCCTGCTGGCTGTGTTCACGGGAGTGAGGGTTTCAAAATGGCCACCCCCTCCCGCTCCCATCAGGTCAACAGCCATTTCTCATGTGCAGCTCGACACCGAGTGGTGGCAGGCTGTCCGCCTATCGAATGGTGAAAGGCCTTGATAGAGCGGATGTGGAGAGGATGTTTCCTGTGGTGGGAGAGTCTAAGACCAGAGGACACAGCCTCAGAATAGAGGGGCGTCCTTTTAGAACGGAGATGAGGAGGAATTTCATTAGCCAGAGAGTGGTGAATCTGTAGAATTCTTTGCCACAGGCAGCTGTGGAGGCCAAGTCTTTATGTATATTTAAGGCAGAGGACGATAGATTCTTGATCAGTCAGGGCATGAAGAGATATGGGGAGAAAGCAGGAGACTGGGGCTGAGAGGAAAAATGGAGCAGCCGTGATAGGGCAGACTCAATGGGGCAAATGGCCTAATTCTGCTCCTATATCTTATGGTCTTATGCTTAGTAATGGAGCCCAGCAAAGCACCTTACCCATATATGACACTTGCTTCCTTATCTGTCATGGACAGCACCCGAGAGCTGGAGTCTTGGCAGAATTTGCTTCCAGTTTGCTGAGCCAGGCCTCCCTGTGTGAGAGCTGTCAGCCTGACACAGTGTGCATTCCATTGTGGATGGCTGAGTTCCACAATGTCTATGTGCTTCCCTGCAAAACCTTCAACAGGTAT
The DNA here is from genome assembly GCF_030144855.1 of Hypanus sabinus. Taxonomy (NCBI): domain Eukaryota; kingdom Metazoa; phylum Chordata; class Chondrichthyes; order Myliobatiformes; family Dasyatidae; genus Hypanus; species Hypanus sabinus. The sequence continues at coordinate 21,336,876 of NC_082732.1, forward strand.
GGGAGTGAGGTGGTGTGAGGATCAGATGGACATATAGACAGTCATTGATAGTGGAGAGGGAAGGACAGCAGAACAAAGGTACAGGATGCTGGAATCTGGAGCAACAGATGAGCTTTTGGAGGATCCCAGCAGGTCGAGCGGTATCCGTGGAGGGGAATTCACGGTCAACTGAGGAGGGGCTAATGGAGTCATTTGGGGGAGGGAATCGTGTTAGATATTTATTTCCTCACCTGAATCCACCTGTCGGCAACCCTCGCACCACCCCCCCCCCCCCGCCCTGTCCCCACCAGTCTATGTCGGCCATTTGGCCTTCACTCTATCAGTCAGATGAAGGATCTCGACCCAAAATGCCGGCTATCCATTTCTCTCTACAGATGTTGTCTGACCTGTTCAGATCCCCCTGGAGCTTTTCTTTTTGGCTTGGAGAAAAGAAACACTCCTGCATTTGCTGGAAGGGGTAAAAGGGTGGGGAGATCAATGAAACACTTACTTGTGAAGGGAGCACCTGTTGAACGTTCTGTGTAATGCACCATGCTGCATCATTCCTGAAACCAAACTCCACATTCAATACATACAGAACCCCTGTATGTCACCACTCTATATCTCCCACGTTCACTATACAAACCTCCCTCGTGCCATACACCACTCACTACTCTTGTGCAACGCATTGCTCACCAAATACTTTGTGTCCGTGCAACATAGTGCTCACTTTAAACACCTCACTCTGCTTGCTGTTGCAATTCTCCCAATGCAACACAACGCCCACTGCATGGAATTGAGGGCTTTGTTGCAAAGTGTGTGGACGATACAAAGGTAGGTGGAGGGGCAGGTAGTTTTGAGGAAGTAGAGAGGCTACAGAAGGGCTCAGACAGAATGTGTAACGAAGTTGCAGATGGAATACAACGTCGGGAAGTCATGCACTTTGGTAGAAGAACTGAAAGGGTTGACATTTTCTGAATGGAGAAAAACTACAAAAATCTGAGGCGCAGAGGGATTTGGGAGTGCATGTGCAGGATTCCCTAAAGGTTAGTTTGCAAGGTTGAGCTGGTGAGGAAGGCAAATGCAATGTTAGCATTCATTTCAAGAGGACTAGAATATAAAAGCAAGAGTGTGATGTTGAGACTTTATAAAGCATTAGTGAGGCCTCACTTGGAGTATTGTGAGCAGATTTGGGCCCCTCATCTGAGAAAGGATAAGCCGAAACTGGACAGGATTCAAAGGAGGTTCACGAGAATTATTCCAGAATTAAACAACATGTCATATGAAGATTGGAATTCGGAGAATGAGGGGCGACCTAATTGAAACCTACCAAATGGTGAAAGGCCTTGGTAGCGTGTCAATGTGAAGAGAATGATTCTTATGGTGGGAGGGTCTAAGACCGGAGGATGTAACCTCAGAATAGAAGGCCATCCTTTAGAACAGAGGTGAGGAGGAACCTGTTAGGCAAAGTGTAGTGAATCTGTGGAATTCATTGTCACAGGCAGCTGTGGAGGCTGAGTCCTTATGTATATTTAAGGCAGAGGTTGACAGATTCTTGATTGGTCAGGGCATGAAGGGATACGGGGAAGAAGGCAAGAGAATGGGGCTGAGAAGGAAAATGGATCAGCCATGATAAAATGGACTCAATGGGCCAAATAGCCTAACTCTGCTCCTATATCTCATGCTCTTATATACAGTTCCAATGTTTAACACTACTATTTGCAATTACTCCTTTCAGCAGACGACAGAGAATATAGAACTCCCCCCCCCCCCCGTAACACATTGCCCACAATATACATTTCCAGTGTGCAATAGCCTTTTGCAGTCGCCCCCCCCCCCCCCACCACCACCAATCCCTTGCAGCAGACGACTGGGAATATATAACTTCCCCTCTGTAACTCACTGTTCCCCTGTTCAGCAGGCTGGTCGCTATTCACTGCTCCCTTTTGCAACATTACACATAGCTACCCACCCTGCTCACTCATTTCAGCCCCCGCCACATAATGCATCCTGCACTGCCTGAGCCACACATTCATTATCAAAACCACTGCCTGTGTGTGACTTTAATCGTTGTACAGCTCTCCCTGTGCACTAACTGAAACACTCCCTGTATCGCCCGTACACTTCATCACCTGGGTTATCAAAAACACTGGTACTTCTTGGTAGCCCATGTATAAAATAAAAAGTGATATCCTATGAAACGCTTTGGAACATTTCTGAAAAAAAACACACAATTTAAAAAAAATAATTCTCTCTAAATAAAACCTGGAGTTTGTTCTGATTGGTCTTCGCCCTTTCACAACAGGCAACTTCCCCATTTTACATTTTCTCTTGCAAATGTGTCGAGGGTGGATTTTCTTCATCCTTCCCGCTTCAGTACCTCTTTTGGTAACCACAAGGGGGCGTGATCTCAAAGCAGATGGCCGGGAATTAGAGCGTTGACAAAGCCAAACGTTCAGGTACAGAATATAATTTACAGGGTTGCATGGTGTTTTGGAAAGATATAATAAACTACAGGCTTATAAAAACGCAGCAAAAAATAAAAAGTTTGCTTCACACAAGGTTAATTAGAACCAGTGAAGCTCATCTATAGTGTCTGCAAATGCGATTAAAAGGTAAGGAGATTAGCTGAGTGTCACAATTAATAAATTTAGCTGGTACTTATTTCTACACTAATAGAGTCTATTTCTAGTTAATTAGCTATCCACCCTAGTGATAATGTGTTTGGCTGGATTTAAATTTACTGTGTAAATATCCTGGGGCTTATATCTTTGCAGTTTGCATCATGTGTCTTCTGTCAAGAATGGTACAGAGGTGCAAGGTTTGCAGAATGAATGCCCGACCTTACACTTTAGACCTGTGTCACTAGTTGTTGAGACATGATACCGAAACTAAAGGAAGCAACAGCCTTACGTCGGGCCTGTCAAGCTCTGTAAGAATTATGACTTTTTAATGAGGTTGTTTCTAACCTCTAGCCTGCATAAGGTCTCCTCAGAGAGCAAGTGCCCCATCCCGGGACTCAATCCGGTGATCTGCTGAGATCCACCTGTCCTTAACTACAGGATAGATCTTTATCCTTAGGGCAGCCTCACAAGGTCTCTGATATAACTGAATATTCTTGTACTCACTTTCTCTTGCAATAAGAGGTCAATGTACCATTCATCTGCCTAACTGTTTGTTGTATCTATAATCTTCAGTGGCCCATGTCCCACAATGGACTTAAAGCTCCTCACGAAAGTGCTTCTTAGGGGGCTAGTGTCCCCATCTTGTTTTTATGTTTGCATCTGGGACTGTGCACTAACAGTAGAACAGCTCAGCACAAATCAGATCTATGAAGGAAGGGGCCATGGACCTCTGTAGCCCTTGCCAGCTGTCAGTTGAAGTAATCAGTCATCCCATTCCCCACTTTCCCCAATGCTCTGACGTTCTCTCTTGAAAATGACACCTCATTGCTTCAACAGTGGTTAAGATTCCTTGCCACCCTGAATCTTTTTCCTGATCATCTTGTGGTTTGCTGCCTTCTGCATAAGATGCGTTCTCTTGCTGTTCACTCAGCCAAGAGCCTCGATGAGTCTGGATGGATACACTGTCCTGCAGCCTTCTCTGCTCCAGAGAGAACAATCCCAGCCCATCCAGAGAACTGAAATCCTTCATCCTGGTCAGGAGTCACGGTCTCTGCTCAACAGTAGACACACCTTGAATTATGCTGCCCCTGAGCCTCCTAAAGCAGAGTTCATGTGAGCTGTAATGGGTGTTAAGGGGACAGAAGTGTGGCAAAATCCCAAAAGTAGCAATGTATCCAAAATCCGACTGCCTGGTTTTGTGATGTTCGCCGTACCTAGCTAGGTGGCATACCGTCACTGTCGTGGTGAAGCTGACTTTGTGCTCCAGTTTCAAGCCCATAACCCCCACTGATTCAATTTTGAATTTGCTACTCCCAAGCCATAGCCTATCAAGCCCAGAGCTTTTATTTTTGGTTTTGAAAACTTCTGTCCCTTTGTACTGTGGTCAGATCACACTGACAACAAAGGGAAAGTACATCAGGTCTAAAGTGAGCCATCCCATTAGTCCCATTCCCCATTTCCTTCTTTCCTGCTAACTGTGAAGATTACTCTCTCCCATCTACACCCAAAACTTTCCCTTTTATTCTTTTTGCCATTCAACTACATTAAAGATTTATTTTCAGTCGCCAGTTAATCCACCAACCTGTTTTTGGACTGTGGAAGGACACCAGACACCCACTGAGAGAACGTGCAAACTCCACACAGACAGCACCAATGGTCGGGTTCGAACTTGGGTGGCTGGAGCCCTGAGACAGCAGCATCGACCATTCGGCCATTTTGCTGCTTCGAATGAGTTTCCCAAGCCAGCGGCACACAGGAGAATGTTACTTTTGTGCAATGCATTGAGGGAGAAGCCGGGCTGTATAGTCCTGTGAGTTATCATGATCAGGCAGTGCTGGTCCCCCAGTGCAGTATCATATGACCATAAGGCTTAGGAGCAGAGTTAGGTCTGCTCCGCCATTCCATCGGGGATGATTTGTTATCCTTCTTGACCCCATTCTCCTGCCTTCTCCCTGTAACTTTTGACACCCTGACTAATTAAGAAACTATCAACTTCCACTTTAAATATCAATGTCTTGGCCTTCTCAGGCCTTCAATGTGGCATTGAATACCGTAGATTCACAACTCCCTCGCTAAAGAAATTCCTCCTCATCTCTGTTCTAAATTATGTCCCTCTATTTCGAGGCTGTTCCCTCTGGTCCTGCATTCCCCACTATGGGAATCATTCTCTCCACATCCATTCTATCTAGGTGTTTTAATATTCGATAGATTTGAAAGAGGTCCTCCCTCGTTCTTATAAACTCCAGAGAGTGTAGGCCCATAGCCATCAAATGCTCCTCATACATTAATTCTGTTATTCCTGGGATCATTCCTATAAACCACCTTTGGACCCTCTCCAATGCCAGTATATTGGGTGCCATGCTATCTTAGCGGTTACACAATACTATTACAGTTTGGGCTGTTAAAGTTCAGAGTTCAACTCCAGTGCCATCCGTACCGCCCTATGGAATATACGTTTTCCCCATGTGCTCTGGTTTCCTCCCACAGTCAAACTGGGTAGGATAATTGGTCATTGTACGTTGTCCCGTTATTAGGATACGGTTAATAGGGGTTGTTGGGGGTTGCCGGGGCAACATGGCTCAAAGGGCCGAAAGGGCCGGAAGGGCCTACCCTGAACTGTGCCGCAAAATAAATAAATAAATAAATCTTTTCTTAGATAGGGGTCCAAAACTGCTCTCAATACTCCAAGTGTGGTCTGACCAGTGCCTTATAAAGCCTTAGCATTACATCGCTACTTTTATACTCTAGTCCTCTCGAAATGAATGCTAATGTTGCATTTGCCTTCCTTACCACCAACTTAGCCTACAAATTAACCTTTAGGCCAAGGGTTTCCAACCAGGAGTTCACAGACCTCCTTGGTTACTGCTGAGGCTCCATGACATAAAAAAGCTTGGGAATCCCTGCTTTAAGGAATCCAGGTCCCTTTGCACCCCTGATTTTTCAATTTTATCCCCATTTAGAAAATAATCTACACCTTTATTCCTTCTACCAAAGTTCCTGACCACACACTTCCCTATACTATATTACTTTGCCATTTCTTCGCCCAATTTCCTAATCTGTCTAAACCCTTATGCAGAATCCCTGCTTCCTCAACACAACCTGCCCCTCCACCCATCTTCTTCTGGGACATTTGCTCAGTTACTGAATTACCTTCAACTTCCATGATCCTCTAAACTATCTCCCACCCACACTGAAACTCCTAGCCATTCTTCCCCTCCGCCAACCAGAACTCCTCCAGCAAAAATATCAATCCCCTCCCCATCCCCCTCGGAAATACTAGCCACACATCCATCTATAAATAATCCCTGTAATGGTGACACAAGAAATAGTTACTGGAATCTGGAACTAAAAAAAAATCTGCTAGAGAAACTGAGTGGGGCAGACAGCATCTGCAGAGGGAAATAGATAGATAGATAGATACTTTATTCATCCCCAAGGGGAAATTCAACAATTTTCCAGTGTCCCATACACTTATTGTAGCAAAACTAATTACATACAGTATTTAACTCAGAATAAATATGATATGCATCTAAAATCACCCTCCCAAAAAGCATTAATAAATAGCTTTTAAAAAGTTCTTAAATAGTTTACTGAAGTGCATTGAGTGGTAACTTAAGCTCAGTCCTAACCCCGGCACTTTAACATGTCTTGCCCCTGGTGGTTGAATTGTAGAGCCGAATGGCGTTGGGGAGTAATGATCTCTTCATCCTGTCTGAGGAGCATTGCATTGACAGCAACCTGCCGCTGAAGCTGCTTCTCTGTCTCTGGATGGTGCTGTGCAGAGGATGTTCAGGATTTTCCATGATTGACCGTAGCCTACTCAGCGCCCTCCGCTCTATCACTGATGTCATACTCTCCAGTTCTGTGCCCACAACAGAGCCCGCCTTCCTTACCAGCTTATTAAGACTTGAGGCGTCCCTCTTCTTAATGCTGCCTCCCCAGCACGCCACCACAAAGAAGAGGGCGCTCTCCACAACTGACCGATAGAACATCTTCAGCCGTGTAAATGTTCACAGTAGGGCCTCGACACGGAATGTCACCTGTCCGTTTTGCCTCCGCAGATGCTAAACGTCTTGGCTGAATTTCTCCATCAGCCCTACACCCACTGACCCACCAATCTATCCACTCACAGATCCTTTCCATTACCACCAAGCTCAATTGAATTTCAGGGAAATGTCTCCATTGAGACAGCAGTAGGAATCTTCCCCACAGACAAGAATGACTGGTTAGCTCACTTCTCAGCAGAGCCCAGAGTTGACAAAGTGATTTTGAATATTAATTTGAATAGAATCATCTTTGACTAATGCCTCATCTTATTGTCACCACCTGCACAGCTGAGAAATTTCTCATCACTGCCAGAAACCTGTAGCTAAATTGCTGCCTAGATTAGAAGCTATTGCCGCCACAACTTTGTGACTTTGAGGTAGAAAACCTTCCTCTATGATGAACAGAAGGGTGGAGTTGGGTTCAGCTATTCAGGATAAACTAATCTGCCAATTGTCTCAGGAGGTCTGCTGGAAAAAGCATCCTCGGGACATTTTGTTTTAATTGCATGTCTGTAATCTATTCTTTGGACATCTTAGCCCACTGCTTATTAGAGGTGGGTTTGGGTTGGCTGCTTGGGAGCTTACAGTTTAAAAAAAAAAGTGTTTTGATTGGTCATTATGAATTGTAAATAATTTACAAAGACTTTGTTCATTTCCGAGGCCAGGAAAGATGGCAAGATATTTGTTTAAGTTATTCATTATTTTAGGATGTAGTAGTCACTGCTGAGGCTAAAAGTTATTGCCTACCCCCAGTTATCTTTGAGACGCTGGCAGTGAGTCACCTTCCTGAAACAGTTCAAAGCTTAGAAGTGTGAGGGCAGAGTCAGCAGAGTTGGAAGAGGAAGTATGTGGTGATTTTCCAGTGTCACGGGCAATCAGAGCTCCACGCGGCCTGATGCTCCTCCCCACATCTGACATCCGTACCCGTTTACCGGGGCTGAGGATGGTAGTGGTGTCCTTCGGTTTCGGCCAACAACTCGTGTGCTTCTGGGCGACTGAAGGCATCAGAGTGGGTGCACCCTTCAAGGTGCTGGCCATGACGGCATAATCTCAGAGCTGCTGATTCAAGCTTCTTTAACGTCCTTTCCAGTACACGAGTGTAAAGGAGAACAAAATAATTGTAACTCTGGATTCAGTGCAGCACAAAAATAAACACAATAAGGCAAAGAAGAGAATAATATAAAACACTATCGATATACAGTAAATATATAATATAAATTACATACATAGATTGACTGAATGTACATGAAGAGATACTAGATACTGAAGTGTTAATCATATGGTGATTCTGACAGGAAATAATAAAGTATTGGTGGTGGAGGTGTGATGGAATGGGTTGGCGGGTGGAGATGTTGATCAGCTTTACTGCTTAGAGAAAGTAACTGTTTTTGAGTGTAGTGGCCCTTCAGTGGATGCTACGTAGCCTCCTCTCCAATGGAAGTGGGGTAAATAGTCCATGAGCAGGGTGGGTGGGATCCTTCACGAAAGGACTCCATGGTAGAACAACACTATTGCAGCTCGGGGAGTCGGAGTTCAGAGTCCAATTCTGGGGATGTCTGCAAGGAGTTTGTACGTTCTGCCCTTGACCGCGTGGGTTTCCTCCAGGTGCTCCAGTTTCCTCCCACAGTCCAAAGACATACTGTTTAGTAGGTTAATTGGTCATTCTAATTGTCCTGTGATTAGGCTAATGTTAAATAGGTGGGTTGTTGGGATGGAAGGTCCTGTTCTGCACTATGCCTCTAAATAACTTGATAAATATTGCTGCCCTTCCTCCAGCACCTTTCTGTATAAATATCCTTGATAGTAAGTAGGTTGGTGCCAATGATGTGTTAGGATGTTTTGACTACCCATTGTAGAGTCTGCCTGTCCACCACAGGGCAGTTTCCAAACCATACAGAGCACATTAGGATGCTGTCTACAGCACATCTGTAGAGATTTGAGAATGTCAATGCGCATTGTCCCACTCTCTTCAGCCCTCTGAGAAAGTAAAGGCATTGGTGAGCTTTCTTGATTACGTAGGGTTTGTTCCAGTAACCATAAGAGCTTGTGCAAGATGTACATTCCCAGGAGTTTGAAACTGTTCAGTTTCCACTGCAGTGCCACCTTTGTAAAGACTGGTGTGAATTCTTCTGATGCTGATAGCCATCTCCTTTCTCTTGTTCACAATAAGGAAAAGGCTCTTTGCCTGGCACCAGGCCTCGAGCTCTTCCACCTCCTCTCTGTCGACCATCTCATTGTTGTTAGTGATGAATATGGGGACAACAGAGGCTGCACATCACACCACACCAGGGGAACTCTTGGGAAATATTTTAATAATTGGGAATCAAGAGGCTTTTTTGCCCTATCATGTCAATGCAATGAAAGACCTGGAAACAATGACCACCCCAATCTCTCCACTGATGCTGCCTGTCCCACTGAGTTCCTCCAGCAACTTTTTTCCTGCCCTCGATCCTGCTGCCTGCAGTCTCTAGTATCTACGTAGGTTTGAGTTTGCTCTCCACCTCCGTTTCAGACCATAATTCCTCGTTTCCTCCTACTCTGCTTCCACCTGATGAAGGAAATGTTTGGCAACGCTGGAAATTCCTCACATCTCCATCACTGACATTACAGACCATTTACAGTACGGTCTTTAGATTTAATAAGGAAATCAGGGGAATCTTTGTTCTACAGCACAGAAACAGGCCCTTAGGCCCATCTAGTCTGTGCCAGTCTGGTTTCTGCTTAGTCCCATGTACCTGCACCTGGACCTTAGCTCTTCATGCAGCTTTCTTCCACGTACCTATCCAAACTTCTCTTAAATGTTGCAACGGAAGCACATCTACCATTTATGCTGGCAACTCATCCTGCCCCTCCCTCACTCCACCCTCTGAGTGAAGTACTTCCCCCTCAGATTCCTCTTAAATATTTCACCATCTACCCTCAAGCTATGACTTCCAATTCTAGTCTCACTCAACTTGAGGGGGAAAAGACTGCATCTAATCACCCTTTTTGTACCCTCCCCCCCCCCCCATAACTCCATAAGATCTCACTCTGCTGCACTCCAGGGAATAAAGCCCTTACTTATTCAATCTTGCCCTCTACCTCAGATCCAGAAGTCCTGGCAACACCCATGTCCCTGAATACTACACAGAGTTGGAGCTCATTAGGTGATCAGCTCTTGGGAAAATAGACAACTAGATGAGCAAGCAAAGAATAAAAGGGTTTGTTGCCAGGATGTGTTGCAGGTGGCATACAATTCTCTGTAAAGCTCACATATGTCACTCTTCTTCTCTCCATTGTAGAAGCAACAAGGTGAATCCTTCCCCCTTTCTAATGCTTCCATCGAGAGGACTTCATTGCTGCAAATGTCCGAGACCCTGGACCTCAGCGAGAGGACTGTATGTAGAAATTTACCTTATTCTGTTTCATGAAACCGCACTTTCTCAAGATTAAGTTCTTTTTTGTTGCTTTGTGTCGTACGGCAAGGTTGGCTCTGAGCGAGTGACAATCCTGCAGCATGGCTGTCCGCCATCCCTGCCACAGCCCCAACCCTGAACTGATGCGTTTATGCGTCTGTACGAGCGTGAGATGCTGGTTCAGGTCTGTACGAGCATGAGATGCTGGTTCACATTTGTACTAGCATGAGATGCTGGTTCACGTCTGTACGAGCATGAGATGCTGGTTCACATTTGTACTAGCATGAGATGTTGACGGCATCCGATCCAAAAAGGAAATTTGACATTTGCTCCTCAGAGTTTACCGGTGACCGTGCCGTCTGGATCGAGTGTCACTGCCACCTCTCCTCGGGAGCTTTTTGGGAGAATTCTATGACAATGATATTGCCAGTGAATATCACATACAAATGAAAGAGACATGAAGACATATCGCAGCTTTCATTGCTTTAGAAGCAATGAGGTGTTTCTACAAAACAGTTGGTTCAGCAGGCTCCATAAACAGTAATGTGATAATAACCAGTTGACCTGCTTTTTGATGACCCCAATGAGGTGTAACTATTGCTGAAACATCAGAGATAACTTGCTTATTTCTCTTTGAAACAGCGCCGTGGAATCTTTTGCTTCCGCTTGAGGAAACAAAACCACTGGCGGTGCCGCATATCCTTGAAGTGCACCGGAGAGTCCGTTTGGACTTTGCAGCTGGAGTAGCCCACAACCTCTTACTGAACCATTTTTTAAAAACTATTTGTCCTTAAAAGGAATAAGGATAATAACCTTATTTTTAAAAAATAGAATCAGCTTTAATGAAACACGAACCTTCTTTAAGACCACCTCCTTCTGGACATTATAATAATAACCTCCTCTTTCAGCAGATTATTATAACACCATTTCCATCACCCTCACACTCATTATAGACTCCCTTGAAAATCTATCATAGCTGGAAAAGTTTCCTCAGATTTCTATGTGTTCTGCAGTGAAAATCAGACAGAGGTACAAAATGTTTATCCAAGCCTCACACCTCCATTGTTCACCCCAAGCAAGATATTTTCCATCATCGACGGCTTGCATGAAGTAACATAGAAACATAGAAAACCTACAGCACAATACAGGGCCTTTGCCCCACAAAGTTGTGCCGAACATGTCCCAACCTGAGAAATTACTAGGCTTACCCATAGCCCCCTATTTTTCTCAGCTCCATGTACCTGTCCAGGAGTCTCTTAAAAGACCTCATTGTATCCGCCTCCACCACCATCGCCGGCAGCCCATTCCACGCACTCACCACTCTCTGAGCAAAAAACTTACCCCTGACATCTCCTCTGTACCTACTCCCCAACACTTTAAACCTGTGTCCTCTTGTGGCAACCATTTCAATCATGGGAAAAAGCCTCTGACTATCCGCACAATCAATGCCTCTCATCATCTTATACACCTCTATCAGGTCACCTCTCATCCTCCATCGCTCCAAGGAGAAAAGGCCGAGTTCACTCAACCTAATCTCATACGGCACCTCCCCAATCCAGGCAGCATCCTTGTAAATTGCCTCTGCACCCTTTCTATGGCTTCCACATCCTTCCTGTAGTGAGGCGACCAGAACTGAGCACAGTACTCCAAGTAGGGTCTGACCAGGGTCCTATATAGCTGCAACATTACCTCTCAGCTCTTGAACTCAATCCCATGATTAATGAAGGCCAATACACTGTATGCCTTCTTAACCACAGAGTCAACCAGCATTGCTGCTTTGAGTGTCCTATGGACTCGGACCCCAAGATCCCTCTGATCCTCCACACTGCCAAGAGTCTTACCATTAATACTATATTCTGCCATCATATTTGACCCACCAAAATGAACCACTTCACACTTATCTGTATTGACAGGTTTTTTTGGAAAGTGTGACAATGTGGGCCTCCCCTTGCCCTTAGAGGGAGGAGATGTATTCTCATGATATAGAACCATAGAACATTACAGCACAGAAACAGGCCTTTTGGCCCTTCTTGGCTGTGCCGAACCATTTTTCTACCTAGTCCCACTGACCTGCACCTGACCCATATCCCTCCATACACCTCTCAAGTGCACGCACCTGTCCAAGTTTTTCTTAAATGTTAAAAGTGAGCCCGCATTCACCACTTCATCTGGAAGCGCATTCCACACTCCCACCACTCTGTGTGAAGAAGCCCCCCCCCCCAATGATCCCTTTAAACTTTTCCCCCTTCACCCTTAACCCATGTCCTCTGGGTTTTTTCTCCCCTAGCCTCAGTGGAAAAAGCCTGCTTGCATTCACTCTATCTATACCCATCAAATTTTATACACTTCTATCAAGTCTCCCCTCATTCTTCTACGCTCCAGGGAATAAAGTCCTAACCTATTCAACCTTCCTCGGTAACACAGCTTCTCAAGTCCCGGCAACATCCTTGTAAACCTTCTCTGCACTCTTTCAACCTTATTAATGTCTTTCCTGTAATTCGGTGACCAAAACTGCACACAATAGAGTAGAAGATGATAGTCTCTTGGGGCCTCTGAACCTGAAGCTCAGCAAACAC